>NC_053025.1:166418465-166744842 GCF_003073215.2 Triticum urartu
GTTTCTCCATTCATCTAATGAACTAATATCAAAAAACCTATTTTCACCGGCAAGTTTGAAATCATAGTCGAGTTCTTTGATTTCCCAATATGCTTTATGTTCTAACTCAAGAGGCAAATAACAAGCTTTTCCATAAACCATTTTATAAGGAGACATACCCATAGGATTTTTATATGCTATTCTATAATCCCAAAGTGCATCATCTAATTTCTTAGACCAGTTCTTCCGGGACCTGTTGATAGTCTTTTGCAAAATTAATTTTATTTCTCTATTGCTAAGATCAACTTGACCACTAGACTGAGTGATGCAATTCTATGGTTGACATCATACTTGGCAAGCATTTTACGGAAAGCACCATGAATAAAGTGTGAACCACCATTAGTCATTAAATATCTAGGGACTCCAAACCTTTGGAAAATAACTTCCTTAAGCATTTTAATAGAGGTGTTGTGATCAACGCTACTGGTTGGAATAGCTTCTACCCACTTAGTAACATAATCAACAGCAACCAAAATATGTGTATACCCATTGGAGGAAGGAAAAGGTCCCATGTAATCAAATCCCCAAACATCAAATGGTTCAACAACAAGTGAATAATTCATAGGCATTCCTTGACGCTTACCGATATTACCTATTCTCTGTCATTCATCACAAGATAAGACGGACTAACGGGGGTCCTTGAAGAGAGTAAGCCAATAAAATCCAGCATGATGTCCTCCATATGCTTCGGAGTGACATTTCCTTAGGATTTGTTCCTGTTCATGCTCAGGTACACAACGTCTAATAATACCATCTACTCCTTCTTTATAAAGATGCGGGTCATCGCAAAAGTAATGTCTTGAATCATAGAAGAATTTTTTTTCTTTTGCTGGTATGTAAAGCTAGGTGGTAAATATTTAGCAACAATGTAGTTAGCATAGTCAGCATACCAAGGAGTGTTATGAGCAAATTTTATTGCAGCTAAATGCTCATCAGGAAAACTATCATCAATAGGTAGTGGGTCATGAAGAAGATTTTCAAGCCTAGACGAGCTTTCAGCTATGGGGTTCTTAGCTCCTTTCCTATCATTGATATGTAAATCAAATTCTTGTAGCAAGAGAACCCATCGAACAAGTCAAGGTTTAGCATATTTCTTTTCCATAAGATATTTAATAGCAGAATGATCGATGTGAACAATTACTTTTGAATCAACAATTTAAGATCTAAATTTATCACAAGCAAGCACCACTGCTAGAAGTTTTTTTCAGTAGTAGCATAATTTCATTGAGCACTGATACGTCTGTGTTGTATCTACTTTTCCAAACTCTTTTGCCCTTGTTTTTAACTCTAACTTGCATGATTTGAATGGAACTAACCCAGACTGACGCTGTTTTCAGCAGAATTGCCATGGTGTTATTTTTGTGCAGAATAAAAAGTTCTCGGAATCACCTGAAACTTCAAGGAAATAAGTTTTGGAATTAATAAAAAATATTGGCGAAAGAATCAAGTGAAGGGGGGCCATACCCTGGCCACAAGGGTGGGGGCGCGCCTGTCAGTGTCAAAACCGGCGGATCTTGGGTAGGGGGTCCCGAACTGTTCTTCTAGGGTCGATGGTAACATGAGACGGGGGACACGATGTTTACCGAGATTACAAGAGTTCATCTACCACGAGATCATAATTACTAAACCCTAGATGTCTAGCCTGTATGATTATGATTGCCTCTATGGACTAAACCCTCCAGTTTATATAGACACTTGAGGGGCCTAGGGTTGTACAGAGTCGGTATTACAAAGGAAGGAATCTACATATCCAAATGCCAAGCTTTCCATCCACGCAAAGGAGAGTTCCATCCGGACATTGGAAGAAGTCTTCTGTCTTGTATCTTCATAGCCCATCAGTCTGGCCCATGTTACATAGTCCAAACGTCCGAGGACCCCTTAATCCAGGACTCCCTCAGTAGCCCCTGAACCAGGCTTCAATGACAATGTGTCCAGCGCACAGATTGTCTTCGGCATTGCAAGGCGGGTTCCTCCTTTGAATACTCCAAAACAGCCTTTGAACACAAAAAATGCATCCGGCTCTGCAAAAGAAGTACCACCCACACACATAGAGAATATGATATTTCACGAGTCCAATCTACTGACAACTTTTGTAGCGTGACATCACCTCGCTGCTCGGTCATTATTTTGAACCATTTTTAGCCTCCAGCTGCATGTTTCAAGAAGCGGTTTTGTTGGCACATCTTGTCAAAGCAGAGATCGTGTCCCCTTATTGCGGGATTCTCATCAATACGGGCATGGGAAATCCAACCACGCCGTATTCACGGCCTTTAGGGAATAGGCGAGTTTTAAGGCTAGTGGGGAGGCGTTTGATATTCGTAGTCTTTATAAAGGGATCAGGATTTCACCTTTTCACCCACGCCTTCTTTCTCTCTGCCCATCCATTCTTGAGCTCCGGCACCCAAGATTCCATCCTTTACACCTCAAAAAAGCACTCTAGCCATGTCCGGATCTGGAGCGCAGGGCAAGTGGATGGTTTCCTCCATTAAGGAGAAGGACATCACCAAGCTCCGCGAGACTGGGTACTTAGCCCAGGAAATTCCCACCAGCTTCCAGCAAAGGGGCAGATCATCCCCACCCCCGGAGCCCAATGAGAGGGTGGTATTCATCACCCACTTCGTCCGCGGATTGGGATTCCCTCTCCACCCATTCGTCCACGGTCTTATGTTCTACTACGGGCTGGATATCCATGATCTGGACCCCAACTCCTTCCTCAACATCTCGGCAATCATTGTCGTGTGCGAGGCCTTCCTCCGCATCCCACCCCACATAAGATTGTGGTTAAAGATCTTCAATGTGATGCCGAAGGTGGTGGGCGGTCAACACGCAGAGTGCGGAGGCGCCATGGTGAGCAAGATGCCCAACGTCTCATGGCCCAAAGGTACCTTCATGGAGACTGTCAAAGGGTGGCAACATCAATGGTCCTATGTCACAGAGCCTTGCAACGCCACCTGGGCCGCGGCTCCTGAATTCCAGTCTGGTGCCCCGATGCGGCTCACCTCCTAGCTAGAGAATGGCCTGGACTGGTCTTCATCGGACGAGCTGACAGCACTTCAGACATGCATCAGGAGCATGGTAGACAAGAACATCAAGCTTGTCAATGTGATCCAGGTGATGCTTGTTCACCGAATCCTTCTATGCCAAAGTCGGACTTGCCATTTGTGGGAGTTCGATCCTGCTGAGCACCAGACCTTGCAACAGTTCTTTGGCACTACGCACGAAGACATCTGGAAGGTGCTCTTTAAGGCCAACAAGATACGGCCGACGACGACCGAGGAACGTGGGCACGACCTGGCCAATCCCGCCAGTCTGGTATGTTTTTCCTATTTCAAGGTGTATCCTTTACTTGCATACTCAAGGAAGACGACTAAGCTTCCCTAATTGTTTGTTCAGGGCTGGACAAAGAAGGCAGAGCGGATTCAGTGTCCGGCTCCGCTACCAGAAAACCCAGCAATCCCACTTCTGACGAAGATGCTGGTTCCAGTACCCTACCAAGCGCCAGAGAAGAACGCCAAGGAGACCAAAAGTGGCCTCTGCCGTAAGGGCACTTCGGATGTGACGTCCGAAGACACCAAGACCCACTCCTCCCCCACTGAGGAAGAGGAGGAGGAGAAGTCAAGCAACACTGCCCCGGAGGGATGAAGGAAGAATAGGCCGGCCTCCACGCAACTGGAGGCAGAGGTGTCCAAGAAGGGGAAGGTCTCCCTCGCGGATAACTCCGCGTGGGACATCGATAGCAGCTCCAAGTGGCGCCCCAGGGATAAGCCCCTAGCCGAATCATAAGTACTCAAAGATGCGCACATATATCTAGCTCCTTTACTCCATGGTTTTAACATGTTGAATCATGCGCTGCAGTCCGACTCGTTCTGACCTCCAGCGATCCTCATCTTCGGGGAATTCGCTGGATCCGAAGGTGATGGACAGCGGGTCCCTTCCGGCGGCCTCTTCTCCCAAGGCCATGGATGACACCGATGTGTTGTCCCGAAGAACCTCTCCAGGCCAGGGTGAGACGCATGAGGCCATTAGGGTGGTGCTAGAGGGTGAAACCTCGGCCGCCGGACACATGGGGGAGCAAATCCCTTCGAAAGAAGGAGGTGCAACGACTCCACCGGTGACCTCTGTCCATCCAGAGGCACTGGATACTCTGCTAGAAGCGCTACAAAGTGCTTCCATTGTTGAGGAACAGCGTACCCTCATGAGTATAGTGGTTGAGAGGATTCAGTCCACGAAGAGCAGACTGACCGAAGCCTGCATAAGCCTTCTAACAGGCTTTGAGGTATGAAACCCAATTTGTACAAAAGGAATATCATAGTATAGACAGTAGCCCCTGAGACACTGTTCGGTGTTCAAAAAGAAAATCCGGATAGAGGATCAAATAATTTTCACATGAGACTAACCATACGTGTCTATGTGAATAAGCAGGCGTCTTTGCTGGCTGCGACCTCTCATGCTGCTGAGGTCTCTGGACTAAAGCAAAGTCTGGAGCGGACCGAGGAAGAGCTCGGTCATGTGAAAAAACAGCTGGAGGATGAAAGTGCAACTATCCCTAGGTGGTTTTGGTAATTCATAACAACATATAGCTCATTGAGCTAATGCTATTCCAAGATGATTATTTTAGGAAAGCTCAATGATTGGCATGGCATGGATGTGAAAGTGGAACCCTCAAAATGCTAAGGACAAAGGATTGGCTCAAGCTCAAAAGCAAGACTCTTCATTTTATATTTTAGTGATCCAAGATCACATTTAGTCTTTAGGAAAAGCCAATACTATCAAGGAGGGATGAGGTGTTGCTTAATGAGCCTCTTGCTTCATGTGCTCAGTGATATGCTCCAAAACCCTCAACTACTTTCCCATATCCACATATGACCTAAACCCTAAGCCAAACTCGGTCATACCGATTCTTTCTATCCAGCGCCACCGAGTTTCACTTGTCATAAGCCACTGCCAAACCCTAGCAAACTGGTTCTACCGATAGGGATCTCGGTCTCACCGAGATGGGATTGCAAACTCTCTGTTTCCCTTTCATAACTTTTCGGTCTCACCGAAAGAGCGAATCTGTCCCACCGAGATTGCAATGTAAATTAAGTGTTTCCTTTTTGTAACTTTTCGGTCGCACCGAAAGAGCACGGTCCCACCGAGTTTGCCTGACCAACTCTCTGGTTAGCTAATTACCAAAATCAATCTCACCGAGTTTGTGTAATCGGTCTCACCGAGATTACGTTATGCCCAAACCCTAACCATATCGGTCCTACCGAGTTGCATGTCAGTCCCACCGAAAATCTCTAACGGTCACTAGGTTTACCTTTTCGGTCCGACCGAGTTTGTTGATTCGGTCCCACCGAGATTGGAAAACTGTGTGTAACGGTTGGATTTTGTGTGGAGGCTATATATACCCCTCCACCTCCTCTTCATTCATGGAGAGAGCCATCAGAACACATACACCATTCCAACTCATATGTTCTGAGAGAGAACCACCTACTCATGTGTTGAGACCAAGATATTCCAGTCCTACCATATGAATCTTGATCTCTGGCCTTCCCCAAGTTGCTTTCCACTCAAATCTTCTTTCCACAAAATCCAAATCCTATGAGAGAGAGTTGAGTGTTGGGGAGACTATCATTTCAAGCACAAGAGCAAGGAGTTCATTACCTACACACCATTTGTTACTTCTTGGAGAGTGGTGTCTCCTAGATTGGCTAGGTGTCACTTGGGAGCCTCCGACAAGATTGTGGAGTTGAACCAAGGAGTTTGTAAGGGCAAGGAGATCGCCTACTTCGTGAAGATCTACCGCTAGTGAGGCAAGTCCTTCGTGGGCGATGGCCATGGTGGGATAGACAAGGTTGCTACTTCGTGGACCCTTTGTGGGTGGTTTCTTCTTCGTGGACCCTTCGTGGGTGGAGCCCTCCGTGGACTCGCGCAACCGTTACCCTTTGTGGGTGGAGCCCTCTGTGGACTCGCGCAACCGTTACCCTTTGTGGGTTGAAGTCTCCATCAACGTGGATGTAGGATAGCACCACCTATCCGAACCACGGGAAAAACATCCGTGTCTCCAATTGCGTTTGAATTCTCCAAACCCTTCCCTTTACATTCTTGCAAGTTTCATGCTTTACTTTCCGCTGCCAATATACTCTTTGCATGCTTGCTTGAATTGTGTGATGATTGCTTGACTTGTCCTACAATAGCTAAAATCTGCCAAGAACTAAAATTGGGAAAAGGTTAAGTTTTTATTTGGTCAAGTAGTCGAATCACCCCCCCTCTAGACATACTTTCAATCCTACAGAGGACCATCAAGGTATGTAACGACCTTGTGTAGATTCTGAAAGGATGAATGATTTGTGTTCACCATAGTGCCATAATATTTTGAAGGAGCGGCGACTGAGGTGGAGACCCTCAAGAAGGCGTTGGCCAAAGCCCAGGAGGGAGCGGCAAAGTAACAAGCCACTCGCGAGAAACATGAGGCCATGGTGAGGTCCAGCAGCAGCTCCAGGACACCGTGAAGAAATGCGAGTCCTTGGAGCGCAATATTGCGGATCAAGAGTCTGAACATGCCAAGGCCCGCCAAAGTGCACACGATGCTTGGGTTGAAGCCCAGGGCGCCCTCTAGGAAATCCAGGAGGCCAGAAAAATCGCGGCGGTTAAGGCCGTTATTATGCAGAGAAAGTATGTGAAGAAAAGTTCCTCTTACTGACCCGGATTTCGAGCTCTCCAGGGGCGTTTGCGGATCTGTGGCGCAGTGTTGCGGATGCTGCGGAATTCTTCCGAGCCGACAAGGTGAGCTCAACGGAGAAGTTGTTCTGGTCGCAATACCTTGCGCTAGAGCATCCGTTGCCCTTTAGCGATCAACTGAAACAGCTGACCGAACTACATAGGGTGACCGAACTAGCCATGAAGGATTTAATAATGTATCTATGGCCTGCCAATGCCATACACAGAAGCTACTTCGGACTCGTGAAGCGGCTGGTCAATGCCTTCCCTCGGCTTGATGCCATCAAGCGGTCGGTCTGCATTGAAGGTGCACGGATGGCCTTCGCCCGTGTCAAGGTGCATTGGGCGAATATGGACGCCGTCAAGCTCGCCACCTAGGGACCGCCCACGGGCAAGGAGCACCGCACGCTCGAGTGGTATTTTGATGATGTCCTGAAGGGATCCTGCATTGTAGAGGGCCAGTGTTCAAAAGACATTATCTTTGAATGAAGTCATTCATGTTATCCCTTCCTGTATTATGAAACAAAGCCGTTATGTAATACAATGTTTGTTGTTTGAAAATTTTACCTCTTGTGCGGCCGTTTTGTTAAATCTGAGAGTTGGCCAGTTGTCGGCTTCAGTCCCCACATAGGTAGTACGAGGGTGTTCGTGATGGAATCTAAACACTCTTGATCCAAGAGTTTGGTCCTTGAAGGAGGTGTTTAGCGCAACGAACCAGGCAATCGGACTATGTGGCTTTATCACTCTCACTTAGCCATAGGAGTTTGACAATAGAAATGTAGGCGCAGCCCCTAGTTAGTATTTAATCCGGACTAGGGGGTTGTAGACACCTGATCGGGTAGAGGGCGATTCATCGCATAATGCGGACAAAATTGCAAAAGATTTTTAACCTCCGAATAGCTGACCAGCTCTCGCCTTATCATGACAGTCATTTTTCGGCTTTCTCTACTGAGGTGTTTGCTCAGATAAACCAGAAACACAATCGCAGTAGTTCTCCCTTTACTACCCTAGCCGATAGGACGGAACGTAAGGTAGCAAGCACAAGAGCCGGGCAACCCAACTATTGACCAAAGACATGATTCAGAGCCGATGCATATAATGCTAAAATTCGGGGTGCTGAACTGTACTATAAAAAGTGTTCAGACTTTGTTGCCGCAGTATGGAGCAAAATGAAGCCCCTGGCGAATTAAAGCGTACCAAAGTGTACAGGTGCAATCGATAAGAATATCGAAATAAAATGAGGTAGTAAACTAGTGCCACATAAGTTGGGCTGCAAACTGTTTCCATTATAGTTTGATTAATACATCAAAGCGTATTTGTACAAATAGTGCGATAAGGAACCTATCTCTTTGACATGCCAAGACTAAGGGGGAGCCGCGTGCGAGTGCCGAAAATAGGTAGAATGATCTTCAAGAAGAACATCTAGAGATTCCCCCACACGTCTGTACTGCTTGCCGCCTTGGTATATCTATCCTTCGAAAGGACCCATGATCAGGCCGTCGGGAGGGGCCTGTGATAGAAAAGACTGAAAAAATGGTAAACAGGAAAAGGAAAAGTATGTGTGGGAGCCGTATGATGGACCACAATCAAGTTACGCCTTCGTCTATGCCCATGGTATTTTGAGTGCGTATTTATGTACGCGCCGTACGTACGCCACCATTTGGTTGGGACTGAGACGGAGGCCGAATTGCTAGTCGAGCTCCTGACGGGCTGGACTGTCCTGCTGCAGAGTGGTCCAGACTCGTTTGACAGTGTTCGGGAGCTTGGCCGCCGAATTAAGGTTCTTCTTGATAAGGCCGCTCTGTACTTCTCCTGCCAGGGTCACGGTGTGCTCCTCAGTACGGAGGGTGCGCTTCGTGTTTCCATTGACTATTATGACGCCGCGTGGTCTGGGCATCTTAAGTTTGAGATAAGCATAGTGTGGCACCGCATTGAATCGAGCGAATGCAGTTCGTCCAAGCAGTGCGTGATAGCCATTGTGGAAGGGGACGATGTCGAAGATCAATTCTTTGCTTCGGAAGTTGTCCGGGGATCCGAAGACAACTTCCAATGTGATTGAACCCATGCAGCGGGCCTCTACACCTGGTATTACTCCTTTAAAGGTGGTTTTTGTGGGCTTGATCCTTGATGGATCGACGCCCATCTTGCAGACTGTGAACTCATAGAGCAGGTTGAGGCTGCTTCTACCCTCCATGAGGACTCGCGTGAGGTGGAATCCATCAATAATTGGGTCAAGGACCAGTGCGGCTGAACCGCCATGACAGATACTAGTAGGATGGTCCCTGCGATTGAAGGTGATCGGGCAGGAAGACCATGGGTTGAATTTTGGGGCGAATGGCTCTATCGCATAGACGTCCCTGGGCGCACATTTACACTCCCTCTTAGGGATATGGGTAACGTATATCATGTTCACCGTTTTCACCTGGGGGGACTTCTTCTGTCCCCCTGTGTTCGGTGGACGGGGCTCCTCATCGTCATCCTCACTCTGCGACCCCTTCTTCTTGTTCTCAACATTTAACTTGCCAGCCTGTTTAAAAACCCAACAACTTTTGTTGGTATGATTGGCTGGTTTGTCGGGGGTGCCGTGGATCTGACATGGACGATCGAGTATGCGGTGCAAGCTGGATGAGCCCGGATTGTTCCTTTTAAATGGCTTCTTCCGTTGGCCAGATTTGGAGCCACTGAATCTGGCATTGACCGCCGTGTCATTAGTATTATCACCGTTGTTTCGATGCTTGTGCCTGTTGCGTCGGGGCTTGTCGTTGCTATTTCTGGCTTCAGAGGTGCCAGGTTCGCTTGAACTATTGTTGCTATGGGCTAGCCAGCTATCTTTGCCCGCGCAAAAGCAGGTCATGAGTGCCGTGACGGCTGCCATGGACTTCAGCTTTTCCTGGCCGAGGTGTCAGGCGAGCCATTCGTCGCGGATGCTATGCCTAAATGCCGCTAGGGCTTCGGCATCCGGACAGTCGACGATCTGGTTCTTTTTAGTTAGGAACCTAGTCCAGAATTTCCTAGCCGACTCTCCGGGCTGTTGAACTATGTTACTTAAGTCATCGGCATCCGGAGGTCGGACGTATGTTCCTTCGAAGTTGTCGCGGAAGGCGTCTTCCATGTCCTCCTAGCTGCCAATGGAGTTTTCGGGCAGGCTATTCAACCAGAGCCGAACTGGTCCCTTGAGTTTTAGCAGGAGGTATTTGATGGCATGAAGATCATCACCGCGGGCCATATGAATATGGAGAAGAAAATCCTCAATCCATACCGCGGGATCTGTTGTTCCATCATACGATTCGATATTCACGGGTTTAAACCCTTCTGGGAATTCGTGCTCCATAACTTCATGAGTGAAGCAGAGGGGGTGTGCGGCGCCTCTATATCGGGCCAAGTCATGACATAGCTCGGATGGAGTCCGTCTGCGGTTTTCCGCCCGGGCATGATTATGCTTGTCACATCTGGCTAAATAGCCGTCATCGTGCGTTGGGGCACGCCCCCATGATCCGTAGATCGATCTGGTCTGACTTGCTGTCCTATCCAGGTCCTGCCGCGGGTCATATGTATATCCCTGAGCTGTTATATCTCTACCTTTACGACGAGGTAATATGGGTTGGTGTTCGGCTTGAGTTGCCGTTTTGTCCCGGCCACGAGGTGGTCGGTCAGCCGCATTACATGCTAAAGGTGCAGGCTCGAGGGCCTCATTGTCAAATTGGGGTAGCAGTTTACCCTTCGGGTAACTTTTGGTTGGGCGTTCGAGGCCGTATTCCTCGGCTGCCAGGACATTGGTCCATCTATCGTTGAGCAGATCTTGATCAGCTTGAAGCTGCTGCTGCTTCTTTTTTAGGCTCCTTACAGTGGCTATTAGCTGGCGCTTAAAGCGCTCCTGCTCGAGAGGTCCTCAGGCATGATAAAATCCTCATTGCCGAGGCTCACCTCATCCTCGGAGAGAGGAAGATAATTGTTGTCCTCTGAGTCTTCGTTTTGAGCTTGTTCGTCGGGGCTAGCGTGCCCATCTTCCTGGTCGTCCTGTTCCGAGGTCGGCTCGACGGGTTCTTCTTTGTCTTCGGCATCGTCTGGAGTGTTGTTGCCTCCCGTGCTGGTATTGCTATCTTTTCCATGGCGTGATTTACAGAGGTGCCGCTGGCGCCGGCGCTTTGGTTGTGTCTTAGGAGGTTTATCCTCGACTGGATCTTCTTTATCATCGCCACTACCTTCTTTTGGTGTGTCCACCATGTACATGTCATATGAAGAGGTGGCCGTCAAGCGTCCGGTAAACGGCGGGTTTTCGGCCTACTCCTCTCCAGCATCGTCGTCCATACCATCGATGTCTTCGGAGCCGTAGTCGAGCATGTCAGTTAAGTCCTTGATAGTGGCTATGATGTGGGTGGTGGGTGGGGCGTAAAATTCCACGCTCTCAGCCCCTAGTCCGGGCAGGGCGTAGTTCGGGCATTGCTCCTCTGTAATGACGAGGGATCGCATTAAGTCCAGAGCCCCTCTTGAAGGAGAGGTTTGACCAGGGAGAAGGAAACACGTGGAGTATGGCGGGAGGGAAACTCCTTGTCTGGGATCACACGATGCTGACTCCGAGGGTTCGGAGCCAGTGTCTGGAGAAGAGTCCGGCTTCCTGATGGTTGCCAGCAACACTACTTCCTCCAGTTCTCCCATGCTGGGCTTAGTGGCCGCAGATAGTCTGGCGGGCTTAGTAATCCCGTCTTCGGGCTAGGTGATATGCTCCGGATCTAAGGCCAGAGCGGAGGTAAGGGCCGTGAACCCTTGGAATATCAAGTCACCTCAGATATCAACGACATAGTCTAGCTTTCCAAAACTAATCTGGTGACCAGGGGCGTAGCTGTCGATCTGCTCTAGATGGCCAAGCGAGTTGGCCCGTAGAGTGAAGCTGCCGAACACAAAGATCTGACCAGGGAGGAACCCCCCCCCCCAGGGCAACATTGTTGTAGATGATTGATGGAGCGATTGAACCTTCTTGTGACGACGCAGCGGAACTCTCAGTGAAAGCACCAATGTTGGTGTCAAAACCGGCGGATCTCGGGTAGGGGTTCCCAAACTGTGCGTCTAGGGTCGATGGTAACACGAGACGGGGTACACGATGTTTACCCAGGTTCGGGGCCTCTTGATGGAGGTAATACCCTACTTCCTTCTTGATTGATCTTAATGAATATGAGGATTACAAGAGTTGATCTACCATGAGATCGTAATGACTAAACCCTATATGTCTAGCCTCTATGATTATGATTGCCTCTACGGAGTAAACCCTATGGTTTATATAGACACCGGAGGGGCCTAGGGTTGTACAGAGTCGGTTTTACAAGGAAGGAATCTACATATCTGAATGCCAATCTTACCATCCACACAAAGGAGAGTCCCATCCGGACACGGGAAGAAGTCTTCTGTCTTGTATCTTCATAGCCCATCAGTCCGACCCATGTTACATTGTCCAGACGTCCAAGGACCCCTTAATCCAGGACTCACTCAGTAGCCCTTGAACCAGGCTTCAATGACGATGTGTCCGGCGCACAGATTGTCTTCGGCATTGCAACGCGGGTTCCTCCTCCGAATACTCCAAAACAGCCTTCGAACACAAAAAACGTGTCCAGCTCTGCAAAACAAGTACCACACACACACACATAGAGAATATGATATTTCACGAGTCCAATCTACTGACAACTTTTGTAGCATGACATCATGTCGCTGCCCACCCCCCTGGGGCACGCCACCCGACCTTGTGGGCCCCCTGGACCTCCACCGACCTCAACTCCAACTCCATATATTCTCTTTCGGGGAGAAAAAAATCAAAGAGAAGGATTCATCATGTTTTACGATACGGAGCCACAGCCAATCCCTGTTCTTCCTCATGAGGGCAGATTTGGAGTCCGTTCGGGGCTCCGGAGAGGGGAATCCGTCGCCATCGTCATCATCAATCATCCTCCATCACCAATTTCATGATGCTTACCGCCATGCGTGAGTAATTCCATCATAGGCTTGCTGGACTGTGATGGGTTGGATGAGATTTACCATGTGATTGAGTTAGTTTTGTTAGGGTTTGATCCCTAGTATCCACTATGTTCTAAGATTGATGTTGCTATGACTTTGCTATGCCTAATGCTTGTCACTAAGGCCCGAGTGCCATTATTTCAGATCTGAACTTATTATGTTTTCATGAATATATTTGTGTTCGTGATCCGATATTGCAAGTTATAGTCCCCTACTACGTATTGTGATCCAGCAACCCCGGAGTGACAATAGTCGGGACCAGTCCCAGTGATGACCGTAGTTTGAGCAGTTCATGTATTCACTAAGTGCTAATGCTTTGGTCTGGTACTCTATTAAAAGGAGGCCTTAATATCCCTTAGATTCCAATAGGACCCCGCTACCATGGGAGGGTAGGACGAAAGTTCTCATGCAAGTTCTTTTCCATAAGCACATATGACTATATTCGGGATACATGCCTACATTATATTGATGAATTGGAGCTAGTTCTGTGTCACCCTATGTTATAATCGTTGCATGATGAATGCCATCCTACAGAATTATCCATCATTGATCCATTTCTTGCGAGCTTTTCACATATTGATCTTTGCTAAGTTACTTTTCCGTTGCCATAGTTACAATTGCTACAAAACTGCTACTGTTACTTTTGCCACTGTTATCGTTACTTTCATACTACTTTGCTACTAAATGCTTTGCTGCAGATATTAAGTCTTCAGGTGTGGTTGAATTGACAACTCAGCTGCTAGTACTTGAGAACATTCTTTGGCTCCCCTTGTGTCAAATCAATAAATTTGGGTTGAATACTCTACCCTCGAAAACTGTTGCAATCCCCTATACTTGTGGGTTATCAAGATCTTTTTCTGGCGTCGTTGCCGGGAGCATAGCTCTATTCTCTGAGTCACTTGGGATTTATATATGTTGATCACTATGAGGAATCCGAAAGACAACAAAACCAAGATCTATCCCTCAACTATGAGGGGATGTAAGGAACTACCATCTAGCTCTACACTTGATTCTCCTTCTGTTTTGAGTAAACTTGCGACACCTACTCTTGCTATTGATTCCGATATGTCGCATGCTACTGATGATGTCACTTCTATTATGCATGATGCTTATGATGAAAATACTTCTCTGCTTGATAATACTATGCCACTAGGTGAAATTCTTGATGAAAAACTTGCTAGGGTTAGAGAGAATGAAATTACTGAAACCGATGATATTATTGAAACTGAAGATTATGATTCTCCCCCTAGATATGAATTGCCTGTTGTACCTGACGGTTATGTTATGGATGAAGAAACTACTAGAGACTTCTTTTGCTTGAAATGATAGAGAGAATCTTAAGAAACTGTTAGCTAAGCTAAAAGAAAAATCCTTGAATGCTAGAATGAAATATGATCCCAATTTTGCTACTTCACCTATCTTTGTTACTGATAAGGATTATGAATTCTCTGTCGATCCTGAGTTAATTACTTTGGTTGAATCTGATCCTTTCTATGGTTATGAATCTGAAACTGGTGTGGCACACCTTACTAAATTGAATGATATAGCCACCCTATTTTCTTATGAGGAAAAGAACGCTATTACTATATTCTCAAATTGCTTCCTTTCTCTTTAAAGGGTGATGCTAAGTTATGGTTTAATTCTCTTGCTCCTGGTTGTGTGTGTAGTCCCCGGGATATGATTTATTACTTCTCTGAAAAATATTTCCCCACTCACAAGAAACAAGCTACTTTAAGGGAAATATTTAATTTTGTGTAAACTAAAGAAGAGAGTCTCCCACGAGCTTGGGGGAGGCTTCTCCAATTACTCAATGCTTTGCCTGATCATCCCCTCAAGAAAAATGAAATACCTGATATCCTTTATAATGGACTAACCGATGCCTCCAGAGACCACCTGGATAGTTGTGCTGGTTGTGTTTTCAGGGAAAGAACTGTTGAGCAAGCTTAATTGCTATTGAATAACATATTGAGTACTGATAATGATTGGACACTTCCTGAACCAACTCCTAAGCCAACTCCGGAGAAGATGAGTATTCTATTTCTCAGTCCTGAAGATATGCAAGATGCAAATAAATCTATAAAGAAAAGGTATTAAAGCTGAAGATGTTAAAAATTTACCGCCTATTGAAGAAATACATGGTCTTTATAACCTGACATAGGTAGTAGAGGTAAACTCTCTATGTAGATTTGATGAAGGTGATATCCCTCATAATAAGTATGCTAGACAATGCTTGGATGAGTTTGATAATTTTATTGTTAAACAAGAAAATTTCAATGCTTATGTTAGTAGACAATTGAAACGTTATGCTTACATGATTGACCACTTGGGTGATTATATGAGTAGAACTATTAATGATCTTAAGCTTACTAGTAAACATGCTTCCATGGTTACAACTCAAGTAGAACAAGTACTTAAAGCACAAGATGATTTGCTTAATGAGTTAAATAGTAAGAATAATGATAATGCTATTAGGGTTATGACTAGAGGTGGTAAGATGACCCAGGAACCTTTGTATCCTGAGGGCCATCCTAAGAGAGTTGAGCAGGATTCTTAGGGAACTAATACTGATGCACCTAGTCCTTCTAATAAAAAGAGAGATAAAACTACTAGGACTTTGCATGCTTCTAGTAAACCTGCTATAGATACATCTGAGAATACCAATGATATTTTATTTATGATGCTGAGACACAGTCTGGTAATGAACCTGAACCTAGTGCTTATGTTAATGATGATGTTCATGTTGATGCTCAACCTAGTAATTATAATAATGTAGAGATTGAACCTGCCTTTGATCTTGATAACCCACAATCAAAGAATCAACGTTATGATAAAACATACTTCATTGCTAGGAAACATGATAAAGAAAGAGAACCATGGGTTCAGAAACCCAGGCCCTTTCCACCTAAGCCATCCAAGGAAAAGGATGTTGAGGGTTTTGAGCGCTTTGCTGAAATGATTAGACCTATCTTTTTGCATATGCGTTTGACTGACATGCTTAAAATGCCTCCTTATGCTAAGTATGTGAAAGAAATTGTTACTAATAAAAGAAAGATACCGGAAGCTGAAATTTCCACCATGCTTGCTAATTATACTTTTAAGGGTGGAATACCAAAGAAACTTGGAGATCCAGGGGTACAAACTATACCATGCTCCATTAAAAGACATTATGTTAAAACTGCTTTATGTGATCTTGGAGCCGGTGTTAGTGTTATGCCTTTCTCTTTATATCGTAGACTTGATTTGAATAAGTTGACACCTACTAAAGTCTCTTTGCAAATGGCTGATAAATCAACTACTATACCTATCGGTATTTGTGAGGATATGCCTATTGTGGTTGCAAACGTTACTATCTTAATGGACTTTGTTATTCTTGATATTCCCGAGGACGACAATATGTCGATTATCCTTGGTAGACCCTTTTTGAATACTGCAGGGGCGGTTATTGACTGCAACAAAGGCAATGTCACTTTTCATGTTAATGGTAATGAGCATACGGTACACTTTTTGAAGAAACAACCTCAAGTTCATAGTATTAATTCTATTGGAAAAAATTCAACTATTACTATTTGAGGTTTTGAATTCTCTCTACCTACTGTCAAAAAAATATGGTATTCTTGTTGTTGGGGAAATGCATATCCCCGTTGAGGTAACCTAGTGTTATTTGAAAATTCTCTGGTTTCATGTCCTTGGAAGAAGTTTATTAATAAGACTTGATCAACCTTGTTAATGGATTCCTTTTGATGAGAATAAGATGGATGAATTTAGAAGGAACAACTCTCTGCACCCATCTTTTACTTTCTGTTATTTAGTTTAAATAAAGAAAAAATAGTATTTCTGTCTGTTTTCTGAATTATCCATGCAATAAAAAATGTCCCAGAAATAAAAGTTCTCCAAATGCCCTGAAAATTTGATATGATTTTTTATATAATAGTTTAGATTTTTTGGTGCTAAGAACACACCAGGGGGACTCACCAACTGGCCACAAGGGTGGAGGGCACCCCCTGTCCTTCTTCCTCTAGAAAAAATCACTCCATAGCTCAAACCCGTATTCTTGCTCATCTTGCTACCATTTTTGATCTCCTTGCTCAAAGATCCATTCACAAAACTGCTTTGGAGGATTGTTCTTCGGTATGTGACTCCTCCAAAGGTCCAATTAATTTTTTTTATAGTGCTTTATTTATTGCAATTTTATGCTTCTTTGCTAACCCTCTTCTTGAGCTTGCATGTCAAATTTATGTGGTCTAAAGTAGTTTTGGTGCATGATATAGCCTCTAGGCACTTGTAGGAGTAGTTGCTATCAGTCTTGTTGAGTTTGGTTCACTTTTATTTTGAGGCACTAAAAAATTTAGAAATTTTTCAGAGGAAGAAAAATGCCTAGGAAAATGTACCAAGGTGGTTCTTCAAGGAAGCAAGCACTGAGGTGTGCAATACGCGAACTGGACCTTGAACCACCTAGGGAAGCTCAAGTGAAGCCGTGTGAATGGCCGTTAGATGAATTTATGGGTCATGCAAGTTTCAAGGATGAATTCTATGTGTACATACAAAATGTCGGCCTTGAGGACTTCTTATCGGACAAGTGCTTACAATATTATTATCTCACTGATTCCTTTGTGCAGAGGTTTGACCTTTTCATCTAAGCGTAATACTCATATTGTCTTGTTCGATTTTTATGATGAATCCTATACCATGTACCTAGAAGACTTTTGTGATGCATTCTAAATTCCACAATGGGGTAGTCTTAGTGAGCCTCACAAATCTGAATATAATGATTTCCTTGCTACCATCACCATTGGAGAAACTGGAAATATCACACAAGCCTCCATGGGGAGCATTCTTTTACCTTCCATACATTATTTTGCTCTTTTCATAGGCAGATGCATTAATGGTAAACATGATCATAGCCACCTTTGTGCATCGGATCTTAGTGTCCTCAAGTGTGAAGTGTTGGGTGATAAGCGATATGATCTAGGGACTATTATTGCAAGGTGGTTACATCTTAAAGCTAAATATGGAGATTTATTTGGGGGGATTTATGCAACTCGTTTAGCTAACTATTTGGGTGTACCCAGAAGAGGGTATGATATTGAGTTGCCACCCACTTTTCAAGATTATGATGCTATGGTACGCTACCAGCTTCTTGAGAGGAACAAATAGTCCCTCCAGTACTGACTAATCTTTGACAGACGGCGTTCCATCTATGTTACCCTTCCTGCTCCTACCTTCTTTAACTTTCAGGTAAATGGGAGATATTTTATAACTAGAGAGGAGGCAAACGAGTACGAGATAACAACGTAGGCTGCTCGACTCCAGGAAGTAGCTCGCCAAGCGGTAGCTGCCACAGCACAATTTGACCCCAGCTATGACTTTGGATATCACCCGGGATAGTGGTGGCCCTAGACCAACTTAGGCCAAAAGCCTAAGCTTGGGGGAGTACGTATTTCTCATTGACATTACATTCATGTTCACACACTCATTCCAGTTGTCGGTGTTCATACTTTTTTATTGTATTATCCATGTTAGTTCAGCTCTTTTTCCCGCTTTCTTCTTGTGTGTTTCATAAACCTTAAGAAAAACCAAAAAAATTAGTTGTGGTTTAGTTTACTTTCTATGCATGCTTAGTTGTAGTATTAAAGAAAACCCAAAAGGATTTCTCGTTCTTGTTTTGCTTGTTGGGAGCATTTCCATGTGAATAGTTTTTCTCATTCTTGTTTTACTTTCTTCAGAAAAGCAAAAACTCCAAAAATATTCTAGTGTGTTTCTTTGAAATTCTGTTCTTTTCATTGGGGTCGAAAGAGAAGACCACGATGAAATGTTGAGTGGCTCTCATATGCATTATTGTTGATCTAACAAAGAACCCATATTACCTTCTCTTCTCCTTTGTATAAATGTTTGCAGATTCCAACTTAGTCCAATGCACGTGCACTATTATTTTTATTCACACCGTTCGGTCGTGCAAGTGAAAGGCAATAATGATGATGTATGATGAAATGATTGAGATGAGGAAAAGCTGCTATGAACTCGACCTATCTTGTTTTTTGTAAATACGATTAGTTCATCATTCTTGATTCAGCCTATAATGAATGAAACATGTTTAAAATGACAATTAGAGATTATAGTTACTCGTGCCATGCTTAATTAGCTAGGAGTTTGTATTGGTTTACCTTGTGTGCCAACATGCTTTTAAAATGGTTGCAATGTAGTATGATAGGATGGTATCCTCCTTTAAATCATTCGAGTGGCTTGACTTGGCACATGTTCACGCATGTAGTTGAAACAAAATAAACATAGCCTCCAAGATATTTATGTTCATGGTGATTTATATCCTACTCATGCTTGCACTCAATGTTGGTTAATCTCAATGCTTGTTTATGACTGTTGTCGCTCTTTAGTCGGTCTCTTCCCGGTCTTTTTCTAGGCTTCACTTGTACTTAGTGGGAATACTGCTTGTGCATCCACTTCCTTAAACCCCAAAGTTGTTCCATATGAGTCCACCATACCTTCCTATATGCGGTATTTAACTGTTGTTCCTAGTAAATTTTTATGTGCCAAACTCTAAACCTTCAAATAATAATTTGTTTTGTATGCTCGAGTCTCTCATGTACCAACTAGGGCTGTCAATATCTTCCATGCTAGGTGGGTTATACTCATGATGAGTGGACTCTGCTCATCATTCACGACAAAATGGATGGTAACTGGGATGCCCAGTCCCATGCCCAAATCAAATCAAAATAATTGCAAACAAAACTCCCCCAGGACTGTTGTTAGTTGGAAGGTACCCGTTGTTTCGGACAAGCCATGGAGTGCGCTTGTTTGTGGTGGGGGGTATAAACTTTACCATTCTATTTGGGAACCTCCTATAATGTATGTAGCTTGGAAGACGCCGATATCTCCTGGTTGTTACGTTGACAATGAAAGCATGCCGCTCAAAATATTATTCCTCTCTATTTCAAAACTCGAGCTCTGGCACCTCTGCAAATCCCTGCTTCCCTCTACGAAGGGCCTATCTATTCACTTTTATTGCTGAGTCATGCTCCTCTTATAAAAAGCACGAGTTAGAGAGCACCACTATCATTTGTATGCATTGTTATTAATTTATATTGAGTATGACTGTGACTGGATCTCTTTTATCATGAATTACAATGTCTAGTCAGTCCTTGATCTTTAGGGGTGCTCTGTATTTATGTTTTGCGGTCTCAGAAAGGGCTAGCGAGATACCGTCTTGTTATATCACATCATGATTGTTTTGAGAAAGTGTTGTCATCCGAGATTTATTATTATTGCTCGCTAGTTGATTATGTCATTGCTGTGAGTAAATGTGAGACCTAAATGTTATTGTGAATACAGTTAGTTCATAATCTTTATTGAAAACATGAATGTTGGCTTTACATATTTGCAACAACAAGATCAAATAGAGTTTGTATCTTTATCACTTTAAGTTTGTCAACTGAATTCCTTGAGGACAAGCAATGGGTTAAGCTTGGGGGAGTTGATACGTCTCCGTCGTATCTACTTTTCCAAACTCGTTTGCCCTTGTTTTGGACTCTAACTTGCATGATTTGAATGGAACTAACCCGGACTAACGTTGTTTTTAGCAGAATTGCCATGGTGTTATTTTTGTGCAGAATAAAAAGTTGTTGGAATGACCTGAAACTTCACGGAAATAAGTTGTGGAATTAATAAAAAAATATTGGCGAAAGAATCAAGTGAAGGGGGCCCACACCCTGGCCATAAGGGTGGGGGCGCACCCACCCCCCAGGGGCGTGCCACCCGACCTTGTGGGCCCCCTGCACCTCCACCGGCCTCAACTCCAACTCCATATATTCTCTTTCGGGGAGAAAAATATCAGAGAGAAGGATTCATCACGTTTTACGATACGGAGCCGCCACCAAGCCCTGTTCTTCCTTGGGAGGGCAGGTATGGAGTCCGTTCGGGGCTCCGGAGAGGGGAATCCATTGCCATATGAAAGCACAAGTGCTTCCTAAGTGGTTTTGATAATTGATGACAACATATCTCTTGTTGGACTAACACTTCTATCTAGCATGTTTCAGATAAGTTCAACAATGGAGTGGCATGGATGTGAAAGTGGAACCCTCAAAATGCTAAGGACAAAGGATTGGCTCAAGCTCAAAAGCTCAAGACTCTTGTTTTTATATTTTAGTGATCCAAGATCACATTGAGTCTTTAGGAAAAGCCAATACTATTAAGGAGGGATGAGGTGTTGCTTAATGAGCCTCTTGCTTCATGTGCTTAGTGATATGCTCCAAAACCCTCAACTACTTTCCCATATCCACATATGACCTAAACCCTAAGCCAAACTCGGTCCTACCGATTCTTCCTATCCGGCGCCACCGAGATTCAATTGTCATTAGCCAATGCCAAATTTAGCATTTCGGTTCTACCGATAAGGATCTCGGTCCCACCGAGATGGGGTTGCAAACTCTCTGTTTCCCTTTCGTAACTTTTCGGCCCCACCGAAAGAGCGAATCGGTCCCACCGAGATTGCAATGTAAACTCAGTGTTTCCCCTTTGTAACTTTTCGGTCTCACCGAGTTCCACTCGGTCCCACCGAAAGAGCAAATCGGTCCCACCGAGTTTGCCTGACCAACTCTCTGGTTAGCTAATTACCAAACTCGGTCTCACCGAGTTTGTGTAATCGGTCTCACCGAGATTACGTTATGCCCAAACCCTAACCGAATCGGTCCTACCGAGTTGCATGTCAGTCCCACCGAAATCTAACGGTCACTAGGTTTACATTTTCGGTCCGACCGAGTTTATGATTCGGTCCCACCGAGATTGGAAAACTGTGTAACGGTTGGATTTTGTGTGGAGGCTATATATACCCCTCCACCTCTTTCTCATTCAGTGAGAGAGCCATCAGAACACACACATCATTCCAACTCATTTGTTCTGAGAGAGAACCACCTACTCATGTGTTGAGACCAAGACATTCCATTCCTACCATATGAATCTTGATCTCTAGCCTTCCCAAGTTGCTTTCCACTCAAATCTTCTTTCCACCAAATCCAAATCCTATGAGAGAGAGTTGAGTGTTGGGGAGACTATCATTTGAAGCACAAGAGCAAGGAGTTCATTACCTACACACCATTTGTTACTTCTTGGAGAGTGGTGTCTCCTAGATTGGCTAGGTGTCACTTGGGAGCCTCCGACAAGATTGTGGAGTTGAACCAAGGAGTTTGTAAGGGCAAGGAGATCGCCTACTTCGTGAAGATCTACCGCTAGTGAGGCAAGTCCTTCGTGGGCGAATGGCCATGGTGGGATAGACAAGGTTGCTTCTTCGTGGACCCTTTGTGGGTGGTTGCTTCTTCGTGGACCCTTCGTGGGTGGAGCCCTTCGTGGACTCACGCAACCGTTGCCCTTGGGTGGAGCCCTGTGTGGACTCACGCAACTGTTACCCTTCGTGGGTTGAAGTCTCCATCAACGTGGATGTAGGATAGCACCACCTATCCGAACCACGGGAAAAACATCCGTGTCTCCAATTGCGTTTGAAATCTCCAAACCCTTTCCTTTACATTCTTGCAAGTTGCATGCTTTACATTCCGCTGCTCATATACTCTTTGCATGCTTGCTTGATATGTATTGTGTGTGTTGAATTTGTGCCTAAACTCCACTTAAACCGAAAAAGATTAAAAATTGCAACTTTAGCACCTAGTGTCTAATCACCCCCCCTTTAGACACATCTACTTCTAGATCCTACAAGTGGTATCAGAGATTTGGTCTCCATTGCCTTGGTTTAATCACCATTGGAGGAAGATGGATGTGTCTACTCTAGGGAGTCTTAGACATAGAGTGCCTATTCTTGATGGAAAGTATTTTCATGAGTGGAAAAATGAGATGCTTGTAATCTTCAATCAATATCATTTGAACAAGTATATTGCTAGCCCTTGTGCACCCCATATTGATCCCTTGCATCCTACCCTAGATGAAGATATTGACATGATTCGCAATCTTAGAACTATTGAGCTCATCATTAGAGGATTGCCCAAAAATCTGATTGCTTGTTTGCCTACTCAAGATTGTGCCTATACTATATGGAAATTTCTTGAGGAACGATTTCCCAATCATTCCTTGAAAACTTTGGATGAAATTCTCCATAAATCCATTGCCTTGAGAAAGATGAACTCTAGTGATCCTAGTTTTGGTAAATGTCTTCTTGAACTTGCCAATCTTAAGCATGCTAAAGGAGATGTTGGAAACATTAATGATATCATACTCAAAGCTATAAGAATTCATAAAAGTAACCACTTTGATCATTTATCTAATGAATTACCCTCTCTAGGAAATGATGAGTCACAAGATCATGATGAACATGAATATTATGATGATGATGACAGTGACTCTGATCTTGATGATGCAATGAGACATTTTGGACTTATGGCAAATCTTCGGGGATATGAATCAGGAGGAAAGGAATGGGTTCTTGATAGTGGATGCACTGATCATATGACCGGAGACGAAGAGATGTTTCGTGAGCTTGCTGAAAACAACGGACCTCGAAAATATGTCACCTTTGGTGATAATTCAAAGGGTAAAGTGGTTGGCCTTGGTAAGGTGGCCATCTCACATGATAGTTCCATTCAAAATGTCATGCTCGTTGAATCTCTTGGCTATAACTTACTTTCAGTATCTAGACTTGCTGATTTCGGTTTGAACGTTCTATTTATTGAGGTAGATTGCCAAGTATTTCGTCGAGACAATCATAAAATGGTCTTTACGGGTATGCGTAGAGGTCATCTTTACATTGTCGATTTCTCTAAAAAGGCACAACCTAAAACCTGCTTTGTTGCTAAATCCTCAAAAGGCTGGTTGTGGCATAGACGACTAGGTCACGTTGGCATGAGAAACCTTGACAAGCTTATTAAAGGAAATCATATCCTTGGAGTTAACGATGTCATATTTGATAAGGATAGACTTTGCAGTGCTTGTCAAGCAGGTAAACAGGTTGGAGGAAGACATCCCGTGAAGAACATCATGACCACAAGGAGGCCACTCCAGCTGCTTCACATGGATCTTTTTGGTCCCAATGCCTACAAGAGTCTCGGTGGAAATTCTTTTGGTCTAGTTATAGTTGATGATTTTTCAAGATTTACGTGGGTGTTCTTTCTTAATGACAAATCGCAGGTCTAGAAGATCTTCAGAAACTTCGCTAGGAAAGCCCAAAATCAGTTTGATGTGAAGATCAAGAAGGTTCGGAGTGACAACGGAATGGAGTTCAAGAACACAAATGTGGACACCTTTCTTGACGAAGAAGGGATTTCACACGAGTTCTCGGCTACATACCCACCTCAACAAAATGGAGTTGTTGAGAGGAAGAACCGGACGCTCATCGAAATGGCAAGAACAATGCTTGATGAATACAAGACGCCAAAGCACTTTTGGGCAGAAGCGGTTGAGACAGCTTGTCACGCAACAAATCGCTTATATCTTCACAAGCTACTCGGCAAGACGGCATACGAGCTCCTCACCGGTAAGCCTCAAGTTGGATACTTTCGAGTATTCAGCTCAAAGTGCTACATTCTTGATAAGCATCGTCGTTCAAAGTTTGCTCCTAAATCTCATGAAGGTTTTCTACTTGGTTATGGCTCAAACTCTCACACTTACTGTGTCTACAACAATTTCACCCGAAAGTTGAAGAGACGGTAGATGTGAAGTTTGATGAATCTAATGGCTCGCAAGTAGAGCAATTGCCAATTGATGTAGGAGACAAAGACCCTTTAGAAGCAATTCAAGATTTGTCCATTGGCAAAATTCGTCCAACGGAGGTGAAGGAGAGTACTTCATCCGTCCAAGTGGAAGCTTCTACATCACGACAAGGTGAACCAAGAATCGACACGGAAGCATCCACAAGTGGGCCACACCAAGATGAAGAAAACGAGGAAGTACATCAAGATGAACATCAACAACCTCCTTCTCCACCACGACAAGAGAACGACGATGTCAACAATGAAGAAGGCCAAGAAGAAGAACAAGATGAAGAAGATGCTCAACAAAGACCCAAGCAAAAGCTCTCACGAGTCCGAGCAAGAATTGCCAAAGATCATCCCGTCGAGCAAATCCTCAATGATATACAAACCGGGAGAATCACTCGCTCAAAAACTCGTTTAGCTAACTTTTGTGAAAACTGTTCATTCATCTCTAGTATTGAACCAATGAAGGTTGAAGAAGCATTGGAAGATCCGGATTGGATAAACGCTATGCATGAAGAGCTACATAACTTTGAGAGAAACCAAGTTTGGACATGGGTTGAGAAGCCCGACAACAACCACAACATCATTGGTACCAAATGGGTGTTTCGCAACAAGCAAGATGAAGATGGACAAGTGGTCCGCAACAAAGCACGTCTCGTCGCCCAAGGATACACACAAGTCGAAGGTATGGACTATGGTGAGACGTATGCTCCCGTTGCTAGACTTGAGTCCATTCGCATCTTACTTGCCTATGCTAATCACCATAATATCACCTTGTACCAAATGGACATTAAAAGTGCTTTTCTAAATGGAGAAATAGAGGAGGAAGTTTATGTCAAACAACCTCCCGGCTTTGTCAATCCTAAGAAACCAAATCATGTTTACAAACTTCACAAAGCTCTTTATGGTCTTAAACAAGCTCCTAGAGCATGGTATAAATGCTTGACCAAGTTCCTTACTACAAGTGGTTTTGAAATTGGTAAAATTGATTCTACTCTTTTTACTAAAAGGGTTAATGGAGAACTATTTGTATGCCAAATTTATGTTGATGACATCATATTTGGTTCAATTAACCCTCTCTTTAGTGAAAAGTTTGGAAAGCTAATGTCAGAGAAGTTTGAGATGTCTATGATGAGTGAACTCAAATTCTTTCTCGGGTTGCAAATCAAGAAAACTAAGGAAGGTACATTTGTCTCTCAAACAAAGTACACCAAGGACTTATTCAAGAAATTCAATATGCAAGAATGCAAAGGTATGTCTACACCCATGCCTACTAGTGGACATAATGATTTGACCAAAGAGGGTGAACCTGTTGATCAAAAGGTTTATCGCTCTATGATTGGTTCATTGTTATACCTATGTGTTTCACGTCTCGATATTATGCTAAGTGTGTGCATGTGTGCACGATATCAAGCTGCTCTTAAAGATTGTCATCTTAAGGCTGTGAAAAGGATAGTGAGATATTTAATCCATACACCAAATTTTGGCATTTGGTATCCTAAGAGGTCTTCTTTTGATCTTGTTGGCTATTTTGACTCAGATTATGCCGGAGACAAGGTTGATAGAAAGTCCACTTCAGGTACTTGTCAATTTCTTGGTAGATCTCTTGTGTCTTGGTCTTCCAAGAAACAAAACTCGGTATCCTTATCCACCGCCGAAGCGGAATACATTGCCGCTGGTTCATGTTGCGCTCAATTACTTTGGATGACCCAAACTCTTAAACATTATGGGATTTATGTGAGACATGTTCCATTGCTTTGTGACAATGAAAGTGCTATCAAAATTGGTCATAATCCTGTACAACATTCTCGAACTAAGCATATTGAAGTTCGTCATCATTTCATTCGAGATCACGTTGCTAAGGGTGACATCAATCTTAAGCATGTTCGCACCGATAAGCAATTAGCAGATATATTCACTAAACCGCTTGATGAGAAAGTGTTTTGCAGGTTGAGAGGAGAATTGAACATCATTGATGCCTCGAACTTGGAGCAGAAACTTCATTGGATACATGCAAGACATGAGCTTATGACTAATCCATGATATATCACCTATGATAACTATCTTATGTCTTGGATATATTTGCACCTTGCATGTTGTCTAACCCATGTAGGTGCTTGGTTGAATCTAATTCCATGAGATTGCGACTCACTCATATCTTGAGCAATCTCTACATCACCAAGACTCTACACAATAGTGGTTGAAGACAAGGAAGCACAAAACCATTCAAACATATCCTTTGACAAATTCTATGTTAAGCTTCATGATTGTCATTTTTGGATACACTAGTGCTCTTCCTTGAAAGAACTAACCCATGTAGGTAGATGAACTCCAACTCCAAGTGGTGCTCCCAACTCTTGATGAACTACATCAACCCTGAGCACCCACACAAGTTCAACTACATGAGCAAGAACCACATCACCACCCAAGGTATGTCATTCCATCTGAGAGAAGCTTTACTTCAAGACATGAGTCAAAGCAACTCAACAAGATGTGAACACATCAAGATGCTTAAACGAAAAATGGTAACCCCATTTTGAGCTTAAACGATGAGTATGACCTATGATCAAGTGTCCTCACTTGACTCCTAAGTCAATACACTCTAACATAGGTGACTATGTCACCGCCCAATTCTAGATGAAGTTCTCTTGTGTCCTTTTCTGAGTTATTGCATTTGTTCCTTGCATATTTGTTTCCTTCTCTCTCAAAAAAAAAACTTCATCTAGAAACTTTCACTTTTTCCTGTTTGTTTTTGTTCTGCATATTTCTGCATCAAATTCCTTGCAAATCTTTGTGAGATCTTACTTGACTAGTGAGCTGAGGTGACAATTGTTTTTTCTCTGTGTAAACTCGGTTTCACCGACTTGCAAATTTCGGTCCAACCAAATCTTTTCGGTACCACCGAAATGTGCCACTCGGTGCCACCGACTTTGCAATCAGAAAAACAGTTTGCCACTTGTTCTACATTTCTTATGATCCAGCTCCACTCAATGAATCTTGTCCTCCACAAGCATCACAATTTTATCCTCTGCTTTGTGCTGAATCCCAAGGACCAAACCCATTCGACGGATTCCAGGAAAAACCTTCTTGGAAATTGATGTCAAAGGGGGAGAGAGAGATCACATCAAAGCTTGTAGGAAAGAGTATTAAGGGGGAGAGAAAGTCTCAAGGATCCCAGATGTTGTTAAGGGGGAGAGAGAGATCTCCAGAGAGAGAAAAATACTCAAGGATCCCAGATGCTTGATGTTCAAGAGGAGAGATGCCACATGTCTTTTTGGGGGAAAGACATGTTCATATGAACTCATTTGAATTAACTTCTATTCAGCTCTGATTTTCTGTTTCCTATCTTCTCCCAATATCCCATGTAAGATTCAGGGGGAGCAAGACACCTAAGGGAAAAGAAATCAGCCAAATTCATTGCATATCTTTATTATTGGGGACATGTTGAATCCAATGATATCACTCTCTACATGTCATCCCAGTCTTGGCATTCTTGTGGTTTCTTTTGTTTGCTCTGGCTAGTGGACGTACCTGTGTTATCTAACCTTGTTTGCAGGTTCATTCCATCCTAAGCCAACTCGAGACCACAAGGTAAGTATATGCATCAAAATCATGAGTATGAGGAGTTCTTGCTTATGTACATACTGTTTGCAAGAAGGACTCATGAGCATGAAGGTATTTTCCTTAATAATCTTTTTCTCTGATGCATATGGCCAAGATACATGTAACACATTGCCTACTCTGTCATGATTATGCTCTCACATGCCTCTATATTTCATATCTACATGAGTGCATACATGTAGGGGGAGCCTATGCTTGCTACATGTTCTTCCAAAGCTTTACTTGCTGTTCTGTATATCTTTATCTAAAGCCTTGATGTATGTTGCCATCAATTACCAAAAAGGGGGAGATTGAAAGCACAAGTGCTCCCTAAGTGGTTTTGATAATTGATGACAACATATCTCTTGTTGGACTAACACTTCTATCTAGCATGTTTCAGATAAGTTTATCAATGGAGTGGCATGGAATAAAGGTTGTGGGAACTCCTTAGATGCTAAGGACAAAGGATTGGCTAAAGCTTCAAGCTCAAGACTCTTCATTTTACATTTTAGTGATCCAAGATCACATTGAGTCCATAGGAAAAGCCAATACTATCAAGGAGGGATGAGGTGTTGCTTAATGAGCCTCTTGCTTCATGTGCTTGATGATATGCTCCAAAATCCTCAACTACTTTCCCATATCCACATTTGACCTAAACCCTAAGCCAAACTCGGTCCTACCGATTCTTCCTATCCGGCGCCATCGAGTTTCACTTGTCATTAGCCACTACCAAACCCTAGCAATTCGGTTCTACCGATAAGGATCTCGGTCTCACCGAGATGGGATTGCAAACTCTCTGTTACCTATTGTAATATTCTCGGTCCCGCCGAGATATGCAATCGGTCCCACCGAGATTGCAATGTAAACTCAGTGTTTCCCCTTTGTAACTTTTCGGTCTCACCGAGTTCCACTCGATCCCACCGAAAGAGCAAATCGGTCCCACCGAGTTTGCCTGACCAACTCTCTGGTTAGCTAATTACCAAACTCGGTCTCACCGAGTTTGTGTGATCGGTCTCACCGAGATTACGTTATGCCCAAACCCTAACCGAATCGGTCCTGCCGAGTTGCATGTCAGTCCCACCGAAACTCCTAACGGTCACTAGGTTTACATTTTCGGTCCGACCGAGTTTATTGATTCGGTCCCACCGAGATTGGAAAACTGTGTAACGGTTGTATTTTGTGTGGAGGCTATATATACCCCTCCACCTCTTTCTCACTCAGTGAGAGAGCCATCAGAACACACACATCATTCCAACTCATTTGTTCTGAGAGAGAACCACCTACTCATGTGTTGAGACCAAGACATTCCATTCCTACCATATGAATCTTGATCTCTAGCCTTCCCAAGTTGCTTTCCACTCAAATCTTCTTTCCACCAAATCCAAATCCTATGAGAGAGAGTTGAGTGTTGGGGAGACTATCATTTGAAGCACAAGAGCAAGGAGTTCATTACGTACACACCATTTGTTACCTCTTGGAGAGTGGTGTCTCCTAGATTGGCTAGGTGTCACTTGGGAGCCTCCGACAAGATTGTGGAGTTGAACCAAGGAGTTTGTAAGGGCAAGGAGATCGCCTACTTCGTGAAGATCTACCGCTAGTGAGGCAAGTCCTTCGTGGGCGATGGCCATGGTGGGATAGACAAGGTTGCTTCTTCGTGGACCCTTTGTGGGTGGTTGCTTCTTCGTGGACCCTTCGTGGGTGGAGCCCTTCGTGGACTCGTGCAACCGTTGCCCTTGGGTGGAGCCCTGTGTGGACTCGCGCAACCGTTACCCTTCGTGGGTTGAAGTCTCCATCAACCTGGATGTAGGATAGCACCACCTATCTGAACCACGGGAAAAACATCCGTGTCTCCAATTGCGTTTGAAATCTCCAAACCCTTTCCTTTACATTCTTGCAAGTTGCATGCTTTACATTCCGCTGCTCATATACTCTTTGCATGCTTGCTTGATATGTATTGTGTGTGTTGAATTTGTGCCTAAACTCCACTTAAACCGAAAAAGATTAAAAATTGCAACTTTAGCACCTAGTGTCTAATCACCCCCCCTTTAGACACATCTACTTCTAGATCCTACACCATCATCATCATCAACCATCCTCCACCAATTTAATGATGCTCACTGTCAGTGAAACAAACCTTGGGTCTGTTGCCCAGACTATGCACAGGCACGGGAAAAGGATTAAGGCACAAACCCAAGTCAAAATGCAAGGAACCAAGAGCATCGAAGGACCAACATGCAGATCAAGAGGACCAAGATCTAGCTAGAGAATCAAGATGTCACCAGGAGAAGAGCCTCCCTTGACGGGCAGGCGAGCTCGGCAAGGACGGGGCCACCCCCAGAAGAAGACGTCCAACACGTCCCGGCAGGGTCTGCCAGGACTCACACGAAGGCTGAACCACCTCACCCAACCACTCCGCCACGACCCATGTCATCAAACAGTGCAGTGTCAAGCCGCAAAATGACTAAGTGGTATCAATTCACCACATGGAGGCATCTCTCTATAGGAAATTCCTACATATGACACCCGTCCTGCACGTGTTAGGCGAGCAGTTGTGGAGCTGGCGAGATAGTCCGGAAAGGCTTGTCGGGCACCCGATGACGTGACGTTAAGTAGTGTATTTAATGCACCCTGTCAGCCTACAGAGTTAGGTATGATAGCATTGTTTGCTATCTTATAAGTGCATAATGACTACTTTGCCACTGTGCTAACCCCTTAATATATAAAAGTTGGCCTATGGTGACCGTAGAAAGGGTTAGAAGGTTGGACAACCCACACGCCCATACGCGCGTAGCCACCGCCGCCCTTGCCGGGCAAGTGTCCTATGCTCCACCACCACTCTTCCACCATCAATCCACCAAAGCAGGAGTAGGGCTTTATGCCTCACGGTGGCCCGAACCTGGGTAAAATTGCCTATGTGATCTCTACCGTGCTACCGCATGCTCATGGGCTCTTTGTGAAACGCGACGTCCCCCCTACCGAACCAGCAAGGGGCCAGTGGTCCCATAGGTGGTCGTTGTTTCCCACGACATCTTTGGCACACCAGGTAGGGGGATGTAGCGTGTCATCTTCATCACCATCTGCACCTTCGATAGCACCATCGACCATGGCGCCCAAGAATAAATCCGGTGCTTCGGCTCATCCATCCACCTCGAAGGCTCCGTCGCCCATGACCTCTAATGCTACGGGGGATATAGAGGCACGTGAGGATGTGGACGCTACTGGGGACATGGTCGGAGCAGGTGGCACAATCACCACTTCCCCCGCGGTCGACACAGGAGTGGGAGACATCGGAGGAGAACAGCATCAACAACACCTCGACGACCATGCTCCACAAGGTACGGATGAGGGGGTTAGTCCGTCTGTGCCCCCCTCCTCTCTCTGATGGGCACAACCATAGAAATGGCACTCGGTTCAGGGTAAATAGCCGCCCTTCGGCCGCCCCCACCACAGGAGCGACCGCAGGGTGTGCGCCTCCCCTTGGACGGGTCGACCAAGTCGCTGCGCCCGACGGAGCCGCTGGCCCTGAAGCACTTTTGCCACAATCTCCTGCCATCCAGGTGGCCGCTTTGCAACAACGGGGGTGCAGTGCTGCCGCCGCCGGCACCATCAGGAGCCGAGCGACAGTGTGATCTACTTCATCATCACCCATGCCAAGTACGGCCATGGAGGCCATGGCGTGGGCTCAACTGCTGCTGAGGTTTCTGCCAGCAGCCGAGCAGATAGACAAATGGTGTGCCACCATCCAAAGTCTGCTCGGTTTCGCTGAGGCTGGGGGCTCACAGCGAGCTAGCCCGCCACGACCTCCCCAAGTGACGACAATGACTCGTGTTGCTGGCTGTACGGAAGGGGCCACCCCCATGGTGCAATCCCCGCCACGGCAGCTAGCATGACCCCAATAGAATCAAGAACCTGACGATGTCTCGATGGCCACCTCTGACCCTCGAGCGCATCCAGGCTGACGGCGAGCGCCGGAGGATAGGCAGAGGGGACACACGTTTTTCATTGTTGAGCAACGCCGTGATGACCACCATCGGGGCGATGGGTGCGACGGCCCCGACATCGATGAGCCCGCGCTCGGTATTCGCGGGTGCCTACCTTTGAAGGTTGGGTTCCCTGCCTTTACTCATGAGCTGCGGCAAATTCGTAGGCCGTCCGTTTGCACGTTCAAGCCAGAGATACCTAAGAAGTACGATGGGAGGCTGCACCCTGCAAAGTTTCTGAGCATCTACACCATCGATGTTCAGGCTACCGGGGGAAGAGATGATAAGGTGTTTGCCAACTACTTCCCTTTGGCTCTCAACTCCAATGTGAGCTCTTGACTGATGCACCTACTGGAGAAATCCATTTCGTCGTGGGCTGACGTGTGCCATGATTTCATTGGCGCCTTCACCGGCGGCCATCAAGAGCCAAGCAGGCCCAGCAACTTGCAGCTTCTCCAACAGAAGGAAGGAGAAACCCTCCGTAATTATTTATAGAGATTAAGCAAGGTTCATAGGAACATCCCAGAAATCCGTCTGGCATCTGCGATAGCTGCCTTCCAGTCTAATGTGCGCAACTGCCAGATCCATTCCAAGATGAACATGCGGTTGCCCAAGACTGTGAAGGAGCTTTACACCTTGGTGGACAAGTGTGCCCGGATGGAGGAGGGTAGGAAGTTTCCCAGAGAGGAAGATTGCATCAATGTCGATTCAGAGGATGATGATGAATCAACCAGTCAGAAGAAGAGCAAGAAGCGCAGTAAGAAGCGGAAGGATAAGGCAGTGATGATTGTTGAAGGATCGGATAGGCCTAATACCGGCAAGAAGGCCAAAGCTGAGATCCCCGACAAGGAAACTACCATGTGTGCTGACTGTTGGGAGGCCACAGCTGCCGAGAAGGCTGGGAAAGGTGATGGGCCGTACTGCAATATTCATCGGACCAAAGGCCACGACCTTCAAGAGTTCTATTAGGTTGAGCGGCTTGTTAAGACACAGAGAGCAGAATATGAGAAACGTGACAAGGAAAAGGGTCAGAATGTTGCTGGTGGTAAGGGTTGAGGCCATGAAGTAAATTGCCACAGAAAAACCTTCAGGAACCAAGGAAAACCCGTCGGAGGTTGAAAGAAGGAAGCATGTGATGATGAGAGTGATGGAGGTGATGAAGAGGAAACCAGTAAGCAGGAGTTTCAGAAGGCCACTGACGCCCTGTGCATTGATGGGGGTGCATCTTTGCACGCCTCTGACTGCCAGCTCAAGCGGTGGGCACGAGAAGTCAATGTCGTGGAACCAGCGCCAGAGGCCCGAAAGCCGCTCAAGTGGTCGCGCATGCCCATCATCTTTGACGAAGAGGATCATCCTAACTGTACCACTACGGTAGGGTGTTTGCCATTGTTGGTCTCTCCAACAATTCGCAACCTCAAGGTCACAAAAATGCTGGTGGACGGCGGGGCCGGGTTGAATCTGATTTCCCTGGCTGTCATCAGCAAGCTTCAGATAGCAGTGGAAGAGTTAGAGGTTACCAACATGTTTCAAGGAGTTAATCCCGGCAGGAGTCACCCTAAAGGAAAGATCACGTTGCCAGTGACGCTTGGGGGAGCTAAACTACCGGACTGAGAAGATTGTGTTTGGTGTGGTTCACCTCCCCCTGCCGTACAATGGGATTCTTGGACACCCAGCCCTGGCTAAATTCATGGCGGCATCCCAACATGCCTACAACACCTTGAAGAAGCCTGGTCCAATGGGAGTCCTTACCATCCCATCAGATGAGAAGGATGCAATCACTTGTGTGGACAAAATGTACCGGGATGAAGTAGCAGCAAAGGTAGCTGCAGCAGCAGTTCCCGCCAAGGAGGATAGAGGACAGAAGAAGGGTAGCAAGGACGCTAGCAAGGAATCTGAGAAGCATACCTCTTCAGAGTGCGATGTGCCTGTTGATGACTTGCTAGAGAGCTCCACAGTAAGAGATCCAAGGTCATTGCACCCCAAGTGAAGAAGCTCCGGGCAGGGCTGGCTGGCGTTGATGGTACTTTCACGATCAGCGCCACCCTCGATGACAAATAGGAAAGCGCGCTTGTTGCCTTCCTACGGGCGCATATCGATGTGTTTGCCTGGCAACTATCTGATATCCCCGGTGTTCCCAGGGAGGTAATCAAGCACCACCTTGCTGTCTGCCAACACACCCAACCTGTCAAGCAGAAAGTCTAAAAGCAGGCATTAGAGAGGCATCAGTTCATTGTGGAAGAGATCAAGAAACTTCAAGTAGCTGGTTTGGTCAGAGGAGTGCTACATCCCACATGGTTGGCAAATCCAGTGGTAGTCCGGAAGGCACACAGGAAGTGGAGGCTTTGCATAGATTTCATGGATCTCAACAGAGCCTGCCAGAAAGACCCTTTTCCCTTGCTGCACATCGATCAGATTATGGATTCCACTTCAGGCTACGGTTTGCTCTCCTTTCTAGATGCATATTCTGGATATCATCAGATCTTCATGTCCAAGAAAGATGAAGAGAAGACATTGTTCATCACTCCATGTGGTAAGTATTGTTTTGTCCGCATGCCGTTCGGATTAAAGAATGCCGGGTCCACTTTTGCAAGGGAAGTCTAGATTGGTTTCGAGCCATAGCTGCATAGAAATATTGAAGCTTATATGAATGATATTGTGGTCATGACCAAGGATAGAGCCACCCTTATTTAGGATTTGGAGGAGACATTTGCTAATTTTCGCAATATCAACTTGAAGCTCAACCCGGAGAAGTGTGTGTTTGGCATTCCGTTTGGCAAGCTGCTTGGGTTCGGGGATCGAAGCCAACCCTGACAAGATTAAAGCTATCGAGCAGATCCAAGCACCCTTGGTAGCACAGCGGGAAGTGGATGAAGTAGAGAGTGAGCAAGGACCGGCAGAGCCAGAGAGGGATGAGGAAAGCAATGGGCACGGTAGCGAGGGAGACCCCAAGGACACGACAAGGAAGAACGTGGTGCAGTGCCTAGTGTACTTCGTCAGCTCCTTGTTATAGGGGGCTAGATCGAGCTACTCTGGCGTGCAAAAGTTGATCTTTGGTCTCATCATGGCCTCAAGGAAACTGCGGCACTACTTCCAAGCCCATGAGATCATGGTTGTCATTCATTTCCCGTTGCGAAGGATACTCCAAAAACCTGAGGCTACTGGCAGAATAGTGGAATGGGCTTTGGAGTTATCCAGTCTTGGTTCGAAGTTTGAGAGCACAACAACAATCCAGAGCAGGGAATTAGCAGAGTTTATTGCGGAATGGACGCCAACCCTTGATGAGGAAGTATCAGAGACAGTTATCCCCAGCAAGGAATTGCCCCAAGAATAGATTATGTATTTCGATGGTGCCTACTACCTCTTGAGCACTGCATTGGTTCTCCCTTGAAGAGGAAAAGGGTGATGCAGTAAAGCAGAATAAATATTTACCTCAGTTTTTGAGAACCAAGGTATCAATCCAGTAGGAGATCATGCTCAAGTCCCACGCACCTACACAAACAAATAAGAACCTCGCAACCAACACGATAAAGGGGTTGTCAAGCCCTTCTCGGTCACTTACGAGAGTGAGATCTGGTAGACATGATAAGATAATATTTTTGGTATGTTTATGATAAAGAGAAATAAAGATGCAAAGTAAAATAAAAGGCAAAATAAATAACTAAGTATTGGAAGATTAATATGATGGAAGATAGACCTGGGGGCCATAGGTTTCACTAGTGGCTTCTCTCAAGAGCATAAGTATTATGGTGGGTAAACGAATTACTCTAGAGAAATTGATAGAATTGAGCATAGTTATGAGAATATCTAGGTATGATCATGTATATAGGCATCACGTCCGAGACAAGTAGACTGACTCCTGCCTGCATCTACTACTATTACTCCACACATCGACCGCTATCCAGCATGCATTTAGAGTATTAAGTTCAAGAGAACAGAGTAATGCTTTAAGGAAGATGACATGATGTAGAGGGAGAAACTCATGCAATATGATATAAACCCCATCTTTTTATCCTCGATGGCAACAATACAATCCGTACCGGTTCCCTTTTCTATCACTGGGATCGAACACCGCAAGATTGAACCCAAATCTAAGCACTTCTCCCATTGCAAGAAAGATCAATCTAGTAAGCCAAACCAAACTAATAATTCGACGGGACTTGCAAAGATAAGACAATCATACATAAAAGAATTCAGAGGAGAATCAAATATTGTTCATAGATAATCTGGATCATAAACCCACAATTCATCGGATCTCGACAAACACACCTCAAAAGAACATTACATTGAATAGATCTCCAAGAAAATCGAGAAGAACTTTGTATTGAGATCCAAAGAGAGAGAAGAAGCCATCTAGATAATAACTATGGAGCCGTAGGTCTGATGTAAACTACTCAAACATCACCGGAGAGGCCATGGAGTTGATGTAGAGGCCCTCCGTGATCAATGCCCCCTCCGGTGGAGCTCCGGAAAAAGCCCCGAGATGGGATCTCTCGAGTAAAGAAGGTTGCGGCGGTGGAATTAGGTTCTCGTGGTGCTCCTGGATGTTTGTGGGGTACGTGGACTTATATAGGAGGAAGAAGTACGTCGGTGGAGCAACTAAGGGCCCATGAGGGTGGAGGGCGCACCCAGGGGGTAGGCACGCCCCCCTGCCTTGTGCCTTCCTCCCTTGTTTCTTGATGGCCACTCCAAGTCTCCTGGATCACATTTGTTGAGACAGTCACGTTCCCGAAGGTTTCATTCCGTTTGGACTCCGTTTGATATTCCTTTTCTTCAAAACCCTAAAATAGGCAAAAAAAACAGCAATTTGGGCTCGGCCTCGATTAGTAGGTGAGTCCCAAAAATGATATAAAAGTGTAAAATAAAGCCCATTAACTTCCAAAATAGATAATATAATAGCATGGAGCAATCAAAAATTATAGATACGTTGGAGACTTATCAAGCATCCCCTAGCTTAATTCCTTCTCGTCCTCAAGTAGGTAAATGATAAAAGAAGAATTTTTGATGTGGAATGCTTTCTAACATATTTCTCAATGTAATTTTTCTTTGTTGTGGCATGAATGTTCAGATCCATAAGATTCAAGATAAAAGTTTAATATTGACATAAAAATAATAATACTTCAAGCATACTAACTAAGCAATCATGTCTTCTCAAAATAACATGGCCAAAGAAAGTTATCCCTACAAAATCACATAGTCTGGCTATGCTCTATCTTCACCACACAAAATATTTAAATCATGCACAACCCCGATGACAAGCCAAGCAATTGTTTCATACTTTTGATGTTCTCAAACTTTTTCAATCTTCACGTAATATATGAGCGTGAGCCATGGATATAGCACTATGGTCGAATAGAATGGTGGTTGTGGAGAAGACAAAAACGAGAAGATAGTCTCACATCGACTAGTCGTATCAACGGGCTGTGGAGATGCCCATCAACAGATATCAATGTGAGTGAGTAGGGATTGCCATGCAACGGATGAACTAGAGCTATAAGTGTATGAAAGCTCAACAAAAGAAACTAAGTGCGTGTGCATCCAACTTGCTTGCTCACGAAGACCTAGGGCATTTTTGAGGAGGCCCATCATTGGAATATACAAGCACTACAAAAAAAATACACTTCCGTGATGATACATGTTTGTCACAGTAGGTCGCATTTTTTGTCATGCATGTACATCCATGACGATTTTATCACAGAATCAAGATAGTCATACCTGTGCTGTCGTAGAAGTGTTCCATGACATTACCAAAATTATCATCACGGAAGTGTGTAAGTGCATCTAGTGCCACCCCTAGTTGGTTTTGGAGTATTGACGACAAACCTGGTTGACTAATGTATTTGTGAGAATTGCAGGATAACATAGGTAGAAGTCCCTCATTGATTCGGTTTTCCTACCAGAGATGACCCCTAAAAATGTATGAAGACATTGAAGTCAAAGGTGGGATGTGAAGACATTCACATTGAAGACTATGACAAGAGAAGACATCGTGTGAAGACTATGGAGCGCGAAGACTTAGTTGTTTCATCGTTCTTTTTCTTCTTCGTTGAGTCATAGGAACCACCGTACTGTTAAGTGGGGTCCATGTGAACCAGTCAGAATGACTGAAGTGATGCTTAACCAAAATCCTATGTCTTCGAGCGAAGACTATGAGAGACAATCTTATCCAGAGTTGGATAAGTCAGCTTTGCTTGTAGCCCAAGTAAAGTTGCCATGTCTGTTTGAAATCTGACCGTTGGAACACGTGTCAGTTCCTTAGTAACCCAGGGTCATTTCGGACAAATCAGGTCAGGTTTCCTAGTGGCTATAAATAGCCCACCCCCTACAACCATAAACGGTTGGCTACTTAGAGTTAGTGTACGGCTTTTGTTGTTTGAGAGCAACCCACCTCGAAGCCTTTGAGAGAGAATTCCTTGCGAGGATAAAGCCCTAAACACCCAGAGCCAAAGAGTGTTAGGCATCACTTATGTCGACTGCAAGGATAATCAAAGTCTCCACTGCGTGCCCAGTCTTCGATGGAACAGAATATCCCTACTAGAAGAATAAGATGTGCATGCATCTTGAAGCTATTGATGTCGACCTCTGGTATGTCGTCAAGAATGGTGTTCCCAAGGCTGGTGAAGGTGTCACCGCTGCTGATGTCAAGAAGTTCGTTCAACTGGACTCCACTGCCAAGAACATCATCTGTGGTTATCTGACCAAAGGACAGTATGGCCGTGTGAGTGCTCTGGAAACATCTAAGATAGTCTGGGACTGGCTCTCTAAGGTCAACGAAGGCGTCTCAACCCAGAGAGATCAAAGAATCAGTGTCCTTCGCAACCTCTTCAACCGCTTCAAGAGAAGTGACAATGAGAATGTTCAGCTCACGTTTGATCGACTCACTAACATCACAAATGAACTTCAAGCCCTTGGCGCTACTGAGATCACCAAGCATGAAGTCATCAAGACACCCCTGAGATCACTTGACAGCTCGTTTGACACCCTAGCCCTGATGATTCAAGAATGTCCTGACTTCAAGACACTCGATCCGTCTGACATACTTGAAAGGCTCAACACACTTGAGTTTTAGCTTTCTGAGAAAAGAGACATCTACGGTCCCAACTATGGGCCAACTTGTGCCCTGAAGGCAAAAGCTGTCTCCTCATCTGAAGAAGAATCTGACGGCAGTTCTGATGATCCTAAAGACATTGGAAAGGAGCTTGCTATGCTTGTGAAGAAGTTTCAAAAATTCACCAAGAAGAAAGGCTTCAGAAAGTCTTCACGATCAAGCTCAAGGAATGATGAAGCTTCTACTCATGACTACAAGAAGAGAACATGCCAGAAGTGCAAGAAACCTGGCCACTACATCTCTGAGTGTCCGCAGTGGGACAATGAGAACAAGAAGAAGAAGAAGAGCAAGGAGTATGATTCTGACGACAAGAAGAAGAAGAAATACTCAAAGTCTTCTTCCAAGTCCTCTTCAAAGTCTTCATCACACAAGAAGAGCTCATCTGGCAAGGCTCGTGCATTCGTTGGCAAGGAAATGGATTCAGAGGAGGAGTCCGCTTCTGAGGAGGCGGAGGTGGAGTCTGAGGAGGAGTCCGATTCTGGCGTTGCAAGTCTGGCTACATCATACGTTGCCAAGTCCATCTTCAACACTGAAGAAAATGGCTTCATCGCCGACGCCGATGCAAATGACAAGGACTACTCCGCTCCCACCTACTGCTTCATGGCACGCGGTGCCAAGGTAAACACACGCACTACTCACTATCAAACATCCATTGAAGATGACTCTGATTGTGGTTCCAAAGCCATCTACAAAACACTTGCTAAAATTGCAACTGAACAACAAAAAGATATGGAACATATTCAAAAACTGTTAGACAAAAGCGATGACCTGTTAGACGCTGAAATGACTCGATCTCAGTCCTTAATTGAAGACATAAAAATCTTCATGTTAAGTATGAGGATCTTGAAAGTCGTCATGAAACGCTCTCAATAACTCATGAAAAGCGTTCCTATGATTATCTTCAAAGGAAGCAAGATCTTGAGAAATTGAGAGTGGCTCATGAAGATCTTCAAAAGGAAAATGAGTCACTTTGCGCCAAACAGATCAGTTCCGCTTAGGAAGGATTTGAACCACCATGTCTTAAATGCATTGAGCGTGACAATGCTAGTTCTGTTTCTTGATGTTCTACTGCTGCTACTATTGCGATATCTTCAACTGTTGATGTGGTAACTAACCCCTCTGCTGAGGATACCACTGCTATTGCTGATGAAAATGCTAGGTTGAAGACATTGCTTGAAACAGGGATGTACAAAAGTCTCAAAGGGCATCAGACACAATGTGATGTCCTCAAAAGGCAGATCCTGAACCGAAACCCTAGGAAAGAGGGTCTTGGGTTCGAAAGGAAAATGAATGCCAATGGCTCTTACTGGAAACCTGAGCAGTACCCCAAAACCAGATGGGTTGCTGCAAAGGAACCTTCAGTGGATCCATCCACCCTGTCTGGCTTCACTTGTGCTAATCCCATTGTTATTAATGAATCCTTTGATGCAAACTATAAACTGTTTAAGAATCAGAATGGTGAAGTGTTTGCCAGGTATATTGGTACTAACTGTAGGAATGGGCCACCTATGAAGAAAGTCTGGGTGCCGAAAAAGTGGTTGGAGAATCTTCCTGTGAATGTCGTCATGACACCACAAGTGAAGAAGACAAACCCCAGACCACAGGCTTCATATGGTCCAAAGGCTTCATACAGACAAAGGACTCACCTGAGTTGCACTAACGCGAATATTTTGCAGGGAACCATACTCAGGCCTATGAATATGAGCGCATTTCATCAAACCGCCATGTTCATAAGACCAAGAACTACTCTGCTTATTCTTATGAGTACTATTGTCCACCTGCAAGACTATTTGCTAGGGATCCAAAGCCAAAGTTCTTAGATGCCGCACTTAGACTCATTGCTTTGAAGCCACCCTTGAAGATGTGGGTGGCTAAGAAAGCTTAACTCTCTTTTGCAGGGAAGGGTCTCCAGCCAAAAATCAAATTCGTCTGAAGCTATTGCTTGGGACCTTAAACATCTTGTAGGGTGCAAGCCCAAATGGTCTTATTATGTTTTTTGTTCCTGAATCGCTTGCTACTTGCCCTATCAGTCCTAACCTCGATCTAAGCTTTCATAATCCACTTTCTCGTCAAATGTTTATGCTTCACAATTCTCTTCGTGAAGCCTATCTCCCTAACTGCACTGTAGGGTATGACACCAGCTGCTTCTGAATGGATTATTGATAGTGGGTGTACTAATCACATGACTGGCAAGCGAAGTCTTCTCATGGACTCAACTTTACATCCATCTGACAAGAGTCACATCACATTTGCCGATACTGGTAAAAGCAAGGTATTGGGTCTAGGTAGAGTTGCAATCTCAAGGGATCAACACATGGATAAAGTGATGCTTGTTGAATCTTTTGGTTTCAACTTAATGTCTGTCTCAATGCTTTGCGATTTAAACATGATTGTGATATTTGGAAAATATCGTTGCCTTGTTCTAATGGAATCTAACAAGTCTCTAGTCTTTGAAGGGTACCGGAAAGATGATTTGTACGTGGTAGATTTCTCAGCAGGACCACAACTTGCCGTATGTCTTCTAGCAAAAGCTTCAGAATGCTGGCTCTGGCATCGGAGGCTAGGGCATGCTGGCATGAGGAACTTGCACACTCTTGCAAAGAAGAAACATGTCATAGGCATCGAGGACATCAAGTTCAAGAAGGATCACTTATGCGGTGCCTGTGAAGCAGGAAAGATGACGAGCGCCAAGCATCCCTCGAAGAGAATCATGACAACGACTCAACCCTTCGAACTGCTCCACATGGACCTCTTCGGTCCCACTCACTACTCAACTCTTACTACTACTGCTTGTCTCTATGGCTTTATCATTGTTGATGATTATTCAAGATATACTTGGGTGCATATAATCCTCTAGAAGACTGAAGTGCAGGATGTCTTCAGACGCTTCGCCAATCGAGCCATGAACAACTATGGCGTCAAGATCAAGCACATCAGAAGTGAAAATGGCACAGAATTCAAGAAAACTGGCCTCGACACTAATCTTCATACTTTGGGCATCACTCATGAATTCTCAGCTCCATACACACCGCAGCAGAATGGCGTCGTGGAATGCAAGAACAGAACACTTATTGAGATGGCCCGGACGATGCTCATTGAATACAAGACTCCAAGAAAGTTCTGGCCTGAAGCCATTGATACTGCATGCCATATCATTAACCGTGTTTATCTTCACAAGCTTCTGAACAAAACATCCTATGAGCTCCTCACTAGTAAGAAGCCAAATGTCAGTTACTTCAGAGTATTTGGTGCCAGGTGCTGGATCAAGGATCCACATCACACTTCAAAATTTGCACCGAAAGCACATGAAGGTTTTATGCTTGGATACAGAAAGGACTCACACGCCTACAGAGTCTTCAACCTCTTTCACTATGAAGTGGTTGAAACTGTGGATGTGCGGTTCGATGAGACTAACGGCTCGAAAAGAGAGCACCTGCCAAATGTGCTAGATGAAGTTCCATCCAGTGAAACCATCAAGCTCATGGGAACTGGAGAAATCATACCATTTGAAGCTCAGCCTGAAGAGGAACTCATCATCTCCGCACCTGATCAACCTGAAGACAATGCTCAGCCTGAAGACAATCCTTCTAACGATGACAATGATCAGCAAGAGAAAAATCTTCATCCTGTTCATCCTCTTGTTGCAAATGAAGTACAGATTGAGAGAATAATTGATAGCATCAATGCACCAGGTCCACTCACTCGTTCAAGGGAAACACAGCTAGCAAATTTCTGTGGGCACTTGGCATTCGTCTCAATATCTGAACCCAAGAAAGTTGATGAAGCCTTCATGGAACCTGAATGGATTCAAGCTATGCAAGAAGAGCTTCAACAATTTGAGTTGAATAATGTATGGGAACTGGTCAAGCGTCCTGATCCTCATAAGCACAATATCATAGGCACTGAATGGATATATCGCAACAAACAAGATGAGCATGGTCAAGTTGTCAGAAACAAAGCTCGTCTCGTTGCTCAAGGATACACTCAAGTTGAAGGAATTGACTTCGATGAAACATTTGCTCCTGTGGCTAGGCTTGAAGCTATACGCATACTGTTGGCATATGCAAATCATCATAACATTCTTCTGTATCAAATGGATGTGAAGAGCGCCTTCCTCAATGGCAAGATTGAAGAAGAACTGTATGTTGCACAACCACGTGGCTTTGAAGATCCAAAACATCCTGACATGGTTTACAAGCTCAACAAGGCACTGTATGGCCTTAAACAAGCCCCTCGAGCTTGGTATGACACACTCAAAGACTTCCTGAAAAGCAAAGGCTTCAAACCTGGTTCCCTGGATCCCACTCTCTTCACGAAGACATATGATGGTGAACTGTTTGTGTGCCAAATATATGTGGATGACATTATCTTCGGTTGCACCAACCAAAAATACAGTGATGAGTTTGGATATATGATGCAAGAGCAATATCAGATGTCCATGATGCGTGAGCTGAACTTCTTCCTTGGTCTTCAAATACGTAAGCAACGCAACGGCATCTTCATATCTCAAGAGAAATACCTCAAAGATTGCCTAAAGAAGTTTGGAATGCAAGAATGCAAAGGGTACAAGACGCCAATGCCAGCTAAACACCATCTGGGCCCCGACGATAATGGTAAAGAGTTCGATCAAAAGGTATTTATGTGCATCTGGGCCAGATATCATGCTTAATGTTTGCATGTGTGCCCGATTCCAAGCGGCACCAAAGGAATCGCATCACTTAGCTATGAAGCGAATTCTTTGATATTTGGCTCACACCCCAACACTAGGACTATGGTATCCAAAGGGCTCAGAGTTTGATCTAGTTGGATTCTCGGATGCTATTATGCTGGTGAAAAGGTGGATCACAAGTCTACATCAGGCACATGTCACTTTCTGGGACGATCACTTGTTTGTTGGTCTTCAAAGAAGCAGAACTGTGTATCTCTCTCCACTGCTGAATCTGAATACATTGCTGCTGGATCTTGCTGCGCTCAGCTTCTATGGATGAAGCAAACACTCAAAGACTATGGCATTCATCTGAAGCAAGTGCCACTCTACTGCGACAACGAGAGCACCATCAAGATTGCTAACAACCCAGTTCAGCACTCGAAGACAAAGCACATTGAAATTCGTCATCACTTTCTCAGAGATCATGTCATGAAGGAAGATATTGATATCATACACGTCAACACTGAAGAGCAATTGGCAGATATCTTCACAAAGCCCTTGGATGAGAAGAGGTTTTGCAAGTTACGGTGTGAGCTAAATATCTTGGAATCCTCAAATGTCCTGTGATCAGGTACACATTGTAACACTTAAGCATGTTGATGACTTAGATGTGCAACACACAAAGTAACGTATGTCTTCAATCAATGAAGACTTACATTCTGAGTGTGAATACATTAATGTGGAATTTGACTTCGGAGCGCCACGATAATTGTGCGCCGTGTCTGGGTCTAATACCTCCTATACAGTGGGTAACGCCACCACCAAATTCTTCCCTTAGAAGTGTTTTTCAAATGGCATTACATTTGCAAAGTCTTCACTTTCTGTTTGTCTTCAATGTTAACATGGTCTCATGTTTATCTTCAATTTGGTTTCTGTCCTCTACAGCATTCACTTATAGCTATGTCTTCTTGCTGAATATTTTGAACTAAGTGAATGTGATCGGACCCTAACCCCTCTATGCTTCTTTCCTAAGTCTATCTATCCAAATCATATGCATTCTATTGACACTGTCAAAATGTCTTCTTTGCGTCCTTGTCAGCAGAAGACACAGAGACAAACATCAATCCGTTTTCAATGCTAAATCCTTCCACCTGAGACTCGGAGAAGTGGAAACAACCACCCGACAATCCAGGCGTGCGTGGGAACGTGGAACAACCTCCAATGTGTTGCATGATAGCCACATGTCCTTCAGATGTGAACCACCAGGGGCACCTGTGTAATAACATTGTGCCGTCCCTGTCCCTATAAATACACGCCTCACCCCAGTCATTATCTCTTCTTCCACTCTCGCACAAACCCTAGCGCCACCGCTAGCCCTCAACGACGCCGGCGACGAAGCGCTTAGCTGCCGCGACCTCACCGACGCTGTCCTCACGCCGGCCGCGGACATCGTCTTCTCCGCCGTCGCCGTAGGTGTCCTCCATCGCCAAGTTAGGGCATGGACGATCGAACTGCTCGGCCACCTCTCCCACTCCGTCTACCAGTTCCTCATGTGGTAAATAAAACCTCCTTTTTACAGTCTCTTTGATCCGATAGATTCATCCTTTTCTACCACAAGCAGTTTATGTTCACACAAGTTGGATCTATTTCATAATGCATCTCATAATATGCCTAGTATGTTCACTTATGCTTCACAAAGTAGTTAGATTCCTCACTTGTACTTATTCGTGGATTCATACAAATCTGGAACCAACTCTCTATCTATGAGTGAATGTCTTCGCACTATGAGGTCAATGTCTTCTAAACTGATTTATCTTCAGAATCTTTTGAGAATGCATATGACCTCTTCCACTTCCCTCGCACCTTTAATGCTGTCATAGGTACATGTCCGTGGGAGAATCCCTTGGTTCTCATAGTCTGCATTCATTTGCAGAATTCTTACAACATCACATAAATTCTCCTGAAGCCAGTTCTTGTCTGACCAGTAGGTGGAAGACTTTGACAGCCTTGAAGCCTTTCAGTCTAAACTTCATGGCACCAGAAAAATCTGCAAGGAAGGGTGGCAGACAGCGCCGTGGTAACACCTCAAGAGATCTGCCTCCTGACCTCTATGAGCTGTACAAAACAGATCCGGAGGAGGACTACAATCAGCGGAAAACTCGAATCCAATGGATTCAAAGATATTGGGCAGAACAATGGTTCAAGTACAGGTTCGTGACCCAGGAATATGCTGAGAAGAATGCCATCAAGCGACCGTGGGGAGACATCCTATATAGAAATCTTCAACCCAGGTCCAGAGCTGAAGCCATTGAACAAGGCTTCTATCCCTGCATGGTCCGTGGACCACAGCCTGCAGATGCAGACCCATCGTCATTGCTATGGTGTCGTGACGACTATCTGTTCAAGCGCAACCTTCAGTTTGCCAGGAACTCGGCCAAAGAAAACAAGAAGTCGCGGGGATTAGACTTCAATCCAGGTCCCTCTGCTCCTCATGCCGATGGCTCACGCGAAGCTGAACCCAATCTTGTTGGGCCCTTCTACAACCTAGAAGGTCTCAGCACTCATATTATGGTTCAAGGTTCCGCCGTGGATGAACCTGCAGACGATGTTGATTCTGACAAAGCGCCTGCACCACCGAAGCCAAATAAGCTAAAGAAACCTAAAGCTTCGAAGCCTTCCTCAGCACCAAAGGTTTCACAGGCGAAGCCTCTGGCCACTGCACCTCCTGAACACAGTGTGCAGTCTGAAGATCTGTCACGCATCTCTAAGCCTCCAAAGTGAAGATGCCCATGCAACCCACCAGCCAAGCACTGACCCATGCTGTTGTTCTGCGCTATAAGAATGACGCCATTGATCTGTCCAGCGACGACGATCTTGGCGATGGCGCTCCTGAGCAGTTGATCAAGAGCAAGCAAGAGGCAGAAATCTTCAATGACCTTCCTCTCTTTGATGTTGATATCTTTAACAAGTTAATTGATGAGTGGTTTGACATCCCAAACGTTAGCTTTGATGACCTTCAGCTTCCCATTGGCCTCAGCGTCGCCTTCCACGGAGCCATTGCTGCTGAGCTGGCTCTAGCTCAGAAAATTGTCGAGTTGAAGCATAAGATAGATTATGAAAAAGCTCAGTTCAAGAAGCATATGGCCAAGCTCAATGTTGAAGACATTCAGAACTTCCAGACCATGATGCATGAGCTCAAGGAAGCATTCTGAAGCAAACGCGAAGAAGCCAAAGGTTCTCGTGAGCACATGAAGGATCTTGCTGCTAAATGTGTTCAGGGATACAATGAAGCTGAAAAACGCAAGGCCTTGGGGCGACTAGGCATCGACCCCAGAATGGCGACCGAGAAGAAGAAGAAGCCAGTTGTGGCAGAACCCGAAGCACCAAGGCAGGAAGTACATCCAATTGTCTTCCCAGCCAGTATGATAGGCTCGAAGCCTAAGGTCCCCATAGTGGCTTCAGAACTAAAGAAAACAAGGGAAACTGAAGCTGAAGCCAGAAAGCGCAAAACCAAGGCCACCACTGATGATGCTCCTCCAACTAAGAAACGCAAAACCAAGAAGAGAGATCGGGCTGCTCCCATAGAGCCCCTTGAGGTCGAGCCAATCTCAGTGGCTCATCCTGCGTCTGAACATCCAAAACGCCAAGTAATAGTTCATGAGCCTGCTTCCCCAGAGGCTCCTGAAGCTGAAGACAATCCAGCTGTTGACCCCACCGCAACTGAAGACATTGGTCCTCACAACAATGTTGAAGATGATGAAGTCCTTCCTCAGATCGAGCACCAGTTGGTATCATCGCCTGTGCTCACGCACAGCGAACTCATCAGCATTAGTCATCCTCTGACGCCAACTTCTCAGGATGCATCATGGGCTGATCACCCACAACGACAAGACACCCCAAGTTCTCCCCAACCACAACTCACCTCACCCGTGCAAGATGACAACGACTTTGAGGCCTAGCAAACTCCATCTCCGCAAGCGTCGCCAGCATTACGCAGGCTTCGCAAAGGACCAAGGCCCCTTGTCACTCACACTATGCACGTGTCTTAGTCTGAAGCCAAATGGCTAAAGATATTCCAGCTGCATCAGCCGATGAAGAAGAAGAGCCAAGAGTTGAAGCAGATAGTGTTGCTACACCCCCGTCCCACCAAGATGTTGTTCTCGAGGAGAATGTGTCTGACCCTCCAGCTCCTGACGTGGAGGTTAACAATCTTGAGGCAGCCACCAACATCAACACTGAAGCCAATGACGTTGTCATGGCTGAAGCTAATGTGGTGTCTGAAGCTCATGCGGTACCAGAAGTGCAAGCGCCTGAAGCCACTGCAGCGCCCGAAGCCACTGCTGAAGCACCTGAGGTGCAAGCACCTGAAGCCAATGTGGCCCCTGAAGCCCATATCAACGACAATGCCAATGCTCCTGTTCCCCCTCCAAGACCTCACACCATTGAGCTGACATTTGATCGTGGTCAGCCTGTTATGGTCCGATGGCCCATTCTGACTCGTCCACCTGTGGTGGGTCCACAATTTGACTATCATGTCGAGCACAGACCTCCCGTCCAGAAGCCAAAGCCAAGACTTCCACAATTCCCAGGCACTGCAACTTCACCTGCGGTCTTCAATGTGAATGGTTCGTGGCACACAACACCTTCTTCAACAGCGCCAAGAACCCTTACACCAAACCTCGCATTTCATCAGATCGGTTCTAGCTCTATCAGCAGCATAGCTACTATTCCTGCGTCTTATACAATCAAGGGTGCATATTTCCACATATGCGTCTCGACACTGAAGCCATAGCTGGACTGCCCTGCCTTGAAGAAGCGTTGGATTGTTTCAGAGACGCTGGACTTTTGCAGTTTGTCGCAGATAAGGAACACAGGAATGAAGAGCTTCTGCTATAGTTCTATGCAACTCTTCACATTCGAGGCTACAACAGGGATCCAAAGACTTGGGTCCTTGAGTGGATGACAGGCAATGTCCATCATGAAGCCAAAGCTCTTGATATCATTGAGCTCACATGCCTGCCCACTCCTGGTGAATATTATGAACCAGGTTGTCAACAACACCAGAATGCTTTGGAGAGCATCTTTCAGAAGCCAGAACCCAAAATGAGCTAAATGTTGAGCATGATGAAGCCTTTGCCTCACGACACTGACTACCCATCTGAATTCTTTGTTGAAGACCTAGAGTATGTACCTCACACCATTTATCGTATCATCAGAAAAACTCTATGGCACATCAAAGGACATTCATCTGCAATGAAGCTTGAAAGAGTAATGAAGACTTTGGTCTTCTATATCTTCAATGGCATCAGCTTCAATGCTCAAGACTTCTTCATCAGGCAGTTTGCTGCATCAGGCTCTGACATTTTTGGTCTGAAGTTCTATGCTCCATGGGTAATGCGACTTATCAAGCCTCACTCTACCATTAACTATCAGCCGTCTGCACGCAATCATCTTGTCTTCTTGCCAAAGGTTGATCTGTGTGTTGAAGCTATTTACCCAGAGCCTGGTAAGGATCCCATTTATCTTCACAATGTTCGTCACCAAAGCTTCACACAGCCCATTGAAGGAGTTCAGGCAGTCTCGCGCGTTTATCCCTTGGCTGGCACACATGTGCCCCTCGCGCTCAAACTGACGCCACTGGTAGCACCATTGCACAAAGGCCTCGAAGGCGATCTCGTGTTCTAAATGACTGAGAGCTTCACGTCGCGCTATACCAGAAACAGGACAAACATCACGATTGGCTTAAGCGTCAGATGCAAAGCCTCTTGGTGGATGTCAACCGCATTCGCAATCTTGCCACCATGAATGCCTTTATCACTCATGAAACCCGTCGGCGGTCGTGGAAGAGTTTGGCATTGCTTAGTGCTGAAGCTGATCTGCAAGACGATGGCTTCACCGAACGATTCAAGTTTGACTCAACTCCTCCCAGGAATGCTCACTTGCGTCGGACTCCCTCACTTGAAGACTCTGACTATTCGTCCTCAGCTGCGACAGTGAATGCCAGAGTCATTGATGACCAAGATGATGCAACTTCACCTCCTCCAAGTTCAGCGCGTGTCGACACTGCACCAAGTTCTTCTGCACCATCGGACCTCAACGACGACCCTGCTGCCTCGCCTGCACCTCATGGGAACGAGTAGGCGCTCCATGTCTTCAAACCTTTTTGGTCCTTACTGACAAAAGGGGGAGAAGCATATGAGTTGATAGTCTTCAAGCGGGTCCATATGGGTGGTTGCTTTACCTTTTGCTACTTTTGCCAAGTGCTTACAACCTGCCATGTGCATTTGCATTCCAAGAGCAAATTACTTATATGCACAACTTCAGGGGGATCCTTTGCAAACTTATGAAGACAATACCCTATACTTTACAATTTCACATGTTTTATTCCCCGTTGAAAACTTCAACCAGTTTGTCATCAATCACCAAAAAGGGGGAGATTGTAAGTGCATCTAGTGCCACCCCTAGTTGGTTTTGGAGTGTTGACGACAAACCTGGTTGAGGGACTAATGTGTTTGTGAGAATTGTAGGATAACACAGGTAGAAGTCCCTCATTGATTCGGTTTTCCTACCAGAGATGACCCCTAAAAATGTATGAAGACATTGAAGTCAAAGGTGGGATGTGAAGACATTCACATTGAAGACTATGACAAGAGAAGACATCGTGTGAAGACTATGGAGCGCGAAGACTTAGTTGTTTCATCGTTCTTTTTCTTCTTCGTTGAGTCATAGGAACCACCGTACTGTTAAGTGGGGTCCATGTGAACCAGTCAGAATGACTGAAGTGATGCTTAACCAAAATCCTATGTCTTCGAGCGAAGACTATGAGAGCAAATCTTATCCAGAGTTGGATAAGTCAGCTTTGCTTGTAGCCCAAGTAAAGTTGCCGTGTGTGTTTGAAATCTGACCGTTGGAACACGTGTCAGTTCCTTAGTGACCCAGGGTCATTCGGACAAATCAGGTCGGGTTTCCTAGTGGCTATAAATAGCCCACCCCCTACAACCATAAACGGTTGGCTACTCAGAGTTAGTGTACAACTTTTGTCGTTTGAGAGCAACCCACCTCTAAGCCTTTGAGAGAGAATTCCTTGCGAGGATAAAGCCCTAAACACCCAGAGCCAAAGAGTGTTAGGCATCACTTAAGTCTTCCTGTCTGTGTGATCTGAAGACTTATTACACTTGAGGACTGTGAATCCTCCAGCCGGTTAGGCGTCGCGTTCTGAGCATCCAAGAGACATTGTGGATCGCCGGTGAATGAAGTTTGTGAAGGTTTGGAAGTCTGCCTTGAAGACTTACCAGAGTGATTGGGCGAGGACTGGGTGTCCTTAGCTCAAGGGGAATAAGGTGAAGACACGGCCTTCTGAGTTGAATCTCAGCCTCCCTAACCAGACGTACAGTTGTCACAGCAACTGGAACTGGTCCAACAAATCATTGCCTTCAACGAGTCACTGGTTCTATCCTTCCCATCTCTTTCTTTACAGTTGGTCCTTGTGAAGTCATTGTCTGTTTGCATTATCTTTTGTCTTCACAGAGTGACTGCTTGTTCTTATTTGCTTCATACTATCTTCCTACCTGATCTATACTGCCTAGCTGCCATTGGTCATTATGCTTTCACCTCATTGAATACTTGACTATGGCTTGCTTAGTGTAGTCTACCTTCCGCTGGATGGTAATAGGTTTATTTCTATCGTTTGTCTTCGAAACTCCCATGTTTTGAAGACTTTCTTAAAAATCGCCTATTCACCCCCCCTCTAGTCGATGACTAGCACTTTCAAAGTGTCCACTTCCATGGCGATAAATCCCGTGTCACAGAAGTGCTTTCGTCAAGGGTGACGGACACGTGGCTTCCACCGTAATAGAATGTCGTTAAGCTATTGGTTCGGGTTTTGGATCCGATAACCCGTTAACAGCACCAACCAATGGGGATTTTCCACGTGTAAAATAATCATTGGCTGGAGGAAACACGTGTCGGCTCATCGTCGGGACAGATGTCATCCACTCATTGGACAGAAGGCGCCTATGATACGTCGACACGTGGCACGGCCCAACAGAGGCCCATTCCTTTGAAAAGGCCGGCCCGTTTGACTTGGTTAAAAGGTGGCAGGCCGGCCCATGTAAAGCCTGTTAACGGCATGTTCGCATATAGCCCATTTACAGCCCGCTAACCCAAGGCTCGTTACACCCTATCCGAATTAGGCCCAGTAGCATCATCTGGGCCACCCAATATGATTCCAGCCTGTTTTCACTTCTGGCCCATGTATGGCCCATGACGTCTTTCGGCCCATATGAGGCCCTGTGTAACTCTTGGCCTATTAACGGCCCGTGGTGAAACTGGCCCGTAATGAACAGTGTATCACTTTACACCCATTAACGGCCCGTGGTGAAACTGGCCCGTAATGAACAGTGTATCACTTTATACCCATTAACGGCCCGTTATTCCGTTGGGCCGTTTCCAGCCCATGTTATCTTTCGGCCTTCTCAGAGCCCATTTATTCTTGGGCTCATTTCCAGCATTTGTTTACTTACGGCCCGTTACTGTCATTTTCTGCTTGTGGGCCAAATTTAGCCCGTGGTTACAGTCGGCCCGTTTGTGGTCCATTAATACATTGGGCCGTTTTCATAGCGTCATCAAATACGGCCTATTAACGATGGCCCGTTATGATCGGCCCATGAACGGACGATTCCAACTCTAGCCCGTTTACAGCCATAATGCGGTCTGTTTGGCCCATGTTTGACCAATCGATCATACGACCCGTATAAGGCCCATTGATGATACGGCCCGCAGAAGGCCCGTTGTTTCTACGGCCCGTAGAAGGCCCACTGTTTCTACGGCCAGTAGGAGGCCTAGTGTCACTATAGTAAATATTAGCACATGGTTATTGTGACCTAGTTTTTAAAAATACGTTATTGCAGCCACTAGCTAACCGCGGAAAAAGAACTGCAATGACTACAAGCAAACAAATAAACAAGACAACAAGGAAATAAATAAGCAAGCAACTAATGCTAGGCTATCACGGCTATTACGCATATTACATCCACTGGGCATCAAAGTTCGCCACCAATGCAAATATAGGGAACAAAGCAACATATCATATACACTGGTTGTCAAAGTTGGCGACCAGCGCAAATAAATGCCGCAGCAAAACAAATCCAGAATTGAAACCACAGAAGATCTCAAGAAACAATATCCTGGGTACCCATAATGCTGGCAAGATGCTTAGCAACCTTATTAACTTTCTCTTATTTGGCGCTTAAATCCTCTAGCGCTTGCTGTTGCACCAGAAAATATGCATCTGAATTCTGCAGGGACTTCCTCAGTCCTTCAGCTTCCTGACGCAGCACATCTGATCGATGTCTTTCAACTTGAAGTTGAGACTCAAGAAGATGAACTGATTCAGGCAGCGAGTTCGAAGAGCTTGTGCCAGCAGTAGTGGCCAGTAACTCGAACACTACATCAAGACAGGACTTTTGGGCTCCCTCACTATCGTCAAGATAGTTTTTATCAGCTTTCTTGGAGACCAACAGGGATGTCTCACTATCTTGAACCTTATCTGCATTACTTCCTTTACTATTGGATAACGCGGTACTGTTCTCCAATATTTTGTCTGCATTCTAAATGAGAAACAAGCAGACACATCACATGTTTACCATGTTGTATATGAAACTCATTTTGGTAAATGAGTTCAGTAGTAAAGTGGATAGGATAACAGCATGAAACAAACATATATCTATGTACCATGGTCACTTTATGGTCTATATCATTCTAGTTTTTGTTGCCAAATCTAGATAGAGACACAGTTCCAAATCTAGATAGAGACACAGTTCAAATAATATTTGTTCAAGACAAAGCAGAATAGACAGAATATAAGTATGGGTAACTATAGAGCAACAACAACACTTGTTATGTGCATGACATGAGAACATAACTATTTATTCAATTGAAACTGAAATCAACATAGAGCAGGTTATAACAGCAAACCAGTTAAAGAAACAGGTTTAAAACATACCTGTTGCGCCATTGGAGTTTCAATCCCATCCTTCAAATTTGAAAATAGTTGATATGAGTAAATACAGTAATGCAAGAGCAAAGGAGTATGAACCATAGCTACAGAACCTGACCTGAGAAAAATCTTCTTCTCCTTTAAGCGTTGAGTTGGGATTCGGAGTGGTGGTCCTCATGCATTGGGCACTGCAGTTCCCTTACTAACTGCTTGTGTTTGGGTGCTCTGTGGTGGAGATGGTGTTGTGTCAACTGGAACTAGGTTACTATCTGCCGGGGTTGGGGTTAGAAGGGGTGTAGCTGGTTCTCTGTCCAACTAGGTAGGGGTACAATCTGCGAGAGTCTGGGTTATGTGTGGTGGATCTGGTCCTTGGGCAAGTACAACCGTGGTTCTATCTGCATCAACTGGTAGCACTATCTTTTCTGAAGACCGTGTTGTTACTCCCTTAGATACTGCCATCACGCTCTCCAATTCAAATGGCTGATAAACAAGAAAAGTAATTGAAAGTATAGAAATTGTATGATAGACAGGTGCAATGGATAGTGGGGAATAAAAGAGGGCATGAAATAATTCATATTTATGTTGTCTAACCAAACAGGATAGCATGACACAATTTCACATATATGATGGCTAACTAAACAGGATAGCATGACACAAATATCACATTATGATGGCTAACTAAAAAAGATGGAAAGACCTAGTTCAAAATATGAGACTATGTAAATAGGATGACATGACATAACTATATAATGTGTTTATTAAATAGGTTGGCATGCCATAATTCACATACATTCACGGATAGAATGCCATAATTCAAAATATGATGACTATAAACACTAAACAAGATGAGATGATATAACTATATGATGTTTTTATTAAATAGGTTGCCATGCCATAATTCAGATAGATGATGTGTATGTACTATGTAAACATGATGGCATGATATAATTCAAATATGTGATTTATATAGTAAGCAAGTAAGTAGATGGCAATCCATATATGATGTAAAAACTAAGCAATGCAAGACAACATGCATGACATGGGTAATATAACCCTTCCAATTTTGAGCATAGACCCCAGGGGGAAATAGTACCGGTCATCAGTCTCTGAATCCTCCTCTGAGGAGATCTCTGTAACCAGCAAGATGTATGCTTCAGCAGGTAGCATTGTCTACTCTGAATACCTTGTTTTCACTCCAGATACTTCCATCACTGCTTCAAATGGCTGATGCACAAGAAGAGTAGTTGAATATACAAACGTTGTTGACAAATGGAACACGTAATACAAAAAATGATAGCATGATATAATTCACATACATGATGATTGGCTAAACAGCATGGCATTGCATAATTCACATATATAATGCCTTTGCAACAAGATAGCATTGTATAATTCACATATATAATGTCTTGCAACAAGATGGCAATGCCTAATTCACATATATGGTAATTAGACACTGAACAGGTGGCATTCACACAAAGCACGTCTAAACTAATCAAATGACATAGCAATGTGAGACACCATACACACGATATGAGCAACATAACCCTACCAAGTTAGAGCATACACCTCGGGGGGCGGGGAATAGGACTGGTCATCTGTCTCTGAATCCTTCTTTGAGGAGCTATCCGTAACCAGCGAGATATGCGCTTCGTCAGATATCATAGTCTGCTTTGAACACCTTGTTTTCACTCCAGAATTTGCCATCACCGTGTCAAATGGCTGATGCACACGAAGAGCAGTTGAATGTACTAACATTGTTGACAAATGTAATATGTAACGAAAAAAGGATGACCTGATATAATTTACATATAAGATGACTGGCTAAGCAGAATGGCATTGCAAAATTCACATATATGATGCCTGGCTAAACAAGATGGCATTGCATAATTCACATAAACGATGAATAAACTAAACAGATGGCATTCACACAAAGGAAGTCTAAACTAAGGAGATGACATATTTGATGTATAAAGTAAGCAATGCAAGACACCATATGCATGATATAACCAACATCAGCATGCCAAGTTAGATTGAAGACCTCAGGGGGTAAATAGGAGTTGTCTTCTCCTTCTGAATCCCCCTCAGAACAGATATCTTCCTCTCGATTACAATCCAAAATGCGTGGAGGGGGCTACCTTTGCACCTACCATGGAGCGACGTCTGCATGAAATTTTATTGCCACGCAAGGCTCGTCTCTTTTGCTCTACATGTTCAGTTCCATTGTTTACAATAACTGTCATGCATAGAAATAAAACATAGTGAGATTATTTTAGGAGTGCATGCAAAAATCCAGAGTGATGGTAGCAACCTGTGGATAGACCCAAAACCAATAATAGCAGGCAGATAATGGCTTCAGTTAAAAAATACAGATAATGGCTTCTTTACTGTTTGTTTCCCACCCAACATGAAACTCATAGTAGACACCGGAGATTAACCAGATAGTAGATAGATACTATTGAAAGCGGCCCCGATATGTACCCCACAACCATTTTTAAACTCAAGTTTGACCATTAGTTTGGAGCTGACTCAGAGTCTAATTGGTGAACAGGACGATAAATTAGCATGTAATATTAAGCGATGCATAACGTAAGCAGACACGAAAGAGTGCGACCTCTCTTGAGGACCTGTGTAGTCCTCGAGGTCATCTGCTTGTTTGATGATGGTAATGCAGTTTTCATGGCTGCCTGTGGCGGGGAAGAAGATTTGAGGCAGCGAAAGACAGTCTGGAGGCCGGATCCCTACTGTGCTGGTCCCTTCTGTCATTGGAGCATCTGAGCTGGGGTGGACGACGGCGCAGCAGGAGCGGGACAAACCACACAAAGTTTTCTTTGACAACTATCTGTAAGAGAAGTAATTCTGTAAGGGCTTGTTTGAATTGGAGGATTCCAACAATGCAGGGATAGGAAATAGACAGGAATAGGATAGGAATGCACGTGCAAAACAGAGAATTTAAAAACACAGGATTTCTGCCAATCTGGGTGTTTGATCCACAACAATTGGAAGATCACAGGATACAAAGAAGCATGGTGAGATTAAGTCAAACCACAAGAAAATGTACGGTTATAATGCTATTATGCTACTATCTCTTAGTCTTGTGCTTCATGAATAGGAATTTGAAAAGGAGGACAAGTGAAAATTAAAAGTCCTATGTTTTTTCTTTCAAGGAGACACTAAAGGAACAAATCTGTGTGCTAAGTGGACAATATATATAACATGTAGAGTAAAAAAGAGATGCAACAAGTGTACAACCTCTTTGGCGAAGCCATGTCGATCTCAGCGTGATTGGGTTGGCCGGTGAGGATGCTCCGGCTGACTTTGCTGTCGGAGGAGGGGAAAAAGATCTTAGGCATGTGGAGATGGAGCCTGAGGTACTGCTTCGCTGTGATGGAGGGTTTCGTCGTTGGAGCAGCTCCGATGAGTTGTACGACGCCGAGGCTGAAGCAGGACAAGAGAGACAACGAACAACGTTAACCTGAGTGGAATTCTAATAGCATCTCCAGTACATGACGTAAAATACATAACCACAAAGTGCTAGATGTAAAATACATCAGCCGCTCATCTCTGAACTTAACTGTCGAAACTGAACTTAACTGTCAAAACTGAACTTAACTGTCAAAACTGAATTTTGGTGTCGAAACTGAATTTTGCTGTCGAAACTGAACGCACTAGCAAGGTGAGGCTACATGTCGGTCGACTAACTTTTTCATCTCTGGCCATTAGATTTTGCAGCCGTTGGATATGAAATCAAGGGCATGCGGTTCATCTTCAATCTCCACCCCCCTGAGCCGCCAGCCACCACCGGCCAAACAGCAGCCCCCCGCCGCCTGCGGCCGGTGGTGTGCCGCCCCGCCCGCCTCGAAAACACTCCCCACCGCCGCCTTGGCCATCCCTCTAGGCCCCCCTGTGCCGAGCTTTTTCTCCGGCGATCCCCACACCACCACCGGTGACCACCACCCCCATCCTGAACCCTAAGATAGATAGTGGGGTACCTCTCCGGCGAGCCCCCCTCCCCGCTGCGGCTGGTTCTTCCTTCACCCCAGCAAGCCCCCCTCCTCCCTGAAAATCGACTAACCCAAAAGTCGATTTAGTCGACCAAAGTGTAGCTAAATCGGAGCAGCATCGCAAGCAAGAGCAAGAGCAGAGCAGCAGCGTGAGCGAGAGCTAAAGCAACAACAGCTCCTACTGATGTGGACGTCGCCGCCGAGGGAGCGACGCCATGGAGGAAGTGTCCAGCGATTCTGCCGTGGATGGAGTCGCGCCGTGTCAGCTCGGGACCGAGCGCCGGCACCACCGTGAGATCGAATCAAGAAGAAAATGCGGCGATTAGTGTACAACCTCTTTGGTGGCGCCGATTAGGCCGCAGCTTCATCCGAGGAAACGGTGATGATGATGCTCTTCCGGTGGTGCAGGTGAAGATGGCGGTGTGGGAATGGAGGTGGCGCGAAAGATGAGGGGAACGTCGGGGCAGCTCCTTGGAGGTGGAGGATGGGGTGGCTGAACCGGCTGGACGATGAGATCGACGACGGATCCTCATCTGGTACGGTGGATGAGGGACGTCGAGGTGTTGTTGTGGACGACGTCATCGGGGAAGAGGCTCCGGCTGGGTGGCAGACGGAGCAGGGTGTGGGGTTTCGTTGCGGGTTTTCGCGGCCTCGGTGTATGAATGGGTGGGTGGATGGGATGGCAGTGGGGAACCATGGCTTAGAGACGCGCTTGTCCGAAATGTGGGGTAAGTTACGAAAGTACCCCCACCGATTTGAGGCGGTTCTTTCGGTTCAGGGGTACCACGGGCATTTCGCGTGTTGTAATTTCGGAATAGCAAGGCGTGGGTTGAGATGGAGGGAGTTATCGGAGCACAACAAGACAAAGATATATCTTAAATATTTCGGGCTAACAAGGCGCGGGTTGAAATTTCCGGACAAGCCTAACGTGTACTGTACCAAATCAATGCGCACTACAAATGTCATTCAAAACTTTGAATTCATGTTATGCTCAATTAAAGTATTTCGCTACGTGTATAATGCATGCAACCTACTACTCAAATGAACGTTTTAGTGCATTCCAAATGTATATACTACCGCTTCAATATGAACTAAAATTGAATTTGTTTCTTTATTTGAATAAGATCTACAGTAATGATTGTTGTGAAGTCAAAGCATTTGAATTCGTTTCTCTGTTTTAATAAGATCTACAATCATCATTATTGTCAAGTTAAACCACCGTTTGTGTATTATCTTCACAGCACACCACATGATTAGTCTCAAGTTACATATGAACTATGTGTACTATATGAACTCGAACTAGATTTTTTGAATCCACTTTATTTTGATTTCAAGTCACATTACATTTCTAGCTCTAGCTAGATCTTCATAATCTAAACCATGTCTCATATATATAATGTGTTTATCACATTATGTATGGTGCCCCGCCCCCTACGCCTACAAGTATTTAGATGTGAGTTGCAAACACCACACATTACGACAAATTCAAATGAAATGTGAGAATGTTCGATATATAGTATTGTTTAGATTGTTCGATATTCAGTTGTAACTTGCAAACGCCGCACATTATCACAAATTGAAATAAAATGTGAGATTGTTTGATGTATAGTATGGTTTAGATTGTTTGGCATTTAGCTGTGAGTTGCAAACGCCATGCATTATCACATTATGGTATAACATGTGCACAACACGTGTATCACCGCTATATTCATGCATGCAATTTTTAAAACACTATGATCTCCTATTCGAATATATGAATCCACTTTCATATCAAATTATGATCTTTGTTAGTCTCTTACACCCACACAATCCTCTAACCTTTGTAGCTACCACTAACTTTCTCTCGTGCATGCACACGCCCTCCTCGCCCTCCCCCTCCCTCGGCATTCTATACACCGGGCACATTCATTTTTTTCTTTAGGTCGTTCTCCCAGAGTCTCCACAACTCCTTTCCGACACACACCGATCAATAAACCTCTCTAGCGATGCCTGCCTACAACATACACACAAACCTTCAATCTCCTCCTTTATGTGTCCTTGCCTCGTGTCTCTCATACGGTCAGACACACGTGTAAACTCTCGCCCCTCTCTTCATCGATCTCACAACCGCACACTCCTCCCCGTATCTAGCTAGTAGTTGGGCCTCTCGCACCACCTTCTAGCTCCATTCTCTCTATCTATCCATCTCGTTGGGCCTTATTTGCCTCTAACAAATGGACGTACACCAACCGATCTCTCGCTATACATATAGCTAGCTAGGTCCTTATAACTCGTTTTACCCACACGTCAATCGATCTACCTCATTAGTTGTGTCTCTCCCTTCCTCCAACAAACAACAATTGATCTACCGATCTAGTTAGGTTTTCTTACCAAACACATGGTTCCCCTTCATCATCCATGGATGCGTCCCGATAGATCTATCATGCACAGGCACACACAGACACACATCCCCACTCTTATTGATAACATTGCAGTTCCACCCTCAGTTTGTCTAGTAGGACTCTCCCACCATCTTCGAGAAGCAACTCCATCACCCATCTAGCACTCTACCCCGCTCCCTCCCTCTCCCTCCCTCTCTCTCTCCTCTCTCTCTGTCCCATCATATTTCCCGTCCTTCAGTTATGTATGGATGTCGACCGATCTCCCTCAAGACATAGCTGTGTCTCGGCTTCTCAACATATATACGAGTCGTTCTACCTCTATAGTTAGGCCTCTGCCTACCCCTCCCCCCTCCCCCCCCCCCCCCCCCCCACCGATACATCAAGCGCTCTAGTCATGTCTCCCTGCCACACACAAACTTGACATGTGCCCTCTAACGTTCTGGTAGGCCAGTCACCCTATATCTTTGACTTGCACACACACACAATTTCGATGGCTCTCTTCATCGATCTCGCACCCACCCACTTGATCCTCTCTTCGACTCTATCGATAGCTATGACCCTCCCTCTCTTCTCATGGATTGCTCGACCCTCTATGTATGATATGGATAGGCCTCCATTTCACACACATTGCATGCAATATTTTGTTTGAGATGTCATCAACACATATTCCCACAAATAATTCACGAAATCAACCCCCACCCCACACCCACCCCAAAACAAAAAACACTCACGAACGTGGTTTGTATCTCTCACACACACCCACGTAGGTGGGGGATGTGCACGAAGAGCAGAGGTGCATGCACGACGCACGTACTCCCGTCTCTTTCCCAACCACACCCGCCCGGGTACACTGTGGAGCTCATTTCTGTACGAAAAAGGCAGCCCATGTGGTAATTTGGCACATGTACTGGTTGTCCACTTGGTGGAGGGAGGATCATCTACCACAGGTGAACAAACAAATTGCGAGTTGACGTGTTATGTTAAAAAAAGAGGTAAACCAATTGGGGCCTACCTCAGAGGCAAAGCTCTATACACTGGAGTACTTTTGATGTGTCCCGTCAACTCGCAGAACGAGGAGAAGCTTGCTTAGTACGCCGTCTCCCCCGTTCCTAAATATAAGTCTTTGTAGAGATTTCACCATGAACCACATGCGGATGTATATAGATGCATTTTAAGGGTATATTCATTCATTTTTGTTCCGTATGTAGTGGAATCTCTAAAAAGACTTATTTACTAGTAATAGCTAGCCCCACTACTATGAATTCTCTATCCTATCCTTGAGCCACATCATCAAAATTGATGTAGCCGTTAGATGAAGTAAATCAGTCCATAATAGCCGTCTGATCTAGACGTTGAGAGGCTCCGCACTAAGCCACATGCAAGCATGCAGAAATACCGTGGCACATGCATGTGAGTGGGTTTTGAATCACATCAACATGTCTGCATGCAAACATGCACCGGTAGCATGCATGTAAGTGAGCTTTTAAGTCCCATTAACATGTCAAAAACAAAAATAAAATCCCATTATGCAGTAGGAGTTGGCTGATCTTTTTTCCTTACGTGGGATGATCTAAATGATGATGGGAGTTTATTTAGTTTGGCTACCACATTTGTCATGTGGTTATATAGTTTTTTAGTTCTATGAAATCGATAATTTTGTGCAGAGAGATATACCGTTGTTCTGCGGCAACGCGCAGGGACTCATCTAGTAATATTTAGGAAGGGAGGGAGTACTATTTAGAGAGTTAGGTGTCGCACGGTGATAGTGTGAGGTGGTCCATGTAATCACTGAGCCTGCGTGTTTTCACTGCTCTTGCATGCCTCCGCTGTAAGAATGGAGAAAATTGTAATCTAGTAGTAGTACCTCCTTTCGCCGAAAGCGTGGGACATCCAGCAGTCCAACCACCTCAGTAATAAAGACCAATGAGCCGTCAAATCACATAGACCCAGCAGTAACCATCACTCTTGCGCCAGTGAGAGGTCGGGGCATGAATGCGGCACCGATTCTTTGGAGCGGCGCTGACCGTTTCGGGCGGGAAGCTCGCGCGGGCGATGGAGGGGCTTTGGGTTGGCCAGGCTGGTCAGGAGCGGGCGCGGCAGCTGTCCGCATGTCCCTACCGGACACGCCGAAAACGAGAGGATGCACCGACTCTCGCGGCTAAAATCATACACTACACAACATCTCTCTGTAGGAGTAGGTCGATCTGTCGCTCTCTCTAACACACACATGCTGTTAAACACGGACACACAGGCACGCAGCTTGGTCCTGTTGCACCTTCTAACTTGAGGACTCGGGTTCGATAACTACACTTGAGCATAATTTGTGCCAGGAGGATTCTTTGACCGGTCAAAATGTTTTCTAGGGTTTGCACGCTTCACACTCTCTCTCCAGTATATATATACATGCTGGAGCCTCAGCGCTTATAGTTTCTCTCTTCACACTCTCTCGCCCTCTCCAGATCTAAACAAGACTTTGTTGCCCTCTCTCTCCCATCACTGCTGCTCAAAGAGCCAGCAGGATCCGTCCACCGGGAAGGGAAGGAGGCTTAACGTTGTCGCCATCGGCGAGGGCCTACCGGCGTAGTTGTTCCCTTTCCACCCAGCGGCGGCGGGGGAGGGCCTCCGACCCCTTCTTCTTCGCCGCCGTCCTGTCGCCCACCAAACCACGCCCCAAGAATATTAAGGTATAATTTACTTACTCCACATGCATTGCTCTAGCTGCATGTATACCATGAATCTAGGACGTGGTTCAAAAAGGAAAGGAGTGGGAAAAGTTATATATAGCATGAATCTAGGACGTGGTTGTCGGTGTTCTGGGAACGGGATTCCCCAGACTTGCCTGCCTGCGGCCTGCGGCGTGGCTCAAAGGGGGCCCAGCACGGTCCGGCTTCATCGACGCAGACCCAAGACCCTCGCAAGGGGCCAAGCCTCGCGGGGCGAACGACGCGGAGCTTCCTCAGGCACGGCCACATCAGGCTGGCTCGCGAGGAGGCGGAGAGATCAAGGCGGGGTACCTCACGAGGTCCCCGTGACGCAAGCCATGACGACCAAGGGCGCCAGGCGGGCGCCAGCCCGCGTAGTGTCCTGCTTTCCTCTTTGGTGCAAAGGGAGCAAGCGCATGCGAGAGCATCAAGCAAAGGCACCCGTTTCGGTGCAACGAGACCAAGACTAGTCCAACGGCAGGGAGGAAGTCATTGTGGAGCCCAAGCCAGCGTCACCACCAGAGTCTTTGGCAGGCGAGGACTAACTTTAGTCAGGATAAGTGTACCAGATGTTCCCCTTCAAAATGGCCAATTGTTGGCGCCCTTCCCGCTCAATATTTGGGAAGAGGCCCAGGGCCTTTGCCTATAAATAGGACTAGCCACCCAAAGGGTAGAAAGGGAAGGGAAAATCGGATCGAGTAACATCACAGAGAGAGAGAGAAGGGTGACTGAACTCCTCCTAGCAGTTCATCCCCACAGCTAAGAACAGACCCTCACGAGGCTGTTCTTCCTTGTATTGCTCATCATCATCAGCCCAAGAGGCAATCCACCATACCACACACTGGAGTAGGGTGTTACACCACAACGGTGGACCGAACCAGTATAAACCCTGTGTCTCTTGTGCTGTTCTTCCCATAGCTTAGATCTCAGCGAGGCGGAGGGGTGCAGGTAGGTAGAAGGCGAAATCTCCGCGCGCACCCCAGTGTTCGAACCTCAAGGGTCTGTCGGAACCCGAAATCCGACATTTGGCACGCCAGGTAGGGGTGCGCCGGAATTCGTCTTCCACCACCCCGTTCTCCTTCGACCATCACGTCCATGTCTGACGCTCGTCGGCTCGCTTCCCGCGTTGCCCAGACGGCTCCTGTCGGCGGGCGTCCTCGCTGTTCCCCGCACCTGCCATCAACGCCGCCACCGGCCCGGCGGGGGACGAGCAGCAAGCGTCGTCTCAGCATCCGTCCGTGCGGCAAGACGGTCGCACCTCTACTCCCTCGCTCACCCCAGCTAGTTCTTCATCCCGCGCGCTCCACGCACCCATGGAGGCTCGAGCTGCGCTCATCGCGGCAAATGAGCTCCTGCGCTACCATCCCGTCGATGACGTCTACGAAGAATGGCTCGACCGCGTCGCCGAGCTCGTCCGCGCCGCAGGGGGCTCTCCTGCGCCGTCCGTTCCGCTGCACCGCACCCCGCCCCGCGCGGGCGACGAAGCTCCGGCGGCACCCCGGCTGCCTCCTCCTCAAGAAGGCACCATGGCTCCAAGGCGCGTGGCCCCTGGGCGGAACCCGCTGCATCAGGTGCCAGCGCGGCAAGAGCAGAGCTGCCAAGAAGTCCCTCGCCCACAAGAAGCTGCCAGGGCGCTCCCTGCTCCAGCACGTCGCGACCATGCTCCTGCTCCCGCGCGTCAAGACCCCGCGCTGCTCCCAGCTGCAGTGCGTGGGGGCATGCAAGACCAAGCTCTTCATCACCCAAGGCCTCCCGTGGCCACAGCAAGCTGCCGTGCATTCACCGCCGAGCTACGCAGCGTCGCGTGGCCCGGCAAGTTCAAGCCAGACCTTCCCCCTTGTTACAACGGCACGGCCGACCCTGCGGAGTTCCTCCAGCTCTATGAGCTGGGCATCAAAGCTGCCAACGGAGACGAGAAGGTCATGGTGAACTGGTTTCCCATGGCGCTCAAGGACGGGGCCCGCACCTGGCTCCTGAACCTGGGCCCAGGCACGATCTCCTCCTGGGACAAGATGCGCACCCGCTTCATCACCAACTTCCAAGGTACTCGCGACCGGCCACCCGCCATGAGTGACATGCGCCGCATCAAGCAACAACCCGGAGAGACCCTGCAGAAGTACATCCACTGCTTCAACAATGCACGCCTCAAGATTCCCAAGGTCACCGAGGAGGCCATCATCTCAGCCTTCTCCGATGGCGTGCGCGATGTCAAGATGAAGGAGGAGCTGGCGATGCATGAAGACCTGTGCACTTCCTTGGAGTTGTTCAACTTGGCAACCAAGTGCGCCAGGGCTAAGGAAGGGCGTCTCTCCCTCCTCGAGCTGCCTGCCGCAGACCCAGAAGAGAAGAAGCCCAAGGCCAAGGATGTGAAGCGCAAGGGGGCTGCCGTGCTCGCGGCAGAACTAGACACCAAGCGGGGCAGAGATCTGCCCGAACCTCCCAAGGGCAGTCGGTACTGTGTGTACCACGACCTCCACACCCACAACACCAACGAATGTCAAGAGCTCCGAGCCATGCGAAAAGGAAGGATCGGCCGTCGCCCCGGCCGCGGTGACCGGGGCTACGGTCGAGGAGGAGGAAGGAACGCAGGACGCTGGGAAGACCGCGGCCGCGCCAAGGGTGGCGCGATCAACCTCACGAGGATCACTGGCAAGACCCGCCTCGCGAGGGAGACTGGAGGGATCAGCCTCGCGAGGATCACCCGCAAGGCAACGCTGGCCTCCCTCCGCTGCCGCCGCAGCCAAGGAGAAACGAGGACCGCCATCAGGATGAGGGGGCTGGGGGCTTCCAGGAGCCGCGCGCAGTCACCTGCATCCTGGGCGGGGCTCAAGCCCCAGCTTCTCAACGCATCTTCAAGCAGTTCGCCGCGAAGTGAATGCAGTCCTCCCCAAGCCGGAAGCCACGCGCCCTCTCAGGTGGTCGGCGTGCGCCATCACGTTCAGCTCAGCAGATCAGCTCAAGTGTGCAGCTACAGCCGGAGTCCTCCCGATGCTTTGTTCCCCAATCATCAGCAACGTGGTGGTCACCAGGACCCTCATCGATGGCGGGGCAGGGCTAAACATCCTGTCCGTGGAAACATTCAACAATCTCCAAGTGCCCTACAACCAGCTTCAGCCGCCAAGCCTTTCTCCGGAGTCATCGACGGCTCCACGGTCCCGATTGGGCAGGTCCGCCTCCTAGTCACCTTCGGGACACGCGACAACTACGGCACCGAGCTCATCGACTTCGACGTCGCTCACATTCGCCTGCCGTACAACGCCATCCTTGGGTACCCAGCGCTGGCCAAGTTCATGGCCGTAACTCACCACGGCTACAACGTCCTCAAGATGCCAGGAAGTGGAGGAGTCATCACGGTGCCCTGTGAAGAGAAGGACGTGGTGTGTTCCCTGGAACGAGCCTTTCAGGCTGCGTCACTGGAAGACCCGGATCGCGGAAGCAGGAGGCTTCCCGAGACCGCCCCCAAGAAGAAGACATCATCCGGCCCGGCCCCTCAGGAGGCAGGCCCATCAGGGCCCGCGCCTGCCCAGGGGGAACCTCCTTCCATCGCATAGGAAAGCGCGCCTGGCGCCCTCCTCAGGCAGGGCTCGGGGGCTCTCCCCTGGAGGGCCACCGACCTGGCTAAGGTCACGAGGGAGGCGCTTGGGCACCACATGGAGGCGTGTTTCGAAGCACGTTTCCCTCAGGAAGGAGTTAATCAAGGAGAGCTAGACCCTCAGGAGTTCGTCAGCAAGGCCATTCAGGAGCTACAGGAGTTAAGAGTCATGAGAGGCGGCCGCCGCCTACCAGCTGTGGCTCCCCATCCAGGCAAGGATGGTGGGCTGCGCGTCTGCATCGACATACCATGGCTCAATCGAGTCACCTCTCTGGAGCGCCTCTGGCCCTCGCGAGTGGGGCGCTGCGTAGGTCCACCCCACAGCTACGTTTGCATGCCTTACGGCTTGCCGAACGCAGCTGCCACGTACCAGCACCTCACGAGGGGCATCATGGAGGCTCAAGAGGCCAGGCGTTCCACAGCCCTGGCGCAGATGGAGATGGTCCGCAAGGAACCACCAGCGCCTCCGGAGCCTCCCGAGGCCCCTGGGCCTGGGGGCTCGTGAGGATCGGCTTACGCAACCCACCGAGTCTGCTACACCAACACTCCTTCATCCTCAACATCATCAGGTGACATCTTTCAAGTGTCACTTCCAGCTGGGAGCGCCCCCCCAGGGCTGCATTATTCCCAGGCTGCATGGGTCCATCCCTGCGGCATGTATCCCTTTTATTCCATGTTGTTAGCTTACCTTATTGGGGGCGCCCCTCGGGCTGCATCATCCCCCAAGTCGCTGGGGCCAGACCGAGCGGCATGTACCCCTTTTGCGTTTATTTCCGGCTATGCGTTCAACCGACCATGCTTGATTATTTGATGCCTGTCCACAGCACCTCTTCTTCTCCATGCCGACCACTTGCACATTAAAGGGGGGTACCTGAGCATCGCGACTCAGGGCTCTTACTGGCTATCCAGCCCTCACCCTCTGGCCTTGTCCACGGCATCGCGACCTGGCATACCAGCGACGGCTGAGACCAGCTCGAGGGACGGCATCTAACCAAATTTGCAGGGACACATCACAAGATAAGGCCCAGTGCCAGGCGCAACCCGCCTAGAGGTAGGGCCCCGTGAGTCCCGCGCTGGCTCACGGGTGCCCAGATACACCTCGCCAGGCCCTACCGTGCCAGCCATGTGTCAGGGCGGGGCTGTACATGCCCCGGGGGATCCTCCCGGAGGGGAGCCCCCTCCCGCCTACCAGTGGAAGCACCATGCTCCGCGCTGGCTGATGACACTGCCGAGGAGTGGCTATGCCCGTACACATACGGAAGCGCTATGCTCCGCGCTGGTGATAAACAACTGAGGGCGGCCCCCGGGCCGCATCAACCTCAGGGAGCCCAGAGCTCAGTGTCTAGCCTCATCGTAACGCCTCCCCTCGGGAGTGCCGCGCGAGGGGGCTGGGCACGGGGGCTGCGCCTGGGTCACGCCTAGACGCACGCCACCCAGCCAGGCCCCCCCGGGCCTAGTTCGACGCGCGAATCTCCCCGAGCGAAGCCAAGGTACGAAGGCCGTTTGAGCGTCAAGGGGGACTCCTGAGCATCGCGACTCAGGAGCCTAACTGGTCACGTAGCCCCTCACTCCTTAGTTCCGAAAGGCTAACGGCGGTTGAGGTATGCGCGCGGCCGGGCTCTGCAGACGTAGAACGGTAGATCCACCCACATCATACCTCCCTACTTGCTGTTCGTGCGCCAAGGGGGACTCCTGAGCATCGCGACTCAGGAGCCTAACTTGTCACGTAGCCCCTCACTCCTTATTTCCGAAAGGCTAACGGCGGTTGAGGTATGCGCGCGGCCGAGCTCTGCAGACGTAGAACGGTAGATCCACCCACATCATACCTCCCTACTTGCTGTTCGTGCGCCAAGGGGGACTCCTGAGCATCGCGACTCAGGAGCCTAACTTGTCATGTAGCCCCTCACTCCTTGGCCCCGTCCTGGTTTCCGGTCGGGACTAACGATGGGTGAGGTATGCGCGGGGCCGGGCTCTGCCGGCGTAGAACATAAGCAAGTAGGAAGGAAAAGCACAAATTTCATGGAATTCAAAAGCAAATATTACAGTACACACTGTTATCTCAATGCCAAACACAAGTTTAAACGCCTCCCCGAGGCATGATACATGTGCAGGAATTAATGGCAGGACAGGAGCCACAACGGAGTCACTTGTCGGCGGTGGAGCAGCGCGGAGTGGGTTCGCCTCATGGAGCAGCGGGGTCGGCAGCGCCTTGCTTCGGCTTGGTGCTGGAGGCCCGGAACTTCCCCAGCAGAGCCTCCGCGTGACCCTTCACGGCCTCGGCAGCGGCAGTGGCACGCTCGCCGCTTACTGGCTCCAGCAGGCTGTCGAGGTCGACGCCGGGATCGCGAAAGTAGATGTGGGTGAGGACCCGCGTCAGCGCTGCAGAAGACAGGACACGCGCCTCGGCCTCGGCCGTGGGGCCAAGGCCAAGGGCGACATCTTCAAGAGCGCGAACCAGGAAGGGAAGCATCTTGGCAGGGCCGTCCTCGGTGCCAGCCAGCGGGCTCTCCAGGCCGCTGTCATAAAGCATCCTCAGCGAGGAGCGAGCCTTCGCCTCCATCTCCGCGAAGGCCACGCGGTCCTCGGCAAGAACCTGGGCCTTGTCGTCCAGCTCGACCTTCCTCGCCCCCAACTCCTGCTCCAGCGCGCCTTCACGCCTTCTTCCTGCTCTTGGCGAAGGCGGACCTCTTTCGCGAGCTGGTCCCGCAGGCCTTGCAGCTCGTCCTCTAGCGCCTTGCAGCGACCACGGACGTCGACCACCTCCCCCAAGGCTGCATCACGTGCAGCCTTCGCCTCAAGGACGGCCTGCCTCTCCTCATCGCAAGCCATCGAGGCCTGGACCAGCGCCGCCCGAATCGAAGCATCGGAGCGAATCCATCCTGAAGCCAGCTCCAAGCGCCCGGCCACCAAGCGAGGGTCGGCGCCAAGAAGATCCTGCCGCAGCCGGTCCAGCTCAGCGGCAGCACGATCCAGAACGGCAGGAGGAGTCGGAGAGACAGCGGTCGGTGGAGTAGGAGGAGAAGGCGGCAGCGCGACCACAGCATCCTGAGGCGAAGCTTGCTGCGCCCCAACGGCTGAAGTGGCGGCAGCAGGCAAAGGCACCTCGGGAGTCACTTGGGCCATGGGAGCTGAGCCCACCCTAGCCGGCTCAGCCTGGCCTCGCGAGTACGACCGGGCAGGAGAAGCCCGTGCCTCGCGGTCACCTTCCTTCGTGGGCAGAGGCGCTGCCACGGATGGAACCTCAGGAGCTCCCTTCGGCTTCTTTGCGGCGGGCGCCAGCCTATCCAAGAGATGCAGACGTCAAGCCTCAGAAGCAGAACAAGAAATAAAGACAAGAATCAAGCGCTTACGGGTCGTCGCCAGTGAGCTCAAGCGGCCTCCGGCCAAATTTCAAACCCGAAAGCCGGCTGGAAGGGTCAACCTCGGGAAGCTTGGAAGCGGAAGGCGCGTCTGCGGTCCGCCTCGGGGCCGAGGCAGACCCGCGGGAGATCAGCACGGTCCTGTCCTTCTTCGGGATCGAGGGCAAGCTTCTGTCGTCCTGCTCGTCATCATCCTCGTTGTCATCGCTCGGAGAGTGGCGGAGAACACGCGACCTGCACCGGGGGAGGGGAGCCCTCGACTCTCCGTCAGTCGCCTCGGAGTTGGGCCCTTTTTACCGCTCCCCTCCTTGCTCCTCTTCGCTGGAGTCGTCGGAGGACACGTCCACCAATTCCCCACGAGTTTCTATGGGCACGGGCCCGTCCCCGTTGAAGATGGGCATGGACTCCACTACCTGCTCCCAGTCGTCGCGGAGGAACAAGGGCGTAGGAGCACCCTCCAACCTCGCCACCTCGCCCCCGACCAGAGATTGGAGGACCGCAGCCAGATCTCCGTCGGCCAAGGCTGCGGGGCTCGGATGGGGCCTCCACATCAGAGGTGAGTACTGCCGAAGCAGAGCCATCTGGTGCTCCAGGAATTCCCTCAGCAGCGATGCGCCGGTCAGCTTTGCCGCCGCCATGTTGGCCGGCCTCAGATCTGCGTCCATCTTCTCCAACACCAGCTTCGCGCGTGGTCCGCGAGCTCCGCTCGACCCCAATCGCTGGAGCTCATGGGTTGCTCCGTGGATCAGCTGAGGGTGGATGCTCCCAGCATCTGCCAAGACCCACTTTCTCCTGAAGCCCTCAATCCTTTTCCTGGGGTTTGAAATGGCAATGGCGCCGCCGTACGCGATGAAGCTCGCGCACGCGGAAGCAGGACCGCGAGAGGTCCGGAGGTAGAAGTAGTGGCGCAGCAAGGCCACTGAGGGCTGCACCCCTACGTGAGCCTCGCAGTAATATGCGAAGATTGCCAGGAGAAGGACGGAGTTGGGGTGGAGATGCAGAGCCTGTAGCTTATAATGACGGAGGACAGAGAAGAAGAACTCGGAGAAGGGAGGCACCAGGCCAGCAGCAATGGCGCTTACAAAGAATGGATAGAAGGTGCTCCCTTGGCCCTCAGGGGTGGCGGAGCCGGCCTTGAACACCTTCGCCCCGTCGATGCCCTGCGCCGCCGCCATGCGGCGCAACCGGGCGAGGCTCGCCTCCGACACATTCGGCGAGTCCAGGGTAGACGAGTACCAAGCTCCGTCCAGGGACTGACGAGGAGCCATGGCTTCCTAGGTCAAGCGGTCGGAGTAGATCTGGAAATTTTGGAGGAAGGAAGGAGAGGCGCAAGAAAGGGGATCTGAGCAGCAACCGGAGAAAGCAAAAAGCAAAGCCTGGGTAGATGCCGCTCCTTTATCAACTCGCGCGATTGCTGAGGCGCCCACGTCCAATCAACCGCCACGCGGCGCCCAAGGCCGCGGGCTATTAGGGCCCGCGGCGCTTCGCCCTTACCCTTTTGCCTCCCTGCACGGCCAAGTCCGTGCGCACCTTGGGCCCGGGGGCTACTGTTGGAGTTCTGGGAACGGGGGTCCCCAGACTTGCCTGCCTGCGGCCTGCGGCGTGGCTCAAAGGGGGCCCAGCACGGCCCGACTTCATCGACGCAGACCCAAGACCCTCGCGAGGGGCCAAGCCTCGCAGGGCAGACGACACGGAGCTTCCTCAGGCACGGCCACATCAGGCTGGCTCGCGAGGAGGCGGAGAGATCAAGGCGGGGTACCTCACGAGGTGCCCGTGACGCAAGCCATGACGACCAAGGGCGCCAGGTGGGCGCCAGCCTGCATAGTGTCCTCCTTTCCTCTTTGGTGCAAAGGGAGCAAGCGCAGGCGAGAGCATCAAGCAAAGGCACCCGTTACGGTGCAACGAGACCAAGACCAGTCCAACGGCAGGGAGGAAGTCATTGTGGAGCCCAAGCCAGCGTCACCACCAGAGTCTTTGGCAGGCGAGGACTAACTTTAGTCAGGATAAGTGTACTAGATGTTCCCCTTCAAAATGGCCAATTGTTGGCGCCCTTCCCGCTCAATATTTGGGAAGAGGCCCAGGGCCTTTGCCTATAAATAGGACTAGCCACCCACAGGGTAGAAAGGGAAGGGAAAATCGGATCGAGTAACATCACACACACACAGAGAGAGAAGGGTGACTGAACTCCTCCTAGAAGTTCATCCCCACTGCCAAGAACAGACCCTCGCGAGGTTGTTCTTCGTTCTATTGCTCATCATCATCAGCCCAAGAGGCAATCCACCATACCACACACTGGAGTAGGGTGTTACACCACAATGGTGGCCCGAACCAGTATAAACCCTGTGTCTCTTGTGCTGTTCTTCCCATAGCTCATATCTCAGTGAGGCGGAGGGGTGCAAGTAGGTAGAAGGCGAAATATCCGCGCGCACCCTAGTGTTCGAACCTCAAGGGTCTGCCGGAACCCGAAATCCGATAGTGGTTCAAAGAGGAAATGAAGGGGGAAAGTTGTATAGCATGAATCTAGGACGTGGTTCAAAGAGCAAAGGAATGGGGGAAAGTAGTGGGGAAAGTTGTATCACATAAATCTAGGACGTGGTTCAAAGAGGAAAGGAAGGGAAGAAAGTACTAGTACAAAAAGGAAAGGAAGGGACAAGGCTGTAGAGTTTGAGCAGGACTAGATTTGTTGCACTCACATAGCTAAAGGTGTCTAAAGATAACAAAACCGGGACCAACATAAATATGCTCCTTGGTTGTTTGTTCTTTGTTGCAACAGACAGTGCATGACCATAGTACATCGGTAGATGCACATGGTGCTGGAGCGTCCACCATCCCATGCAACTCATTAGCTATTGTTAATCTAAGGCCCTGTTTGGTTAAAAACTCCCTAGTCCCTACCTGCTTGGTTCCAGGGACTAAACATGGACTAGAGGTTATTAAATGACACGCTAAAAGACCATGTTACCCCTAGTAATGAACTAATAGAGACAAGGTGTGATGCGTGGCAGGGGCAACTGTTGGAAAAAGTCCCAAAAAGACTCCCTCAGGGTCTTCTTTCTTTAGTCCCAAATGCCCACTTTTAGTCCCTAAAAGTCCCTCCTGTTTGGTTTAGATGGGACTAACATGGAGTTTTTTTAGTCCCTACACCAAAATGTCCCTGTAAACAAACACCCTCTAATAATGCTGCTGGAAAATTGATGCAATGCCATAGTTAAAAGCAAATTACATGTTTAACGAATTTTATTGTTAATATAATCTCTATGTTAATATTAATCAATGCCACCGTTTGAGAAATGCTACTGTCTTGCTTTCTTTCCCATTTAGATAAGGTAGATGCTTCTTTTTGTTGGCTTCTGTGTCATCCACCATTATTGACCACTAATTGTTTCCTTTGCACCTCTGTGTAAACAGGGTTATCTACTTCACCTCATTGCCATTGTGACCTTTTGTTGCACTACACAAAAAACTTTTGTTTTAAGAGTGTTTTGTGCAGTTCAACCAAAATGTCACACCGACAACATTGCTTGATTGCTTGATCTTAGTGGAACTGCACAAGAGGAGATCTTACTTCCTATCCGTTAAGGCGAATTTTGTTCAGATCTTCTTCTTGTGAGTTGTTTGAATTCCGCATCATGAGAGGTTAGTACTAGCCTTCTTTCACATGATTCTGCAGTGTGCTTTCATATGTTGTGCTACTTGTACGATAATGTTGCTTGATTTTAGTGAACTGCACAAATGGAGACAAGACTTCCAATCTGTATGTGCACCGTAATATCCCATTGAGGTAAGATAAGGATATTTCACAACTGCTGGCCTGTATTTTGCCACTTTCATCAGAAAATTATGTTTAGTACTATACTTGTGCTCCCTAATTGACATGCCAAATCTTACATTGAAGGCGAAGCTTGTCTGTTATTGAACCAAGTGATGAAGGGGAAGAACAAGCAGAAAAAAACAAAAATCAACTCACGGTGCTGTAATGAAGCACTGGAACTATGATGACACAAGTAATGATATAGTTTTGCATCGTAATTTATTGCTATGGCTAGAACGAGCAATTGTTTTGCCACTGATTTGATGCCACTCTTAATGTAATATGTAATTATCTCAACTTGTGCAAATAGGGATCTTCTGTGAAGATACCATATATTTTAGTGGAACTGCACAAGAAGATGTTGGAAACATTAAACTAATCGAGGAGTATATAGTAAGCATGGCCACCACCGTAGATAGCAACAGATGGTTCTGGAGAAGTGCTTCATCTGTATGCTCTACACAATAGGCCTCCTGACAAAGGTTGGTACTCGCCCACTGATTTCATCCATATGATTGAGCTTTGTCATCTCTATTGGTGTTGTGCTACTATTTAGATACTATAATGAAAGTGGTATTGTCCTTGAGATGTGCTTCATCTGTGTTGTTTTAAATATTTCCTTTCCTTTTTTTCGAGCAAACAGGGATGCTAGCATTTAGTAGTCCTCTTGTCTTTGCACAACAGGATCATCTTCCTCTGAAGAAGAATATGGAGTACGTGAAGTGACTAGTTCCGATTATGCCAGGATGAAGAAGCCATGTCTATCTTCTCATCAGAAGGAGCAGTTGAAGGATGGTTACATTACTCCCCACAAGACCAAACTAACTTCAGCTCAGAAGGACTGACAAATCTCCATCTTCTTGCTGTGATGCGCGAGTACAATGTTGTTCTAGGATTCTTTCTGGTGAGTTCCATTTTTCTAAAAGTGTGCTCTACATGGACCATGTATGTGCGTGTTGAAACTGTCAATTCATAGTACAGTTTGCTTTATACAAATCACTTTTTTGTATTTGTGCAAACAGGGGTGCTCAGCTTGATTTCAATGGGAACTGCACAAAATGTTCATGAATACATCGAATCATTCATATCCACCACAAGAAAGGAGGTGTCGATAATTTCAAGGTGTTGCAACATATATGGGCGATGTCATACAAGCTACGCGCGAATTTGGTTGATTTTGGTGGAACTGCACAAAAAGAACAGCTGGTTTATTTAGCATGAGGTGCCATGTCAATGTCCAAACTGATGGCAAACCCTGCCCATTCCACAATCGTAGGCATTTGATATTTTGGAATGGGATAACCTTGTCAAATTTTGCTCATTGATTTTAGCAAGACATGCGTTTGATATTTTCAAAAGGGACGCCCTTTGCTGTCAGCAGTGTCGATCAATTTTTTTCTTTATTCTTTAGTTGTGAAGTAAATATTGCCTCTGACATGTGAGTCGTTGAGATGCATAATCATTGATTGTTTTGAATGTTCTCTATGAATTGCCAGGCCTGTGTGTTTGATTGCAATGTACAAAAATGCTAAAAAGCTGCTCAAACTCTTTGTACTCCTTCTGTTCCTTTTTACTTCGCACATTGTCAAAGTGCATACTTTTTTGTATAAGATTGGTCAAAGTAGAGATACTTTGACTGCAGACAAAACTTGTATGCAGACTAGAAAGGACCGGAGGGAGTACATGTGAAACTGCTGCAAACGAGGTGATAACCCTGGGAATAATGCTAGTACGTATTGTTTTGCATGTTTATCCAATGCCAGTGATACAGGAATTCAAATTAATCAAAATAAATTCATTCATACACGGTCAGATTTCATATAAACATGCCAGATTTCATTACATTTCATACATTCTTCAACTAAAAAGGGGTGCGCTGGAGGTATAATTAATTAACCGAAGCTACCCACCTATGTCCCGCTGAGCCGAACAGAAGCTTCAGTGACTTAACTGCAGGTGCAGTTGCGTAACTGACATGTGGCCTGTTGGGCCCACGTGTCAGTCAGCCAACTGCACCAGCAGTTAAGTAGAAGCAGCGTTCTTCTCCAGCGCAGCTCTCCGACTCCATGTTGCTGCCAAGAAGCTAACCGGCCGTCAATGGTTAACCCGCCTAGCTTGGCTTCAACCGGAGGGTAGCAGCGGTGGCCTTACTTGGACCCGAGCGGCGGCTACCTACCGTGTTCTACTCTTCCTCATTTTCTGTGTGGCACGGCCTCGTTGGCAGCGGGGCGGGGCCTCGGCAGAGCCGGCGATATCCTCTGCCTCGTTGTTGGTGGTGCGGGGCCTCGGCGAAGCCAGTGGTGTCCTCTGCCTCGTTGTTGGCGGGGCGGGGCCTCAGCGGAGCCAACGGTGTCCTCTGCCTCGTTGTTGGCGCCACGGGGCTTTGGCAGAGCAAGGCCTCATCGACGCCAGCGGAGCGTGGACTCGTCGGAGCCGACATTGTCCTCTGCCTCGTCCTCGGTCTCTCCAAATAGCGCCTCGCCCGCTTCATCTCCCTCTTTGCTAGCCTCTTTGTAGGCAGACACAGCCTCCGCCACCTACATGCGGTACCGCCAGTGCTCGAGGTAGCCCTTGCGGGCGGAGCGGTACGAGTCAAGCAGCGCCTCCTGCTCCGCCTGCTCCATGGCGATCTGCTCCTCCGCCTGCAGGTGCTCCTCGAGGAGATGGTGGTTGTAGGCGGCATCGGCCTGCGCCTCTTGGAACTGCTCCTCACGGATCTGCCTCACCCTGTCCATATATTTGGCACGGGCCTTGCCGATGGTCATGGTGCAATGCACTGGCGACGATGGCGCGGAGGAGGGGGTTGGCGCCGGATTGTCGACTACCATGTTCTCCATTGGGACGTTGTCGTCCTCCGGCTGCCTGCCGGTCGGCAGCAATGGCTGCCATGTCCTTGTGGTCCGTCGTCCGCCTGTCCTGAAGAGTTCTGGAGCGCGAGGAAGCCATGGTGGGCAGTAGTGGTGTGGATAGGAGAAAGGGAAAGGATGCGGATGACTGCGGCTATGGCCGGCGCAGCAGTTTATATAGCAATGGTGGGCGGGCAGAGGGACGGACGTGTGGCGCCGGTGTAGCCGCCTCGGCAACCGCGTATCATTAATGTGGGCGACAGATGGACGGACGGATGACACTTGTGTCGTTTGAAGGTGGAGCAATCGCCTGCACTGAGAAGCGGGGAGGGCGGCGCTGACTGATTTAGGCGGAAAGCGCGCGCGGGCGAGGAGATGACTTTACTTGGAGAGGATGTTAATGGGGACCCACCAGGTCCATAGTCTCACGTACACAAGTGCCTCCTTATTTTATATATATATATATATATATATAACTATAATTTATTTTGCTTCCTCCTGGTTTCCTGACATCACGGTCCCACACCATTGTCAACCTATGTGGTACTCCCTCCTTTCCGGTTTATAGGGCTTATCTCAAAATTTTAGTTTTTCCATTTTATAAGGCTCAATTTGGTTGTTCCCCATCACATGTTCTGACTTCAAGGTGCATTAAATCATTGCATGCAAGTATTAAGAGAAAACTGACCAATGCATGCACTTTATGCATGCATGCATTGCAATTAATGCATTCGTAAACATAATTTTTTGAGGAAAACAAGAGCATTAAGAGAAAACACGTGATTACTTTATAAAATATTATTTTTGGATATTGAAAATTTTATTTTCATTAATTGTTGCGAGCGCAATGTTTCGTTGGATTTTTACGTAATATAAATTTATATTGAAATTGTATTTAATCTGACTAGAATTTTCGGGATAAAAATATTTCAGATCCCACTAAAATGTGGGAAATTTTATTGAATTCTATTTTGAACGGTTGGTTGAAATGGGCTGTAATTTTAACAAACTGTAAATGGGCTGTAGTAAATTCCATTAGAATTCAAAAATGGGCTACACATTCTTACAAATCTAAAATGGGCTATAAGTTCTCTGCCACACACTTCTGGCCTTACTAAGTTGACGCGTCCCCTAAAAAACAGAGTTGACGCGTATGCAAGGCTTTGTCAGCTTCTAGTTAACACACGGTTCTAGCAGCAATGGTCGTTGGATGTCCATCCAACGGATGTCGTGCTTCTTCTTCAATCTCGGACATTCTAGCTTCACCCACCCAAAAAATGATTCCTCCCCCTGACATCTGGGGTGCACCATTTCAGAAGCTGACCTGTGGGCCTACTAGGTTGACGTACCAAGGACTTTGTCAACTTAGTCAATATAAACGATTCTAGCTGCAGTGACCATACGATGTCCATCCAACGGCCGTCGTGCTTCTTCAACCTCTGTTCTTCTTGCTCCAGTCGCCCAAAGCAGCGCCGGTCGTGCCACCTGCTCCTGCCTCCTATTGTCGGCTATGCTACCGCGGAGGCCTCACCGCCCCCTACTACTCCCACCGCTGGCCAGGCCATCCCTCCACTCACCCACACCACTGTTATTCTGCGGAGACGGTAGCGCAGCTGAACCAGTGAACCCTCGTACTCCTCTCCGCATGTGCATCCACTGCCGCGTCTTCCCCGGCTCCGCGTCGTCCCCTTCCTAGGCCTCGCCGTCGTCCACCGCCCTGGTGCTCTCGGCGCGCCGTGGTCAATGTGGTCAAGGAATGACTTCCATCGGACATGGACTGTACATGGAGAGGCTGACAGCTGGGTCCACGGCGGCCGCAAGGAAGTGCCTCCTTATTACGGGCAAAATAATTATTCCTCCACCTGATAGCGGGGACCCAGCGGACGGGCCACCGTATTTCATGAAAAAAATGATTCGCCCCCTGACTCCTGGGACCCACGAGCTACATCTTCGCACGTAAGGAAGTGTGTCCGAAAAAAAACGATTCGCCCCCTGACTGCTGGGACCCACGAGCTACATCTTCGCACACAAGGAAGTGCGTCCGAAAAAAAACGATTCGCCCCCTGACTGCTGGGACCCACCAGCTACATTTTCGTATGCAAGGAAGTGCATCCGGAAAAAAAATGATTCGCCCCCCGACTGCTGGGACCCACCAGCTACACCTTCGCACGCAAGGAAGTGCGTCCGGGCAAAAAAAAACGATTCGCCCCCCTGACTGCTGGGACCCACCAGCTACACCTTCGCACACAAGGAAGTGCGTCCGGGAAAAAAAATGATTCGCCCCCTGACTGCTGGGGCCCACCAGCTACATCTTCACAGGCAAGGAAGTGCATGACAGTCAGGACCCACCTGGTCAAAGCATATGTAGCATTGTCATTTTGGTCGCGAACGTGTACGTACATACTGGTCGATGTAGAGGCGTGCACGTGTCATAGTAGAGGCGCGCACACGTCGTAGTAGAGGCGCGCACGTAGCATGTACACGTACGTAAAGTTGCCAGGGTTCAAGAAAGAAAATACGGCCATGTATGTGTACATACGGGCAGCGTCTCGAACGCCTACTCGCGCATACTGTAACACCCTCGATGCGACTGTAGCTCCCACGTGTCGAGGCACGACTTAGAGACATAATCGCATTGAAGGCATATGTCGCAAGTGAGGTAATCTTCACACAACCCATGTAATACATAAGGAAAAGGGATACATAGTTGGCTTACAATCGCCACTTCACACAATTACAGGAATAAACATTACATCAATCAAATACACTCATGGTCCGACTACGGAACCAAAATAAAAGAAGAACCCCAAATGCGACAAAGGTCCCCGATCGACCCCAACTGGGCTCCACTACTGATCAACTAGAACGGAAACAACACAGAGGACAAGATCTTCAACGAGCTCCTCCTGAGCTTGGTTGCGTCATCTGCACGGACTCATCGGCACCTGCAAGCTGGTTTTGGAAGTATCTGTGAGCCACGGGACTCAGCAATCTCGCACACTCGCGATCAAGATGATTTAAGCTCATGGGTAAGGTAAAGGTATGAGGTGGAGCTGCAGCAAGCGACTAGCATATATGGTGGCTAACATACGCAAATGAGAGCGAGAAGAGAAGGCAAAGCACGGTCGATAAAAGTATGATCAACAAGTGATCCTGGACTACCTACGTCAAGCATAACTCCAACAACCGTGTTCACATCCCGGACTCCGCCGGAAAGAGACCATCACGGTTACACACGCTGTTGATTCATTTTAATTAAGGTCAAGTTCAGGTTTTCTACAACCGGACGTTAACAAATTTCCATCTGCCCATAACCGCGGGCACGGCTTTCGAAAGTTCAAATCCCTGCAGGGTGTCCCAACTTAGCCCATAACAAGCTCTCACGGTCAACGAAGGAATAGACCTCCACCCGAGACGTTCCGATCAGACTCGGTATCCCGGTACAACAAGACATTTCGACAGGGTAAAACTAAACCAGCAACACCGCCCGAATGTGCCAACAAATCCCGATAGGAGCTGCACATATCTCTTTCTCAGGGCACACTCAGATTGTCTTAGGTACGGGTAGGCCAGCCCAGAGTTGCCCCTGGTGGTCACCGGTAGCTGACAGTTGGACCAACACTCAGAGGAGCACTGGCCCGGGGGGGTTAAAATAATGATGACCCTTGAGTCCGCGAAACCCAAGGGAAAAAGAGGCTAGGTGGCGAATGGTAAAACCAATGTTGGGCATTGCTGGAAGAGCTTTACTTAAGGCAAAATGTCAAGGGGTTCCCATTATAGCCCAACCGCGTAAGGAACGCAAAATCCGGGAACATAACACCGATATGACGGAAACTAGGGCGGCAAGAGTGGAACAAAACACCAGGCATAGGGCCGAGCCTTCCACCCTTTACCAAGTATATAGATGCATTAATTAAATAAGATATATAGTGATATCCCAACAAGTAAACAATGTTCCAACAAGGAACAACATCTCCATGTTCCAACAAGGAACAAACTTCAATCTTCACCTGCAACTAACAACGCTATAAGAGGGGCTGAGCAAAGCGGTAACATAGCCAATCAACGGTTTGCTAGGACAAGGTGGGTTAGAGGTTTGACATGGCAATTGGGAGGCTGACAAGCAAAAGGTAGGCATCGTAGCATCGGCATAGCAAGAGCGAGCAAACTAGCATAGCAAAGATAGTAGTGGTTTCGAGGGTATGATCATCTTGCCTGAAATCCCGCAAGGAAGAAGAACGAGTCCATGAAGAAGACAAACGGACGTAGACGAACGGTTCCTCACAAACTCGACGTTAACGGAACCAACCCGAAGAAGCAATCACCGGAAAAGAAGCACACAACATAGTAAACAACCATCGCATAACATGGCATGATGCGCAAAACAAGCATGATGCATGTCCGGTTTAAAGAAGCATGGCATGGCAAAGTGCACAAACAATCCTACAAATTAAGTGGAGCTCAATATGCAACGAGTTGCATATTGACGGAGCACCACATCAATTATTTAGTTCGATCTCGTTTATGTACCCAACCATATTAAATGTTGTTAAACATGGCAAGAGGGGAAACAAATGAAAACTACCTATGTAGTCAAGGTTAAATGAGGCCGGAAGCAACGAACAACAATTCCGGTAAATCCCCATATGCATTAGCAATTTAATGCAACAACAATTTTAAGCATTTTAATTGTTGTTATCATGATGCGGATGACATGAACAAGTTTATGCAAGTTTTTAAGAAAATGTTGATAAGAGCTTTATGAAGCATTTGTCACCGTGGTGGAAAGAAAAGGGGTGCCACGGCAACGAATCCGAAAATGATGCCACGGCAACATATCGGTTCCGGTAACTCGATTGAGATCCCGGTGCAAAAGAAAATGCGACGGGGAGCGTGACATGCGATAGAATGTGGGGTGCTCTCGAATACCGAGTTCCCACATGTCGGTGGCAAGGCAAAAGAGGGGCGACGTTATTGAACAAGGGTGCATCTCATACAACATGCAACATTTGATTCACGGGCGTCGTCTCGATGGTTATACCTTCCAAGGGAGCATTCTCGAGCGGTTCGAGTTCGTAGAGGAAGTAGTTGTTCTCGCGACGGCGGTAGTGGAAGTAGACGTTCTCGCACGCTCTAGGGTCGACGGTAGAGGTTCTCGCGATCTCGGCGACGGTGATGGAACATGACGATCCGGATAGGGTACTTGGCAACGTGCACGTCGTCGGTAGCTGTGCACAATCGTTGTCGGACTTGACGGTTTCGAGGTCTTCGGACGTAGTGGTACATGTTCGTTTTTCAGAGAGGTACATGGCATTCTTCGGTCACAGGTACTTGACGTTTTGCTATCCGGGTCTTCGACGACGGTCGTTGTACACATGACGTTGGGGTACTTGTCGGTCCACGAAGTCGATCTCCGAGGTCTTGCCGGATCCACAGCGACGGTTGTTGTTCACTCGACGGCCCTCGGCGGCGGTAGTCGTACACGGTTCGTAGAGGTACTTGATGTCCACGGGGTCGACGGTAGGGGTTCTAGGCATCGGGCGTCCAGGTACTTGCCAGGCTTGAAGAAGGTACTTGTCGATAGGAAACCATAGAGGCGGTCTTGTGTCCCTGTGTTCACTAGTCTTGGCAACGACAGGAAAGGCAGCGGGGCGACGTCCTTGTCGGACGGAGCTGGTACATGCGAACCATGGCGAGGCCGAAGGTGGGTCTCGGGCAGGAGGTGAAGAAGACGACATGGACGCAATCTCCGGCGAGAAGGCAAAGCAGAGAAGGCTGGGGTCGAGCACGGGCCGGCAGCGAGGAAGGACGGTGCGGCGCGGAGAGCTGGTGGTGGCGCTCCTGGACGCAGCGGGAGGAAGAGCATCCCGGCACTGCTCGGGAGGCGCGAAGCAGAGGCGCGGGGAGGGAGCCGCACGGAGAGGGAGGAGGGCGCGGGGACCGGGACCGGGTCCGGCGAGGAGCTGTGGGCGCCGGCGACTGCAGGCGACGGCGGTGCTCCCCGGGTCCGGTGAGGCGCTGTGGTCGCGCGAGGAGGCGGGCGAACGGGCCAGGCGGCGGCCGACGACGGATGCGGGCGCTGGTGCTCGAGGGGCTCCTCTCCTCGAGCACTCGGGCGACGAGGATTAGGCGAGGAGGAGGCACGGTCGCGGCCTGGTGCTGCAGAGGGAGGCGCGCGGGATCTAGAGGGAGAGAGTGAGATGGGGATCGGGATGAGCGAGGGAGATGGCGGCGCTGGAGGAAGGGTTCGAGGGGAAGAGAGGGATCGAGGGACAGAGCTAGGGTTGGTTATCGGTGCGGCTGGGCTTCGGTGATGGATGGGCCGGCGAGAGGCCCAGCTGGGCTGGACTCTCTTCTCCCTCTCCCCTATTTCCTTTTCTCTAAATAACAGAGAAATAAAGAGAAAGAAAAGAGAGAAGAGAAGGTTAGAGGAAGAATTTGGGCAGGAGGACAACTTTTCCAGAGTCATAAAAATATGAGGAATTTGACAAAAATGGCCTGACAATTTTTGGAGGAAGTAAAATCCACACACGTTGGATTTAACTCGGTAAGTTCGAATTTCGAAACTCATTCAAATGAACTCCAAATGGGTTGCATTTATAGGAGGTGACCCTACACAATATATGTGATTTATGGGCAGATTTGGGACATTTATGGGTAAAGTAAAATTGCCACTCAATTTTTACTAAAAGGCCCCGAAGGAAGAAGGGGAAGTTGAGAAGGATAAAAGGAAATTTGAAGAACGGTGCATATGTGTTTGTGGGTGATTCCAAGCCAATGGAATGGTTTAATATAGCTCCCTAAATATCAGGAGGGTATGTTATAAAGAGAAGTCATCCTTCCCTCGATTTAAATGGATCGAAGATCCATACGATTTTTTTAGTTGAGATGCAAAAGATTTATGAGATGATGGCATGATGACATGATGCAAAGATTAAATGCAACGGACCAAACAAACTCACATGACGAAAAACCCGGAAACCCTGGAAGGCATCTGAAACTCCGGTCTTGGGGCGTTACACATACGTACGGCTAGGACTCGTGTACATGGCTAGGTCAGAACAGGAACGCGTGGGAGCCAACCGGCTGGGTCGGAACGGAATGCGTGGTCATGTTCATCGGGAGGGCTTGGACGGAACAGGCGATGGAAACAAGGCCTGGCATACCGCAGAACGGAGGAAACGGACCTCCTATGGTCGAAACGGGGGTCCTGTTGATCGGGAGGGGTGTGGTGTACCGAAAAATGGAGGAAACGGACCTCCTACGGTCGAAACGGGGGTCCTGTTGATCGGAAGGGTGTGGCGTACCGCAAAACAGATGAAAAGGACCTCCTACGGTCGAAACGGGGGTCCTGTTCATCGGGAGGGGTGTGACGTACCGCAAAACGGGACTCCACGGGATACTGTTCATCTCCACTGTCGACCTCCTCCAGCCTCCACGGGCTACCATCGACCTCCTGTAGCCTCCATGGGCTCCTGTTCATCCAGCCTCCACCGCGCGCTACTCAACCGGCTACTGTTCAACCACCCCTCCACCATCTACTGTTCATCCAGCCCTCCACACCACGGGGTCATGTTCATCCAGAGGCAACGCCACCGCTCACTATTCATCCAACCCCCCACCCCCCACCCCGCAACGCTCACTATTCATCCAATCGATCGGCTTCAGTTAGCAGCAGTAGCGAAGGAATCGATCGATCAGGTTCAGTTAACAGCCATCGATCGATCGCTCGGGTTCAGTAATGCGTAGCCTGCAGTGCAATCGCTCGGGTTCAGTTAGAGCCAACGCCTCGCACACACGCGCGTACGTGTACGAGAGAAACACGCATCACTCGGCCCCCGACCTCCCACCGTAATCGGGAACTCCCCGAAATTTTCCTCGCCCTCGCTTCTACCACGGTTTTTTCCATCATGGACGGCCCAAAGAATGTCATGCAGCTACGCCTCTGGCTCGCCCAGGACGAAAAGCCCATTTCCTGTCATGATTTTTTGTCATATAAGTAGGAGCCCACCACATCTATGATGATACCGGGTTTTGTCACAATTATCGTCATAGAAGTGTCACACGTATGACAGAAAAAAATTCGTTCGGCCCAAAATGTCATGGATGTGTCTTTTTTTTGTAGTGAAGCCAAGTTATATAATGAAAAATTCCCACTAGTATATGAAAATGATATCATAGGAGACTCTCTATATGAAGAACATGGTGCTACTTCGAAGCAGAAGTGTGGAAAAAGAATAGTAACATTGTCCCTTCTCTCTTTTTCTCTCATTTCTTTTATTTGCGCCTTCTTTTTTTCTTCTTTTGGCCTCTTTTTTCCTTTTTTTTATTTTTTTTCCGGAGTCTCATCCCGACTTGTGGGGGAATCATAGTCTCCATCATCCTTTCCTCACTTGGGACAATGCTCTAATAATGACGATCATCAAACTTTATTTACATACAACTCAAGAATTACAACTCAATACTTAGAACAAAATATGGCTCTATGTGAATGCCTCCGGCGGTGTACCGGGATGTGCAATGATGCATGAGTGGCATGTATGAAAGAATTATGAACGGTGGCTTTGCCCCAAATATGATGTCAACTACATGATCATGTAGGCAATATGACAATGATGAAGCATGTCATAATAACGGAACGGTGGAAAGTTGCATGGAAATATATCTCGGAATGGCTATGGAAATGCCATAATAGGTAGGTATGGTGGCTGTTTTGAGCAAGCTATATGGTGGATTTATGGTACCGGCGAAAGTTGCACGATACTAGAGAGGCTGGCAATGGTGGAAGGGTGAGAGTGCTTATAATCCATGGACTCAACATTAGTCATAAAGAACTCACATACTTATTGCAAAAATCTACAAGTTATCAAAGCAAAGTATTACGCGCATGCTCCTAGGGGGATAGATTGGTAGGAAAAGACCATCGCTCGTCCCCGACCGCCACTCATATGGAAGACAATCAATAAATAAATCATGCTCCGACTTCATCACATAATGGTTCACCATACGTGCATGCTACGGGCATCAAAAACTTCAACACAAGTATTTCTCAAATTCACAACTACTCAACTAGCATGACTCTAATATCACCATCTCCATATCTCAAAACAATTATCAAGTATCAAACTTCTCATAGTATTCAATGCACTTATATGAAAGTTTTTATTATTGCCATGTTGTTCTAAAGGACTCTCAAAATAATATAAGTGAAGCATGAGAGAACAATAGTTTCTATAAAACAAATCCACCACCGTGCTCTAAAAGATATAAGTGAAGCACTAGAGCAAAAACTATATAGCTCAAAAGATATAAGTGAAGCACATAGAGTATTCTAATAAATTTCAAATCATATGAGTCTCTCTCAAAAGGTGTAAAGCAAGGATGATTGTGGTGAACTAAAAAGCAAAGACTCAAATCATACAAGACGCTCCAAGCAAAACACATAACATGTGGTGAATAAAAATATAGCTCCAAGTAAGTTACCAATAAACAAAGACGAAAGAGGGGATGCCTTCCAGGGCATCCCCAAGCTTAGGCTTTTTGGTGTCCTTGAATTTTACATTGGGGTGCCATGGGCATACCCAAGCTTAGGCTTTTTGGTGTCCTTGAATTTTACATTGGGGTGCCATGGGCATCCCCAAGCTTATTCTCTTGCCACCTTTTGTTCCATAATCCATCAAATCTCTACCCAAAACTTGAAAACTTCACAACACAAAACTCAAAATAGAAAATCTCGTGAGCTCCGTTAGCGAAAGAAAACAAAACACCACTTCAAGGTATTGTAATGAACTCATTCTTTATTTATATTGGTGTTAAACCTAATGTATTCCAACTTCTCTATGGTTTATAAACTCTTTTACTAGCCATAGATTCATCAAAATAAGCAAACAACACAAGAAAACAGAATCTGTCAAAAGCAAAACAGTCTGTAGTAATCTGTAGCTAACGCAAGTTCTGGAACCCCAAAAATTCTAAAATAAATTGCTGCACGTGAGGAATTTATCTATTAATCATCTGCAAAAATAATTAACTAAATGTCACCTTCCAAATATGTAACGACATTGATGCGGCTATATCTCCCACATGTCGAAGCACGACTTAGAGGCATAACCGCATTGAAAGCAATGTCGCAAGTGAGGTAATCTTCACAACAACCCATGTAATACAATAAGGGAAAAGGATACATAGTTGGCTTACACTCTCCACATCACACAAATAGCATAAATAAGTCATTACATTCATCCAGTTACACTCAAGGTCCGACTACGGAACCAAAATAAAGATAACCCCCAAATGCGACAAAGTCCCCGATCGCCCCAACTAGGCACCACTACTGATCATCTGGGTAAGACACGTAGTATCATCCTGAGTCCTCATTGAAATCCCACTTGAGCTCGGTTGAAACTCCTGGAATGGTTTCATCGGTCCCTACATCTGGTTTTGGAAGTAATCTGTGAGTCACGGGGACTCAGCAATCTCACACCCTCGCGATCAAGACTATTTAAGCTTATAGGAAGGGTAAAAGTATGATGTGGAGCTGCATCAAGCGACTGGCATATATGGTGGCTAACATACGCAAATGAGAGCGAGGAGAGAAGGCAAAGACACGGTCGACCAACTATGATCAAGAAGTGATCCTAGAACAACATACGTCAACCATAACTCGAGACCGTGTTCTCTTCCCGGACTCCACCGAAAAGAGACCATCACGGCCACACACTCTGTTGATTCATTTTAATTAAGGTAAACTTTAGGTTTTCTACAACCAGACATTAACAAATTCCCATCATCCCATAACCGCAGGCACGTCTTTCGAAAGATCAAATCCCTGCAGGGTGTCCCAACTTATCCCATCACAAGCTCTCATGGTCAGCGAAGGATATTCCTTCTCCCAAGACAGTCTGATCAGACTCGGAATCTCGGTTACAAGACATATCGACAATGCTAAAACAAGTCCAGCAAGACCACCCTTTGTGCCGACGAATCCCGATAGGAGCTGCACATATCTCGTTCTCAGGGCACACCAGATAAGCTAAGCGTACGAAAGCCAACATAACCCAAGTTGCCAAGGGACAGCCCCGCACGGTGCTCTGGGTTGGACCAACACTTAGAGAAGCACTGGCCCGGGGGTTTAAAATAAAGATGACCCTTGAGTTCGTGAAACCCAAGGGAAAAAGGCTAGGTGGCGAACGGTAAAACCAAGGTTGGGCCTTGCTGGAGGAGTTTTATTCAAGGCGAGCTGTCAAGGGGTTCCCATTATAACCCAACCGTGTAAGGAACGCAAAATCAAGGAACATAACACCGGTATGACGGAAACTAGGGCGGCAAGAGTGGAACAGAACACCAGGCATAAGGCCGAGCCTTCCACCCTTTACCAAGTATATAGGTGCATTAAGATAAACAAGATATAATAATGATATCCCAACAATAAACAATGTTCCAACAAGGAACAAACTCCAATCTTCACCTGCAACTAGCAACGCTATAAGAGGGGCTGAGCAAAGCGGTAACATAGCCAAACAATGGTTTTCTAGGACAAGGTGGGTTAGAGGTTTGACATGGCAATATTGGAAGCATGATAAGCAAGTGGTAGGTATCGTAGCATAGGCATAGCAAAAGAGCGAGCATCTAGCAAGCAAAGATAGAAGTGATTTCGAGGGTATGGTCATCTTGCCTGCAAAGTTCTCTGAGTTGACTTGATCCTCGTAAACATACTCAACGGGCTCCTTGATCACGTACTCATATCCCGGCTCTACCCAAAGCAAGAACACAAGCAAAGGGAGACACAATCAACCACGTGCAATGCTGCAAAACATGGTATGATATGCGGGATGCGGTATGCGATGCATATGCATGACTTAGAAAGGAATGATCGAACCTAGCCTCATCTTGGAAAACCAAGAGTGCCACTGGAAAGGTGAGTTGATTTTGGTCGAAATCGATATAAAGATCACCGGAATCGGATGCACGGTTTGGAAATGGCAAGCAAAACAAATATGGCACAAAGCTGCGATTAACAGCATGAGGCCATCTAAATGCATCAAGAACTACATGCTACAGCACTCCAACATGGCAACAAACTACATGGCAGGGATCCACTCAAGATTCTTGACAAAAGATGAAGACTGAGCTACGGCTAAATCACTCAATAGCAAGCTCAAACAAGCATGGCAAAAGTGCAAAAGATATCAGGTTTCAGACTTAGTGAAATTAACAGCATGTCAGGAATTTAACATCAGGAAGCAATGTTCAGAGCAATGAAACAACATGCTACAGGAACATATCATGGTAAATCAAGGCATGGCATGAAGATACTCAAAGCATACAACAAAAGTCCCTTACTGACCATAAGCCAAAAGGGATCAGAAAATACAATTGCAACAACGTGAACATAGCAATTATCGTTAACCGATTCAGACTTAGTGAAAAACTGGAACATGGCAAAACAGATAACAAGTAAGCATGTTTACGAGCTCGATGCACTCACCACAAGGCAAGACATGACAAACTAAGCATACACCCAGCAAGTAGACATGGCATAGAAGCTAAAATGGCAAGAACAAAAACATAGCATGCACGGATCAACTACAACAAGCTCGACAAAATTGCTAAACATGTTAACAATCTGCCAAGAACATTTTATAGCAAAAGTAGAGATCGATTGACTCAAGCTAGGGTGCTCCATAAATGAAAACAAGGACATGGATGGATAGAGCACCACAATATCTACAAAACATCCTTACTGATCATGCTCAAAAGAGGCACGGGTCACTTGGTAGCAACATGAACACATGGCATAAAAATTACAGCAGGACAAAGACTTAGAATATTTCTAAGTCCCTGAAATCAGAAACATTAAGTAAGCTACTTTGCATGCTTGTGCTAGTCACCACAGAGATCACAAAAATACATGGCATACACCCATGTAAAGATGGCATGGCATACTACAAATCACATGTAGAGCTCAAGATCATAGCATGCACACATTAATCATGGCAAAAATGACAAAAGTGCATTTGCTGAAAATAATCTGAAACTAACATCACATAGCCCTCTTCCAATAGCATTTCGGGCATCAAGATGAGCTCAAATGAAAATGATGCAACGAATTGAAATGGAGTACTCGTTGAGATGAACATTTTGATATGCTACACGCATGAATCGGAGCAATGGTGATGAGGTTATGATGCGTCAAAGAATGCAAATAATATCTGAAGTTAGGTCAAAATGTCAACCAAGGACAACTCCAGATCTGGATCCCAATCGCACGCTTCCCGAGGATGCTCGCCGGAGTCTTCGCTGTTCGCCGGAGTTGATGGATCCGGCCGGATCCGGGGCGTGGGGAGGCGAAGGCGGCGGAGGGCGTCGGCGGAGAGGCGGCCGGAGTTGGCGCGGCCGGGCGCGGTCGCCGTAGCAAGGAGCTCCTCTCCTTGGCGCGGGCGCCGGCGAGGAAGGTCCGCCGGAGTTGGCGCGGTGGCGAGCGGCGCCATTGTCGGAGAAGAAGGGTGGCGCGCGGGCGGAGCAGGCACTGGGGCGTCGGGCCCAGTCGGGCGACGGGAGGGCCGCGGCTGGGCCTCGCGGGCCGGCGCGGTCGGCGGCGATGTGGCGCCCGCCCCGGGACACGTGTCAGGCAGCGGTTGGGCACGTCGATATGTCCGGCGCCGGCGGACAATGTCCGGCACGCTGAGGAGGTGGGTGGCTAGGGTTTGACCCGGATTTTGAATGGGGGTCTTTATATAGGCGTAGAGGGAGCTAGGAAGCTCCAAATGAGGTGCGGTTTGCGGCCACGCGATCGTGATCGAACGGCCTAGGTGATGGAGGAGGTTTTGGTGGGTTTTGGGCCACTTTGGAGGGGTGTTGGGCTGCAACACACACGAGGCCTTTTCGGTCCCTCGGTTAACCGTTGGAGTATCAAACAAAGTCCAAATGGCACGAAACTTGACAGGCGGGCTACCAGTAGTAAACCAAGGCCGCATGACAAGTCTCAGTCCAATCCGAAAGCGTTTAACACCCGCACACAAAAAGAGGTAGAAAGGGACACCGGAGGACATAGAAGCGCCGGAATGCAAAATGGACAACGGGGAAAATGCTCGGATGCATGAGACGAACACGTATGCAAATGCAATGCACATGATGATATGATATGAGACACATGACAAAGACGAAAGCACATGGAGACAAAAACCCGACAACGAGGAAATACCATAACTTAGTGCCGGAAATGGCAAGAGTTGGAATACAAATGTGGCAGGTTACATACGGGTTGTTACAAAATAAAAATGGCAGTGATTCTCGTGAGCGCTAAAGTTTCTGTTTTCTACAGCAAGATCAAAAAGACATTCCCCAAGTCTTCCCAACTGTTCTACTTGGCACAAACACGAATTAAACACAAAAAAACACAACCAAAATAGAGGCTAGGTAAATTATTTATTACTAAACAGGAACAAAAAGCAAGGAATAAAAATAAAATTGGGTTGCCTCCCAACAAGCGCTATCGTTTTACTCCCCTAGCTAGGCATAAAAGTGAAGATAGATCTAGGTATTGCCATCTTTGGTAGGCAATCCATAAGTGGCTCTCATAATAGATTCATATGGTAATTTAATTTTCTTTCTAGGGAAGTGTTCCATGCCTTTCCTTAACGGAAATTGGAATCTAATATTCCCTTCCTTCATATCAATAATTGCACCAATCGTTCTAAGGAAAGGTCTACCAAGAATATTAGGACATGAAGGATTGCAATCTATATCAAGAAGAATGAAATCTACGGGCACATAGTTCCTATTTGCAACAATAAGAACATCATTAATTCTTCCCATAGGTTTCTTAATAGTGGAATCCACAAGGTGCAAGTTTAAAGAACAATCATCAAAATCACGGAAACCTAGCAAATCAAACAAAGTTTTTGGAATCGTGGAAACACTAGCACCCAAATCACACAAAGCATAGCACTCATGATCTTTAATTTTAATTTTTATTGTAGGTTCCCACTCATCATAAAGTTTTCTACGGATAGAAACTTCCAACTCAAGTTTTTCTTCATAAGATTGCATCAAAGCATCAACGATAGGTTTAGTAAAAGCTTTATTTTGACTATAAGCATGAGGAGAATTTAGCACGGATTGCAACAAGGAAATACAATCTATCAAAGAGAACCTATCATAATTAAATCCCTGGAAATCCAAGATAGTGGGTTCATTACTATTTAAAGTTTTGACCTCTTCAATCCCACTTTTAACAGTTTTAGCATCAAGATCTAAAGACTCCGAATTTTTGGAATGCCTTCTAGGTAAAGGTGGCTCATCTTCAGCCACATCATTATCAAGATTCATATTGCAAAACAAAGATTTAATAGGGGGCACATCAATAACTTTTAGATCTTCATCCTTATTATCATGAAAACTAGAAGAACACGCTTTTATAAAGCAATCTTTCTTAGCACGCATCTTAGCGGTTCTTTCTTTGCACTCATCAATGGAAATTCTCATGGCTTTGAGAGACTCATTGATATCATGCTTAGGTGGAATATATCTAAGTTTCAAAGAATCAACATCAAGAGAAATTCTATCCACGTTCCTAGCCAACTCATCAATCTTAGGCAATTTTTCTTCAATCAAAGCATTGAAACTCTTTTGCGAAGTGATAAATTCTTTAATATTAGATTCAAAATCAGAGGGCATCTTATTATAATTTCCATAGGGATTGTTGTAGGAATTACCATAATTATTAGAGGAATTACTAGGAAACGGCCTAGAATTAAAATTACCTCTATACGCGTTATTACCAAAATTGTTCCTACCAACAAAATTCACATCCATAGATTCATTATTATTCTCAATCAAGGTAGACAAAGGCATATCATTAGAATCAGTAGGAGCACTCTTATTAGCAAACAATGTCATAAGTTCATCCATCTTTCCACTCAAAACATTATCTCTTCAATTGCATGCACTTTTTTATTAGTAGATCTTTCGCTGTGCCATTGAGAATAATTAACCATAATATTATCTAGGAGTTTGGTAGCCTCTCCTAAAGTGATTTCCATAAAAGTGCCTCCCGCGGCCGAATCTAAAAGATTTCTAGAAGCAAAATTCAATCTGGTATAAATGTTTTGTATAATCATCCAAAGATTCAAACCATGTGATGGGCAATTACGTATCATTGATTTCATTCTCTCCCAAGATTGTGCAACATGTTCATGATCAAGTTGCTTCAAATTCATAATATCGTTTCTAAGAGAGATGATCTTAGCAGGAGGAAAATACTTAGAGATAAAATCACCTTTGTGCTTATTCCATGAATCAATACTATTTTTAGGCAAAGACGAAAACCAAGCTTTAGCACGATCTCTAAGTGAAAACGGAAATAGCTTCACTTTAACAATATAATTATCCACATATTTCTTCTTTTGCATATCACATAAATCAAGAAAGTTGTTTAGATGGGTAGCGGCATCTTCACTAGGAAGGCTAGAAAACGGATCTTTCATGACAAGATTCAACAAAGCAGTATTAATTTCACAAGAGTCAGCATCGGTAAGAGGAACAATCGGAGTGCTAATAAAATCATTATTGTTGGTATTGGCAAAGTCACACAATTTAGTATTATCTTGAGCGATCGTGACAAGCAAGCAATCCAACACACAAGCAAACAAGAAACGGGCAAAAAGGAAAATAGGGAAGGAGAAGGGGAACGGAAAGAGAGGGAGAGAGGAAGAGAGGGCGAATAAAATGGCAAGGGTGAAGTGGTGGAGAGGAAAATGAGAGGCAAATGGCAAATAATGTAATGCGAGGGATAAGAGTTTGTGATGGGTACTTGGTATATTTTGACTTGGTAATGGTGCTAGAAATGACTCGTTGTGGGAGTCAAATCTTGACTTGACTTGGCGCGAATCTCCCCGGCAATAGCGCCAGTAATCCTTCTTTCTACCTCTTGAACACTACGTTGGTTTTCCCTTGAAGAGGAAAGGGTGATGCAGTAAAGCAGCATAAGTATTTCCCTCAGTTTTTGAGAACCAAGGTATCAATCCAGTAGGAGATCACGCTCAAGTCCCACGCACGTACACAAACAAATAAGAACCTCGCAACCAACTAGATAAAGGGGTTGTCAAGCCCTTCTCGGTCACTTACGAGAGTGAGATCTGATAGACATGATAAGATAATATTTTTGGTATGTTTATGATAAAGAGAAATAAAGATGCAAAGTAAAATAAAAGGCAAAAGAAATAACTAAGTATTGGAAGATTAATATGATGGAAGATAGACCTGGGGGCCATAGGTTTCACTGGTGGCTTCTCTCATGAGCATAAGTATTACGGTGGGTAAATGAATTACTGTCGAGCAATTGATAGAATTGAGCATAGTTATGAGAATATCTAGGTATGATCATGTATATAGGCATCACATCCGAGACAAGTAGACCGACTCCTGCCTGCATCTACTAGTATTACTCCACACATCGACCGCTATCCAGCATGCATTTAGAGTATTAAGTTCAAGAGAACAGATTAATGCTTTAAGGAAGATGACATGATGTAGAGGGACAAACTCATGCAATATGATATAAACCCCATATTTTTATCCTCGATGGCAAAAATACAATACGTATCAGTTCCCTTTCTGTCACTGGGATCGAACACCGCAAGATTGAACCCAAAGCTAAGCACTTCTCCCATTGCAAGAAAGATCAATCTAGTAGGCCAAACCAAACTGATAATTCGAAGAGACTTGCAAAGATAAACCAATCATACATAAAAGAATTCAGAGGAGAATCAAACATTGTTCATAGATAATCTGGATCATAAACCCACAATTCATCGGATCTCGACAAACCCACCGCAAAAGAAGATTACATCCAATAGATCTCCAAGAAAATCGAGGAGAACTTAGTATTGAGATCCAAAGAGAGAGAAGAAGCCATCTAGCTAATAACTAGGGACCCGTAGGTCTGAAGTAAACTACTCACACATCACCGGAGAGGCCATGGAGTTCATGTAGAGGCCCTCCGTGATCAATGCCCCCTCCGGTGGAGCTCCGGAAAAGGCCCCGAGATGGGATCTCTCGAGTATAGAAGGTTGCAGAGGCGGAATTAGGTTTTCATGGTGCTCCTGGATGTTTGGGGGTACGTGGACTTATATAGGAGGAAGAAGTGCGTCGGTGGGGCAACGGAGGGCCCACGAGGGTGGAGGGCGCGCCACCCTGCCTCGTCCCTTCCTCCCTTGTTTCCTAACAGCCACTCCAAGTCTCATGGATCACGTTTGTTGAGAAAATCACGTTCCCGAAGGTTTCATTCCGTTTGGACTCCGTTTGATATTCCTTTTCTTCGAAACCCTAAAATAGGCAAAAAAACAACAATTTGGGTTGGGCCTCCGATTAGTAGGTTAGTCCCAAAAATGATATAAAAGTGTAAAATAAAGCCCATTAACATCCAAAATAGATAATATAATAGCATGGAGCAATCAAAAATTATAGATATGTTGGAGACGTATCAAGCATCCCCAAGCATAATTCCTGCTCGTCCTCGAGTAGGTAAATGATAAAAGAAGAATTTTTGATGTGGAATGCTTTCTAACATATTTCTCAATGTAATTTTTCTTTATTGTGGCATGAATGTTTAGATCCATAAGATTCAAGATAAAAGTTTAATATTGACATAAAAATAATAATACTTCAAGCATACTAACTAAGCAATCATGTCTTCTCAAAATAACATGGCCAAAAAAAGTCATCCCTACAAAATCATATAGTCTGGCTATGCTCTATCTTCACCACACAAAATGTTTAAATCATGCACAACCCCGATGACAAGACAAGCAATTGTTTCATACTTTTGATGTTCTCAAACTTTTTCAATCTTCACGCAATATATGAGCGTGAGCCATGGATATAGAAGCAGACCCAACGATTTGAAATTGAAGTGCATCTGTCAGGAAGAAGGAAATGGACTTTTGGCTGAGATACACAAAGGCATGTACGTCTCCCACAATGGATCAAGGGCATTAGTTGGGAAAGCATTCCGGCAAGGATTCTTTGGCCCACAACCCTCCAAGATGAGGTCAAGCTAGTCACCAAGTGTGAAGCCTGCCAGTTCCATTCCAAGAACATACACCTACCTGCCCAAGCTCTTCAGACAATCCCTTTATCATGGCCATTTTCGGTCTGGGGGCTCTATATCCTCGGCCCCTTCCCCCGAGCGATCCGGGGCTTTGAATTCTTGTTCTTTGCTATCAACAAGTTTACAAAATGGCCGGAAGTGACAATCGTGAGAAAGGTGGCTGCTCAGTCAGCTAGCAAGTCTTGAAAGAATTGGTGTGCCGTTTTGGAGTTCTGGCAAGGATCAGTACCGACAATGATACCCAGTTTACGAGCCGCGCCTTCATGTAATATGTTCATGCCCTCAGATGCAAGATCTCATTTGCCTCTGTTGCACATCCCAAAAGCAATGGACAAGCTGAGAGGGCGAACGCTGAAGTGCTGCGGGGACTCAAGACAAGGACCTTTGATACGCTGCAGAAGCACGACAGATGGTGGATTGATGAGCTGTCGGTAGTTCTCTGGTCCCTAAGAAGGACACCAAATCCAGCTACCTGACAGAATCCTTTCTCCCTGGTGTAGGATCGGAAGTATGTCTAGAGGGGGGTGATTAGACTACTTGACCAAGTAAAAAAATCTAGCCTTTTCCCAATTTTAAGTCTTGGCAGATTTTAGCAACTTATCAAAAGTCAAGCATTCAACCAACGCATGCAATTCTAGGAGTATAGCAGCGGAACGTAAATTATTGCATATGAAGGTAAAGGGGAGGAGTTTGGAGGAAGCAAACTCAATGTAGACACAGAGATTTTTGGCATGGTTCTGATAGGTGGTGCTATCGTACATCCACATTGATGGAGACTTCAACCCACGACGGCTAACGGTTGCACGAGTCCATAGAGGGCGCCACCCACGAAGGGTCCATGAAGATGCAACCCTGTCTATCCCACCATGGCCATCGTCCACGAAGGACTTGCCTCACTTGGGTAGATCTTCATGAAGTAGGCGATCTCCTTGCCCTTACAAACTCCAAGGTTCAACTCCATAATCTTGATGGAGGCTCCCAAGTGACACCTAACCAATCTAGGAGACACCACTCTCCAAAAGGTAATAGATGGTGTGTTTATGATGAACTCCTTGCTCTTGTGCTTCAAATGATAGTCTCCCCAACACTCAACTCTCTCTCATAGATTTGGATATGGTGGAAAGATTTGAGTGGAAAGCAACTTGGGGAAGGCTAGAGATCAAGATTCTTATGGTTGGATTGGAATGTCTTGGTCTCAACACATGAGTTGGTGGTTCTCTCCTAGAAAATGAATGCTGGAAGTGTAGGCACATTCTGATTGCTCTCTCACCGAATGGAGAATGGGTGGAGGGGTATATATGGCCTCCACACAAAATCTAACCATTACACACAATTTACCAAACTCGGTGGGACCGAATAGTGAAACTCGGTCAGACCGATTTAGTTGAAAATGTGAACATTAAGCTTTTCGGTGGGACCGACATGATCAACTCGGTGGGACCGATTGTGTTAGGCTTAGGGCATAACTTGATCTCGGTGAGACCGGTCACATGAACTCGGTGAGACCTATTTAAGTAATAGGCTAACAGAGAGTTGTTAGGCAAACTTAGTGGGACCGATCGCTCATTTCGGTCACACCGAAATGTTATTAAGAGGAAGCAAAGAGTTTTCATTGCAAACTCGATGGGACCGATCGCTCATCTCGGTTAGACCGAAACGTTATGAAGGGAAAGAGAGAGTTTGCAATCCCATCTCGGTGAGATCGAGATTCCGATTGGTGAGACTGAAGTGATTAGGGTTTTTAGTTATGGCTATGCCAAATGATCTCGGTGACGCAAGATAGATCAAATCGGTGGGGCCGAGTTTGAATTTTAGGTTTAGGACATATGTGGAAATGAGAAAGTGGTTGAGGGCTTTTGGAGCATATCACTAAGCATTTTGAGCAAGAAAGCCATTAAGCAACACCTCATCCCCTTTTAATAGTATTGGCTTTTCCTATGGACTCAATGTGATCTTGGATCACTAAAATGAAAATGTAGAGTCTTGAGCTTGTGCCAATGTGTGTTCTTAGCATTCTGAGGGGTCCACATCTCTAGTCCATGCCATGCCAATCATTGAATTTTCTGAAATGATTATCTTTGAAAGAATATTAGTTAATGAGCCATATGTTGTTAAGAATTACCGAAACCACCCATGGGTTAGTTGCACTTTCAATCTCCCCATTTTTGGTAATTGATGACAACATATAGATCAAAGATTCGACAAATGATACTAGGAATGAAATGCATCATCGCTTTGAGAAGTATGTGATAAGCTAGAGCTACCCCTAAATTTGTGCACTATTTAAGATTTGCTTTTGAATGCAAATGCACAATCAATTAGGATCATGGGTTACTCTTCCATGTCACATACATCTTGGTGGAGCGCTCAAAATGATAGAATATGAAACATGCACTCATCACCAAGACAAAGTGTGAATGATCAAACATGAGAGATAGAGAATATCATCATTCAAGCACAAACATTAAAGTATGATATGATCAAACACATGATCATACAAGTATCTCACACACACATAAACATAGAGTATCAACCAAGCAAGAAAGCAAACAAGTAGCAAGAGATAGCAAAAAGAAGCAAAGCACACAAAGCACTCTCTCTTGAAGCCTATGATCTATACACTTTATCCCCCTTTGGCAACAAGTTACCAAAAAGCTTGAAAATGCATAGTGCTATGCGGCTCTCTAATCTTGATCTTCGCGAGCTCTGGAGTGTGAAGGTGGCGTGGAGAGGAGTCCTGCAATAAATGCATCTAAAGAGGTTGTAGGCGCTGGTGGAGTTGCAACTGGAGGGGAAACTGAAGTTGTGGCTCCAGGAGCTGAAGTTGTAGCTCTAGGGTTTGTCACTGGCAGCGTTGCAGACCTCTGCCTTTTGGGCACCCTTTGATAAGCATCAATAGTCATTTTGTCACTCCTATCCTCAAGATCTTCTTGGATCTTCTCCATAGAAGTCTGAATTTATATCACCTTGACATCCAAGTCATGAAGTTTTGCCTCAAAAATTCTCTCAAGACTCTTGATTTTGACTTAGGTTGGCCAAGCCTTTCTCAATCCTCAAAGTAGCCTGAATGAGATAGCTAAGTTTATATTGTTTAGACTTGAGAAAAAGTTGGGAGGTGTCTTCAACACTTGGCATCTTGGCTACCTTCTTTGCTTTTGCCTTTTGTCTCTTCTCTTGAGCCTCTACTGATGTAGGATCGGAAGCATCCATAAAAACTGCGTTGTCCTCACGATCAGGTCTCAAGGGAAGGTGCTCTTTATCCAACAGATACATGTCTTTACCCATCTTGGAGTTGATGAGAATCTGAATGTGTGGAGCATACCCACATAATCTCTTTTGGTCAGCTGTTGTTCTCTTGATGGTTTCAACTATCAAACTCATCACATTGAATTTTTGTGGCACATCAAAAAGTTGAAGCAAGTTGATGGAGCGGCCTCTAATAATCTTGTGATCTCCTGATTTGGGCAACAAGGTCTGCCTCAATGTGGTGTTCATGGTGGCCAGTCCAGACAACAGATAGTACACCGAGCCTAGCTTGTGTGTTTCCAAGGCCTTGTCAGGAATCTCCTTGTACATGTTGGCCATGGAGTTGTGATCTTTCTTATGCTTGGCATATACATCGTTGCCATCCTTATGCTCTTCAGGGGCATTGATAAGCTTGGCCCGCTCAACAACAGTAGAATGGTACCTTGTACCTTCAGTCATCCATACAATTTTTCCATCTGGGTAGAAATGAGTTGTTAATAGAACTACATGATAAGCTCATCATTCCACTTGGTCAATTTTTAACCCACAAAAGTGTCAACTCCATTGAGTCTGAAGCTCTCATGTACTATAGGGAAATGGTCTTCATTGTTGTCAATATATTTCCAGTCCACCCACTTCATGTCACACACGATGGGCTTCTTATCTAGGAGGATAGTCTCATAAAAGTCCGGATGTTCCTTGGTGTGAAATATGTAGTCCACATTAGTTCTTCTCCTCACAGCATAAGGGTCTGATTGTCTCCACAATCTGAGACCTGCATCCTTTCTCTCCTTCATGTTTTCTGCCATTGGATGATTATTGTCATGATCAGGGATCTTTGGCTTCAACTTTCTGAGCACTTGGGCTTCATCTTCTTATTCTTCCATTTCAGGCACTGGGGCCTTGTTCTTCTCAGCAGCTGGTATATTCCTGGTGGATCTCTTGGGTGTAGACTTTGAAGCTTGATCAGTAGCTTTGGGGGCAGTCTTGGGCTTTGATGGAGCAGCCCCAGACTTGATGGCATCCCCCATCAGCTTCTGTGCTTTGGATGCTAGTGCAGCATCTTCTTTCTCATCTTCTTCTTCTGACTGGATCATCATTGATGGATTTTCAATAACTCTACCCATACTCTTTTTGACCCTTTCTTTCCTTTTCTTTCCCTAACCAGCAGCCTCTTCTTCAGTTTATTTGGAGGATTCGAGAGTTGAGGCTCTAGCCTTAAACATGGGCACTCTCTTGGCAGGAGCTTTCTTGTGAAAGCCAGGTTTGGTTGAAGCTGCAATGCCAAACTCTTTCTTGACAACTTTATTCTTCGAGCTGACCTCCTCCTCAACAGAAACATAATCTTCATCCTTGTAATCTGAGTTTCTCTTTCTCCTTGTCCTGGTTGCTGCCTTGGGCAGGTTTCTTGGGGTGCTTCTGCTACCCTCATCATTGCTGCTAGAGGAACTAGTGCCCTCACTCAACTTAACTTGCTCCTCAGACTTGTTCTGGCTATCACTTTGATCTGACATAGCTGACACTACAAACTAAAAGTTGACCCTGTGAATAGATGTAGTTGAAATAGAGTGGATGAGCATCACAAAGTGCAGAGATTTTCCAAAACAATTGAGTCAAAAACATAGTTTTAGTTTCCTACAGAAAGCATTTCGGATCTACCGATTTGTTAAACTCGGTGACACCAAAGCGACATTAGAGTCTAAACTAGTGGAATCGGTCAGACCGAGACATAGTTTGTGACTCCGAGATTGCTAGGGTTTCACTGACAATCGAACTCGCTCACACCGATTTGCAAGTTTCGGTCAGACCAAAAATCACAAGTGCAATGGCCTAAACCAAATCGGTGAGACTGATTTCTACAACTCGGTCGGTCCAAGATGAGTTCGGCGGAAACCTAACCCTAAATTTTTGAATGAAAACTAATCTAAAGGAAGTTTTTGCTGGATAGAGTAATCTCATACGTGGTAAGAATCATGGCATTGTCCTAAGTGTAGGAATCAGAGGCTAAGATTGCACATATGGTCGAGTTCATACCCTAACTTGGCGGTGAACTCGCTACGGCGACAATGACGGCGAAGATTCCCGTTAATGGTGGTGGAGACCAGCGGCGGGGGGTCGCCGGCGATGAGAGACGATCCAGAGACCTGCGTCGGCAAAGCAGGATATGCGCGGGTGAAGGGTTTCGGAGAAATTTCCAAAATTTGACCAGTGGGTATATATATCCCGACCCTATCGGTGTGTCTGAGTGGAATGACTCGGTGGCACCGAGATAAAGAATCACAAGAGATTACTGCAACTCGGTGTGACCGAGCTATTCAAATCGGTTGCACCGAGATTGAAAACCTAGATCAACTCAATGAACTCGGTATGACTGATAGGAATGAATCGGTCAAACCGAAATGCATAGAGAGGTTTTGGAAATTTATGTCTATGACAAATCGGTGGCTCTGAGTGCTCCCCACCCAGAGGGTTCGAATCTAACTTGATCAAACTTTGTGATGTAGCATGAATAGAGTTTGATACAAGAAAATCATAGATAGCTAGAGGGTGTTCTTAGGCATTCTTGTCCATCCATTTGGCAGAAGATAAAGACCAAACAATCAAAGCAACAAATGGATCTCCTCGAATGAGAAAAATATGCAATCAACATGATCACACAATAAAATGGCAAATGAAATATGTGGGAAACCATGCACAAACACTCGAGCATCTATCAAGAAATTGGCGATGACTAGGTCATCTATATATTAGTATATTGACTTTGGAGTCAAATGAGAACATTTGATCATAGGTCATACTCATCGTTTAAGCACAAGTGGGGTTACCACTTTTACATAAAGCATTGTTGTGTTCACACCATTAGAGTTGCTTTAGCTCAATTCTTAGAGTAAAGCTCCCCTAGATGTTATATCCCCCCTATGAGGGATGAAGTAACCTTGGGTTTTGTCGATGATGACTTCATGTAGATGTTGAAGATGTGGATGCTCAATGTTGATGTAGATCATTTGGAGCAATCCATTGGAGTGAGTTGCACTTTCAATACCTACATGGGTTACTCCCACAAGGAACAAAAAGGGATATCCATAGACATAGAGTGAAGTACACACAAGATGATATCCATGAAAGCATCAGGTTACTTTGTCCCTTGTCTTACCAACAAGAGTGTTTGTGACTCCTTGAACTAGTGCAAGATGTGGAAGTTGACTGCACTTGTCCTTGCCAAAATGAATATGAGTGAAGTATGTTGGCGGAGTCACCCTCAAGGACTCTCTAGTTCTTCTTTTTTGGGATCCACATCAACTTGATGGGAATCCTTGGAGTTTTAATCATACTTGATGAAGTCGAACTTGATGTGGTCTTGGGAACCCACTTGACCAAGGCCTTAGGAGCTTCTTCAAATGCATCAATCTCCTCTTGAAGCTTGTCCTTGCCTTTTAGCTTGTGGTCTTGTGGTGGAAGATCATCTTGAGCTTGTGTCCCCTTGAAATAAGTGGGATCATACTTTTCTTGTTGAGGAACAAACTTCGTCTTGGGGTATTGATCTTCTTCCCACTCAACTCCATTGGCATTGAACTTTCATTAAAAACCAACACCTTGATTCTTCCAATGCCTTCCTTGCTTGCGTACAATTTTCTCAAATTGCTTACATCCGGCAAGGCTCTTGTATACACATTAATATATAATTCCCTTCAATAAGCTATTTTCTTGCTCAAGTGAAACTTGGGTAAGAGAATCATTAGTGGAATCCAGAGAGCTACTAGAAGTAACAAAATTGGATTTAGCATGATTATTGTTACTACTAGAAGAAGAATCTTTCTTACCCTTTTTGCTATATTTTACTTGTGGCATGTAAGTAGACAACAGTAAATGGTTGGCAATGTAAGAAGAACTTTTCTTACGAAGATCATAATTGATTGCTTTTAAGAACCCATGCTCTTGATCTACATTGAGATTTTCAAAGCATAGCTTCTCATGAGTCCTTAAAAGCTCTCAATGATCTTCTAAGGTAGTTTCATGAGCTAACATAAGAGTCTTTAGTTCTTTAGTTAGACGCTCAATCTCCTTCTTATCATCGTCATTCTCTTTATCTTGATTATCATGATTAATAGCAAGTTCATCATAGTTTTCATCACTAGAGTTGTCAACAAGTAAATCAACATCACCTAGCAAATCATCTTCATCACTATTGAAATCAACATACTCGGGGTGTGATACCTTTGGGCCTTTAGCCATGAAGCATCTTCCAATTCCTTCATTTGGTGAGTTAAATATACCATTGGAGTTGGCTGACAAAAGTGCTAGACCGGCAACACCTTCATCTTGAGTATATTCAAAGTCGGAGTGATAACTTCTCTCAAAGTGATTGTTAGAGTCGGAGCCGGATACTGTCGGATTACGGGTTCCGGCAAACCCTTGAGGTTCGAACACCAGGGTGCACTCGAAGATCTCTCTCCCCCTAGCTCATGCCCTCACGACGATCGCAAAGCCTAGCTCGCCGAACCCAAGGAACAAGAGACACAAGAGTTTATACTGGTTCAGGCCACCGTTGCGGTGTAATACCCTACTTCAGTGTGGTGCGGTGGATTGCCTTGTAGGCTGGGGATGAACAAGTACAAGGGAAGGACAACCTCTTGAGGAGAGGTATTCTTGAGCTCGAAGAGCTTGTGTGGTTGGGGATGGTCTGAATGATCCGTCTCTAGATGAGCCTCCCTGGCTACGGTGGTGGCTAGCCCTATTTATAGAGGCCCAGGTCCTCTCCCCAAATATTAGGCGGGAAGGGATCCCACAATGGCTAGTTTGAAGGGGGATAACGAGTACAAGTTATCCTAACAAAAGGTGGTCTTCGCCTATCAAAGGCTCTGGTGGTGACGTCGTCGTGGGCTTCGTGGTGACCTCCGTCTTGCCGTCCTGCTGGTCTTGGTCTCGCTGCACCGATATGGAAACCTTTGCCTGACGCCTCGGGACTCCTCGCCTAGGCCTGCTTCTTTAGCACCGAAGAGGAAACTAGCACTCTGCGCCCGCTGGTGCCCGCTTAGCCTTGGTCCTCATGGCTCACGTACCTCACGAGATGCCCCTTTCCTTGATCTCTCCACTCCTCGCGAGCCAGCCTAGTGAGGCTGCCCCTGAGGAGGTCTTGTGTTGTCCGCCTCGCAAGGCTTGGTCCCTCGTGAGGGTCTTGAGCGCTGGTTGATGAAGATGGTCCATACCAAGCCGCTGGTGGAGCCACACCCTGGGCTGCACGCAGGCAGGTCTGGGTACCCCCGTTCCCAGGACGCCGACAGTAGCCCCCGGGCCCAAGGCTCGCTCGTGTTTGGCTTCCCGGTGAAGCCAAGTGGAAAGTGCGGAGCGCCGCGGGCCCCAATAGCTCGCGGCCTTGATTGACGTGTGGCGACTGACGGGACGTTGGCGCCTCCACTTCCCCATGCAGCCTCGATTTCCGCCTAGCTAGGCAACTAGCATCGTCTTCATAGCTCCTCCTCCCGTACAGGAAGCACTCTCCACCACTCCCGCATCTCCCAGAAGGCTACAGAACTCTTTCCCTGGCCCAATCTGACACCAACTCCCCCCGCCGCTATGGCACCAAGATGGAAGAAAAAGGGAAAGAAGGAGTCATGTACCTCGGCCCCCGCGACGCTGGTCCTCAAGCCCACCATCGAGCGGCCGGTGGTGCTCAACCAAGAGGCGATGAGCAAGGTGCGCCCGGTGCTCGCCACTGATTTCAATGAGTGGGGGCGACAGTGGCTCGGCCGGCTTCCCGCGCTGAGGTTGACATGCCGGCCACCGAGGTCCCCAACCATCTCCACGCCCTCTGGGTAGGGTTGATTCCCCCCTTCTCCAATTTCTTCAATGTAGTGCTCTCGCATTACCAAATCAACGCGCTACATCTCGATCCCCAATCCATCATCCTCCTTACTGTCTTCGCCTTTTTCTGCGAAGCCATGGTGGGCATTGCCCCTTCCATGGCTCTGCTTTGCCACTTCTTCTCGCTGCACTTGACAGACTCTCTCAAGCACTCTGGGTGTGTATCCTTCCAGGCCGTCGCAACGACAGCCGGCTCAGGGATTGACTTCGAGCTCTCGCCAGTCATCGGAGGCTTCAAGAAGAGGTGGGCCTTCATGGACGTTGGCGTGCACAACCCCCTGCTGCTGCTCCCTTGGTTTCTAGCTGCTCCGAGCTCCAGATGGGGCACATGAAGCTCACCGATCGACGGCTTTCCCATGTCTGGCTCCGGTTCGCTAGGTTGAAGGACCTTGGGCTGACGGCACCCATGGTGGTGAAGGAGTTCATCCGGTGTCGCATCGCTCCGCTTTAGCGCCACTCTCAGCAAATGTGGACCTTCTCTAGCTACGGGGACCGCATGAGGCTTCAGGCTCCGGCTCTTCCCCCTGAGGCACGGCGCATGGTGCTCGAGCTCCTGACGTGTCGGAGGAGGGTTGTCTTCTGTACTACTGCTCGAACAAGGCGGAGTTCGTGAAGCAGATGCCCCTTTTCGACGAATGGGGACCACGCGCCAATTCACCTTGAAGGGCCTTGAGAGAGCCCTGTCTTCGTGGCCCCCCTTCCTGCCGCGAGCGCGGGGCCCTCCCCAGGAGCGGGCGCAGGGGGCGGTTACTGTGGGGCGATGGCGACACTGCTGCTGAGGAGTCGGCACCATGCGGGGCTCCTGAGGTGCCGTCCCATGGGGCCCTGGAAAGCCGTCCTAAGGAGACGGCCTGGGGGGTGACGCAGTCCAATGCTCCTGAGGCGGAAGCCCTCGAGGCCTTGGTGAACCTCCACAAGGCGAGCACCGAGGTCTCAGCGCGGTCCGGCACCCCTGAGGTCGCCTCCTCAGGGGTCGCACCATCCGCGCCCAGCCTTGGTGGCCGTGCCCAAGGCGTCCGCCAGCTCCGCCCGAACTTCACGGCGCTCCGTAAAAGGAGGGGATCTTCATGATGCAGTGGTGATGCCTTCCGGCCATCTAAGTAGAGGAAGTACATCGCTATTGATGAGTGAGTACCTTATTTTTGTAATTTCTAGGGTGCCGCTTCTCCTCCTAACCGTGATTCCTTAGGGTCCCTTCTTCCAAGGCGACAATGTCTCCCGAGAAACAACCTCCTCCTGCCTCAAGTCCTCTGCTGACCTTGAGTGCCTCGAGCCAGCCTGCAGCACTTGGTCTGAGGTTGGCCACAGAGGCAAGCACGCCAACTTGGCGTCTCGACCCCGTGTTCTTGCCGTCCACGCGTCGCGACCTTGCTTGGGGCGAGGAAGATGTGCCGAGGGCTCCTCCTGTGGTTATTGATCGCAGCTGGGTGGCCTCGGCTCTGGCCTCTCCTTCGGGTAACGAGCCTCCGCCCCTCCGGGCCCCTGTCGATGACCGAAGGGCGGCTGGAAAGGCACCGGCCTCCAGCCCCCTATTGGGAGGAGGCGAGCCACCTCAAACCTCTTCAACAACTCTCGGCATGGAGGACGGACCTGGTTACGCATTCGAGCTCGCGCGCACGCGGGGTGCTGTCCGTCATGAGCTCTTTCAGGAAGCTATGGGTGCGCTGAGCCGGCTCAGGGAAGAGCTTGCAGATGTGGTCGCTCGCCTCGAAACTGAGGGTCTTCAGCTGGTGGATGAATGGCGTCAATTGAAGGTGGCCATCAACCTCGGGTGCCTCCAGCGTGAGCGCGCCAACGCGGATGCCGAGGCATCCCTGGAAACCTCGCGTGAGGCCAGTGCCCGACCCTTGGAGGAGGCGAGGGAGGCAGACCACCGCCGCGAGGTTGTCGAGAAGCATAGGCAGGAGCTTCAGGCCCCGAATGCCCTGCTGGAGGAGCAGGCCGAGGCGCACAGAGCTGCCTTGGCATCGATGAAGGGGGCATCGTCTGACGAGGAGGAGGTCTTGAAGCACGAGGAAGCGCTAATGCTAGAGTCCATAGAGCGCAGCCTCGAGCTTGAGCGGTTGGAGACGAGGGAGCGTCAGGTTGCTCAGGCAGAGGATGCTGTCAGCGCGTGCGAGGCCAGGATCCAGGAGGAAGTGGACTGCAGGGCGGAGGAGACTCGCGTTGTCCTTGCCAATAGGTACGACATGAAGCTGAAGCCTGTGGCAGCCGAAGCTGAGGGCAGGACCACCGCCCTCAGGTCGAGGTTGACTGAGGCAGAGCAGCGGGAGAAGGCCATTGCAACTACTTTGATCTCCATGCAGGTTGAGTTGGCCTTCGCCCGTGCTGAACTGCTTCCACTTCAGCATCGAGTTACCGCTGCCGAGGCCCTTGCGTAACAGAGCAGGGAGGAGGTGTCCGCCGACCGACGTTGCAGCGCGATCACGCTCCCATGCTCCATGACCTCGGGGTGAGGGCCAACCGCACACCGGGCATTATCTGCAATGAATACGCCCCTCATCCTCATGCAGAAGACTATGTAGGCCACCTACACTTCTTCACCAACATCGTGACATGCCTGGAGGACCGGGCTGAGAGAGCTCGTGAGCTTGTTGATGAAAAGAGCCACGGCCTCCTCGAGCATGCGTTTTCCCGCGTCTTCAGCCATCTTCAGAATGCCGACCCCAACTTCGACTTCGACGCCGCCATCACCCCAGTCCCCGGGGCTATTCGGGGCGACCTGGCGCGCTGGGTGAATGATAATGTGGATGCTCTAGTTAGAGATTTCTCTTCCGATGATGATGTTGTGGTGGTCGCGGAGGATGAAGGCGACGTGGTCGACGATGGTGAAGAGGACACTGGCGACGACACCGGTAGCGTGTCCGGGAGCGATTCGGATGATGTTGCGAGTGACATGTCCGAGTGAGCCCACGCTCCTTGTTCTAAACCTGCGCGCAAAAAGCTTGGGCATGGCCCCGGACGATGTGAGTGCATTTTACGGAGGGGAGCCCCTCATGTAATCAAACTATTGGTTTATTCCCTAAGCCAGACTTAAGGCATGCTTTAGCAAGTTCCCAAGTTCCTCCGCGTGCCCGCCACAGTAACTTACCTTAGTCTAAGCGGGCCCCAGACTGGCTTCGTGGTTTTCGATGTGTAGTTCCCCTGAGGGGAGTCCTTCGCGGACTTGCGAGATTCTGGGCTTCTGTGGAGCTCGCCGGTCTGCCCGAAAAGACCTTGAGAGACGGGTGTTAGATCATGATGAGATGCGCACGCATACCATGCCCAGCCCGCGCTTGTGAGGCACTCGTGAGGAAGGGGCAGTAGGCGCCGGTCTCGGAATAAGGAAGGAGCCGGAAAACTCAAGAAATCAACATGAATGAGAAAAGATGCCCCCCATGCTTTGTCAACGAAAATACGGCTGCGAGTTCAAATCCAAAAGTCGGCAAATCGCACTACAGAGAAAGGTGTCGAAAGCAAAAGGCGGCGTCCGACTCCTAGCTAGTCTTCTTGTATTCTCACCAGCGCAGAGCCTAGTGCCTTTGCTGGCCGTGAGCTTAGTAATTGGGGGACAGTGTCAACGGCCAGCACTAAGCATGGTGCTTCCACTAGGACCTGGGCGGGAGCCCCCCAAGCCTCAGGGCGGCTCTCCGGAGACTCTGGGGTGTGTGCTGCCCTACTAATTATTATGTGAGAGTGTCACGGGCGGTGACCTTCACAGGCGGGAGCCTTGCTTCATATCGCCAGACGAGGGTCCCGCCTTGCGCCACCCTCAACCATCGTTGGGGCGCCCAGAAACCAGGACGAGGCCAAGGGGCAAAGGGGACGCCAGGGGCGCCCTCTGCTGGGGGAGAGCTTGTCGACACCTCCCCGGCAGAGGACCTACCTCCAGGTAATGCCTTGCCCCACGCGACATGCGGGAGGGCCTTGCTCTGGACCCCTTCCGCAAAACCCCCAGTGTGTCGCCCCTGACTGGGGTGGGGCTGCAGCGCTGGGGTCGCCGTCTGCCGCTGCAGCTCGGTCCACCTGCACCCATGGTTAGCATAAGCATGCACCCGAGATATCAGTGGTACCCTGGGGTGGTTGTCGTCGGCTGGGTCGGCAAGGCTGCTGGGTGGCTCGTAGAAGGCCTCAGCCTCCAGCATCTCTTCTTCCTAGCCCGGCTCGTGAAATGTGCAGGGGTTGTCCTCTAGCATGTACTCCTGATCCACCATGCGGGGCACATAGGCTTCCTGAGTTGTCTCACCGGAACCTCCACCGAGGCACCCTATACCCCATGCCGCTGAGCCTGGTGCGCCTTCCCGGTTGTTATGGGGTGGCGCTCGATTGGGACCATGAGGAGCAACGCCCGCACCTGCGCCACCCGGGGGACGCAAGGGCGCGGCAGGACATCCGGTCCCGCCGGTCATGCTAATGCTGGCGAGCCCTCCTGGTGCACCTGGGAGCGCGCGGGCGCAACAAGCCCCGTCGTGTGACCTGGCCACAACTTGAGATGTGAGTAAGGAGCAGAAAGGCGGTGTATCCCTGGCTGTAGCATCCAATAGCTCGGCGACGCGTTCCAGCAGCGTGTCGCGGCCGCTCTCCATCAACCGGCACCGCAGCAGCTTGCGTGCCACCACGAGCGCGGCTCGCTTGTTCCTGTCGGGGGTGTGGCGCCATTGCTGCTGCGTAGCTTGCGGATCTTGTGGCGGCCCGCGCGCGCCGCGTCGTGAGGGCGGCGGACGTCAATCCGCACTGCCCACGTCCGCGGGTGTTGGGCAGCGTGCGGGCCGCCTGGAGTGAGGAGTTGAGGTCCTCTGGAACGGATGGAGGTGCTCGAGCTGGCCGGGCGGCCCAGCGGTCGGCCTGCGTCCTTGGATCGTCAGACATCGGAGACGCGAGGCGACAACAGATCGGTCGATGGGGAAGAAACCCTCGGCGCACCCCTACCTAGCGCGCCAAATGTCGGATTACGGGTTCCAGCAAACCCTTGAGGTTCAAACACCGGGGTGCGCTCGAAGATCTCTCTCCCCCTAGATCACGTCCTCGCGACAATCACAAATCCTAGCTCGCCGAACCCAAGGAACAAGAGACACAAGAGTTTATACTGGTTCGGGCCACCGTTGCGGTGTAATACCCTACTCTAGTGTGGTGTGGTGGATTGCCTCGTAGGCTGGGGATGAACAAGTACCAGGGAAGAACAGCCTCCTGAGGAGAGGTTTTCTTGAGCTCGAAGAGCTTGTGTGGTCGGGGATAGTATGAATGATCTGTCTCTAGATGAGCATCCCCGGCTACGGTGGTGGCTAGCCCTATTTATAGAACATTAGGCGGGAAGGGATCCCATAACGGCCAGTTTGAAGGGCGACAATGAGTACAAGTTATCCTGAGAAAAGGTGGTCTTCGCATGCCAAAGGCTCTAGTGGTGACATCATCGTGGGGTCCATGGTGACCTCCGTCTTGCCATCCTGCTGGTCTTGGTCTCGTTGCATCGATATGAAACCTTTGCCTGACATCTCGGGACTCCTCGCCTGCGCTTGCTTCTTTAGCACCAAAGAGGAAACTGGCACTCTATGCCCGATGGCGCCCGCCTGGCCTTGGTCGTCATGGCTCACATCACGGAAACCTCACGAGGTGCCCCTTGCCTTGATCTCTCCGCTCCTCACGAGCTAGCCTAGTCAGTCTGCCCCTGAGGAGGTCTTGTGTCATCTGCCTCGCGTGGCTTGGCCCCACGCGAGGGTCTTGAGCGCTGGTTGATGAAGATGGTCCATACCATGCCACTGGTGGAGCCATGCCCTGGGCCGCAAGAAAGCAGGTCTGGGCACCCCCGTTCCCCGGATGCCGACAGATACCAATTCACCAACATGAGCATGATGTCTTCATTTTTTGTAGCTCCTTGATGACTTGTCCTTCCTTTCCGAATCATTGCTTCTGCGAGAGGTTCTTCGTTCATAACGATCACCTCTACTCCTTCTTTCTCTTGGAGGTGATTCTTCCATTTTGCTTCTTCTTTTGGGTCAGTCTTGTCTTCTTTTGTAGGGAGCCATACACTCATTGGAGTAGAGTCCGGGTCTTCCATAATTGAAGCAATTACACTCACGACTCAAAGATCTTTTGTCATTGTAGGACCTTGACTTGGAACTTCTTTCTTTGCTTCTACTGTTGTAGAACTTATTGAAGTTCTTCACAATTAAGCTCAATTCTTTGTTGAAAGCTTGTTTCTCACTTGATGATGTAGGAGAATCACATGAGGCTTTGTAAGCACCACTAGACTTGTTGTGAAGCTCTTCTTTATCCTTGAGTATCATCTCATGAGCAACAATTCTACCATTGACTTCCGTTGGCTTGAGAACTTTGTAGTTGGGCATCATTTGGATCATTGTGCACACGGTATCGTATTTTCTATCCAAGGCTCTTAGGATCTTCTTGATGATGAATATATCGGTCATTTCTTCACTTCCGAAGCCGGCAATCTCATTTGCGATGAGAGCAAGACTAGAGTACATTTCAGCGACACCTTCACCATCCTTCATTTGGAACTTGTTAAGTTGACTTTGAAGCACATCCAATTTGGATTCCTTGAAGAAGTCGGTGCCTTCGTGCATATCAATCAAAGTATCCCAAATTTCCTTTCCATTCTCAAGATGGCTGATTTTGTTGAATTTTTCGGGGCACAATCCATTGAAGAGGATATCGCAAGCTTGAGCATTGTATTGCAGCATCGTCAATTCTTCCGTGGTAGCTTCACAATTCGGTTCTCTCCCATCGAAGAATTCACCTTGCAAGCCAATACACACAATAGCCCAAACGACGGGGTTATATCCAATAATATGCATTTTCATCTTATGGTTCCAGCTAGCAAAATTAGTACCATCAAAGTAAGGACCTCTACGGTGGTAATTTCCCTCGCTAGACGCCATACTCTCCTAGGTTGTAAAACCAAGGCTATGATAACCAGAGCTATGGAAATCAAGGCAAATGGAGACCAAAGCTCTGATACCACTTGTAGGATCAAAAGTATGTCTATAGGGTGGGTGATTAGACTACTTGACCAAATAAAAATCTAGCCTTTTCCCAATTTTAAGTCTTGGCAGATTTTAGCAACTTATCACAAGTAAAGCAATCAACCTACACATGCAATTCTAAGAGTATAGTAGTCGAATGTAAATCATTGCATATGAATGTAAAGCGAGGAGTTTGGAGGAAGCAAACGCAATGTAGACACAGAGATTTTTGGTGTGGTTCTGATAGGTGGTGCTATCGTACATCCGCGTTGATGGAGAGTTCAACCCACGAAGGGTAACAGTTGCGCGAGTCCACGGAGGGCTCCACCCACGAAGGGTCCACGAAGAAGCAACCTTGTCTATCCCACCATGGCCATCGCCCATGAAGGACTTGCCTCACTTGGGTAGATCTTCATGAAGTAGGCAATCTCCTTGCCTTTAAAAACTCCTTGGTTCAACTCCACAATCTGGACGGAGGATTCCAAGTGACACCTAACCAATCTAGGAGACACCACTCTCCAAAAGGTAATAGATGGTGTGTTGATGATGAACTCCTTGCTCTTGTGCTTCAAATGATAGTCTCCCAACACTCAACTCTCTCTCATAGATTTGGATATGGTGGAAATATGATTTGAGTGGAAAGCAACTTGGGGAAGGCTAGAGATCAAGATTCTTATGGTTGGATTGGAATGTCTTGGTATCAACACATGAGTAGGTGGTTCTCTCTTAGAAAATGAATGCTGGAAGTGTAGGCACATTTTGATTGCTCTCTCCCCGAATGGAGAATGGGTGGAGGGGTATATATAGCCTCCACACAAAATATAACCGTTACACACAATAGTGAAACTCGGTCAGACCTATTTAGTTCAAAATGTGAACGTTAGGCTTTTCGGTGCGACCGACATGGTCAGCTCGGTGGGGCCGATTGTGTTCGGGTTAGGTCATAACTTGATCTCGGTGAGACCGATCACATGAACTCAGTGAGACCAATTTCAGTAATAGGCAAACAGAGAGTTGTCAGGAAAACTCGGTGGGACCGATCGCACATTTCGGTTAGACCGAAACGTTACAAAGAGGAAACAGAGTTTGCGTTGCGAACTTGGTGGGACCGATTGCTCAGCTCGGTTAGACCGAAACGTTACGAAGGGAAACAAAGAGTTTCCAATCCTATCTCGGTGAGACCGAGATCCCTATCGGTGAGACCGAACTGATTACGGTTTTTGGCTATGGCTATGTCAAATGAACTCGGTGGCACCGTATAGATCAAATCGGTGGGGCCGAGTTTGACTTTTAGGTTTAGGACATATGTGGAAATGAGAAAGTGGTTGAGGGCTTTTGGAGCATATCACTAAGCGTTTTGAGCAAGCAAGCCATTAAGCAACACCTCGTCCCCTTTTAGTAGTATTGGCTTTTCGTATGGACTCAATGTGATCTTGGATCACTAAAATGAAAATGTAGAGTCTTGAGCTTGTGACAATATGTGTCCTTAGCATTTTGAGGGGTCCACATCTCTATTCCATGCCATGCCAATCATTGAACTTTCTGAAATGATTATCTTTGAAAGAATATTAGTTCAATAAGATATATGTTGTTAAGAATTACTAAAACCAGCCTGGGATTAGTTGCACTTTCACCTGGTCTACGGGGCAGAAGTAGTTATCCCAACGGAACTCATTTACGAGTCGCCTCGAGTGCTTACCTACGATGAAGTAGCGCAAGATCAGCACCAGTGTGACAACGATGTGCTACTCGAGGAGAAGCGAATCCGGGCTGCTACACGTGTTTCACGCTATCAACAAGCCATGTGCCGCTATCATAGCCGCAGGTTCATGCCCGGTGTTTTGAGGAAGGCCATCTTGTCCTTAGTTATGTTCAGTCCACCAAGGGTACAAACAAGTTGACGCCGAAGTGGGAAGGCCCTTATCGGGTAGTACGAGTCACCAGACCTGGCCCAGTCCGTCTAGAGACTGGAGATGGCATTCAATTGCAAAACTCATGGAATATTGAGCATCTCCACAAGTTCTACCCGTAAGGCGCGGTTGTCGGGCTCTGCCCGGCAGCCACCCTTATGTACATGCCTTGCCTCAGTTGCATGTAACCCCTTGTACAAAGCCAGGGCGATGACCCTGAGCAAGAGAAAATAAACGAAGTGATGGGGGGCCCTCGACTAAGTCACATGCATGCATGAGAATTCCAAAAGCATTTCATGAGCATTTGCATATGCATATAGATAGGAATGCATTTTGCATCATTCCCATCTGCATGAAGCTGCAGGTTCCTGTCATGAACTTGGCCTCTACAAGTTGTTGGGAGGATGAACCAACATTGCAATCTCCAACAACCCAAACAGATAAGTTCTACCTCTTGTCCATTAGTGTTCTGTAAGCTAGAACATGTGCATGAGAAAACCTCGCCACTCTTTTGAGACTTAGGTGCTCCCATCCATGACTCGAACGTTGCTTCAGCCAGGATGGTCGCGGTGGCCTTTGGTAAAAGGAATTTGGCGAGGGGCTGGTCCCTTTATATTTTTCCTGGTAAACACAGTTCTCCGGCAATTAAAAGGGTACCGGCAGGGTAGCCTGCTGGGGAAAACTCGTTTATTTACACAGTCACTACAAGGAAAACGTTTGCGCAAGGTGGCGTAACGCAAACAGTTTTGAAGAAAATGTCATGTGTGATTGTTCATTGATGCAACACGGTTTATTCCTAGAAACCGTGTGCTTTTTCTTAGGTCATAGCCCACGGTGTTTTCTCATTAACTGTTTGCAATAAGAAAACCAAATTAGCAAGCTAATTGTCCTATTATTCATAATATATTTACTAATCTAATTGACATTCATATTAAGCACATAATTTATTCCATTTCCATATTAGGGAAGCAGGATTTCATAATTGAAATACATCAGAGTACAACATGATATAGCTTCAGCACTCAGCTACCCCATTACACAACTACACCAGCAGCAAGTTTCACATGCAACATCTAGAACCTTTCAAAATTAGCATCATAGACGGTACATAGAGAGATGCATCTCATCTAGAAAACTGCTGAAGTGGAAGGCGACTATTGAGCCTTCATTCATGTTGAAGGTCTTTGCGACTTTAGGCCAGTGCATGTGGATGATTGACCGTCCATCCTTCGACCTCTTTAGGAACACTTCAATACTGAAACATGGGTGTTGTACGAAAACTTTCGTCGCATCCTGACCACAGAGGTGGTTTGAGAGGTAATCATCAGTGAACCCTAAAAACAAGGATGTGCATAAATGTCTTCTCTATATTGGAAATGGGGCAAAGGAATAAAAAAGGCAAGGTATAATAGTTAGTGCCATCTCGTAAACCTCAGTGCTTCCCATTGTTTCCTTGCGACACGTATAAGGTAGTTAGTCATCAGGTTAAGTAAGGGTTCGCATGCTATCAGTAAAATATGTTATGAAAAATAAGCACATTGCAGATTCATCAGATTAATTCAAGCCACATGGAAAACCAATTTATCCAAACCAAGCATGATTAAGAACTAGGAAATATAGCACTTGTATATGTTTCTCATGTATTAAGTGCAGCCAAATTCGATTTATTCCTCACATGGTATACAATAAGAGAATGCAGCCACAACAATTGAACATCGCATTGCAGAATTGAACCAAGCAGTTAACTAAACACCACAACAAATGAACCAAACATTAACTGAGCACCACATTGCACAATATAACATAGTCCTAATAGAAGATCAAAGAGTTAACCAAACCAAGCATGCTTAACAACTTGGAAATATAGCAATTTTATTTGTTTCTCATGTATTTAGTACAGCCAAATTCGATTTATTCCTCACATGGTATAGAATAAGAGAATGCAGCCACAACAATTGAACATCGCATTGCAGAATTGAACCAAGCTGTTAACTAAACACCACAACAAGTGAACCAAGCCACAACAAACGAACCAAGTAGTTAACTAAACACCGATTGAAAAATATAACATACTCCTAATAGAAGATCAGATAGTTAACCAAACCAAGCATACTTAACAACTTGGAAATATTGCACTTTGAAGAATTGAACATCACATTTGCAGAATTGAACCAAGTAGTTAATTGAACACCACATTGCAAGACATATAGAACATATACACTATAGCAGAAGATTGCATGGTGAAAGTAGATAGCACAATTCACTAGAATTTGTTAAGGAAAGGCAGTATCTAGCAAACTGAGCATGGGTCCTTATAGTGAGCTAATAAGACAACCTACTCCTCATTGTCGGAGATATCGATGATGATTGGCTCCTTGGACATGGAAGAGGGAGAGGCCTCTGCATCGTGGGTGCCCTCGTTGTAGTGGTGAGTCGCCTGAGCCGCTCCGGGCACCAACCTGCTGTCTCTCAAGATGAGGTAAGCACATGCACGCTGAGAAAAGATCTCGTAGTCTTCGTCGAAGGCACCGACGATGGCCTCGAGAAAATGCCACGAACTATTGTTTAAAGCAGCCAATCGCGTCACGGCGTCGGTGCGCGAGGCGTCAACGGTGGCCTCGACTGCGAGGTGCTCCTCCAAGTTCTAGGGGTCGGCACGAATGGCAGCCATCGTGACCTCATCCACGCGTGCGGCCGCGATTTGCTTCTTAGCTGCCAAATGCTCCTTAAGGTCTTGGCTATACTGCATGCACCATGGCTTAGGCCGGTGCTTATTTGGTGGAGGGGTCGGTGATTTGGGTGGAAGGTGTCGCGCTCGCGCCGGCGGTCAGGGCATGTGGGTCGTGGAAGGAGGAGGAGGATGGGGGTCGGGTGTGGTTTACCTACCTGGATAGGCGAGGCCGAGCAACGTGAAGGAGGGTCACCGGCAAGGAGGTGGCGGTGCTGCAATCAATGAGTGAAGGTTTCAACTTGGAAAGGAAGGGGGAAAGGGGGGAAATGTGGCTTTTGGTAAGGGGGAGGGGGCAGGGAGGTAGATATTTCCGTGGAAGCCGAAAATTTGGAATCGCTTCAGCCAAAAAACTGGCGTGCAAAGTGTCATCAGACACGGTCCCTTATTCAGACACGGTCCGAAGATATTTTGTGCTCCATCTCACATGGTTGGTTATAATAAAATGTGTGGGGTCTACTTGATTTTTCACCTTGATTTGGATTACATAATGGGGTCACAGCGGCCATGGACGGTGTTTGAATTGCTAGACCTTTTATCTGTAGTGATCATAAAAGAATTGGAATTATTCAGGGTTCATTTGGACATTTTTATGCACTAAGTGAGTTTTCAATGCATTTATATGCATAATTCAAATTTGAACTACATGCACATGTTCCATTGCATATAAATTGGTTGAAAAAACAAATTTTTGTCCTTGGGTGCATACTTAGGTCCCATAAAAGAAATGGGAATGAATGTCAAACACCCTGCCACCGTCACTCGGCCGCAAACATTGAGATACCTGGTTTTTAAATTCTAGTAAATCCAAAACTCGTTTGAAATTCATGAAACTTGGCATGCTATCATGCAGCAGCATCAACATGCCATGGTAAAGTTTCTGTCCCATTTGGGGCAGGTTTGGGTATATGCTTCTCACAAACCAGAGTTTCTCACAACAAGCATGATGGTTTTGGTAGGGAATGGCCCAACTTTGGGGGCGAAATGATATCCATTGCCTCTTATTGCTTTCAATTTTTTTCTCGTGTCAACATAGAACAACAGGAGTGTTGTGTTATTTTTTGTGATTTTTCACGGTTCGTTTGGATATTTTTATGCATTAAGTGAGTTTTCAATGCATTTATGTGCATAATTCAAATTTGAATTACATGCACATGCTCCGGTGCATATAAATTGGTTGAAAAATCAAATCCTTGCTCCTTGGGTGCATGCTTAGGTCCCATGCAAGAAATGGGAATGAATGTCAAGCACCGTGCCACCGTCACTTGGCCGCAAACATTGAGATACCTGGTTTTTAAATTCTAGTAAATCCAAAACTCGTCTGAAATTCATGAAACTTGGCATGCTATCATGGAGCGGCAACATGCCGTGGTAAAGTTTTTGTCCCATTTGGGGCAGGTTTGGGTATATGCTTCTCACAAACCAGAGCTTCTCACAACAAGCATGATGGTTTCAGATAGAACACCCGTATGCAAAGTGAGAGCACGATTTGTGCATCTCTTGAACACAAACGGTTATTTTGGATGACCCTTGTGAATCACTAGCGGGGCGGCGCAGTACTATTTGATTTGACAGCGGGCGGCGCAGTTCCTGATACGGCTTTAATGCAGACGAGGGAGAGGGTAGCGGTTCCCGAAATGTTGAACGGCCAATGATGCATCCTCCTTCCATTAGCATCGTGTGAATGTTTGAGTGAAGTAATGGGAGGACCAGGAAAAGAGGTAGCACGATGTGAATGCAACGCAGTTTGCACTCATATAAAGGTGCCCCTCCATTCCAATGCATCTACCACATCATACGCACCTAAGCATTTGCCTAAGCACCAACACTAATAAGAACAAAAGTGCCCACTCCAGACCCATGGCGGCGATGCGCGCGAGCAGCCAGCGGCTGTGCCATATGGTCCATGACGTCGGCCTGCGGCATTCCACCATGGATCATCTCCATACGGTGTTGACGATTGGCTGGTGGATGGCCTCCGTCAACGCCAGCTACGAATCTCAGTTGGACCAGATGATTGTTTGCAGCACCAACAGGTTCACCGTCGTCAAGAAGCTTGCGGACAACAACGTCGTAATCCTCCAGCCCGCGCGCCCGGGCTCCTCATTGCCTGCCACCCTAATTGGCCTCCATGGTCGGAATCTCTTTGAAGCACTGGTGGCCCTGCGACTACTCGCCGACGCCACGAAGAATGTCCACCTGGAGGTCGCGCTCGCCACGAGGCGCCTCGCCCTGCAAGAAACCGTCGACCTACACATCCATGTGTACGAACGAATCATGTGCATAGGTATCTACAAGGTCAGTGAGGACGCTATGACGTTGGCCTTATTCAGCCGGCTGGAAGCCTTGGATGCCTTAGTTGAGAAGCACATTGACCTCGCCACACAAGCCGCCGCTCCTTAGCCGCCGGTCGGTGGCCCGGCCGGTGCACTGAGTTGAGGAGGAGGTCGTACATTGAAGGATGCATCTTTCTTCTTGCTTCATGTAACCACCACTGCGATTGCATCATCGTGGCCTTAATTCTTATTTTGCTATTGTATTCTCGTTCCAGTCAATACAGACATGTGCGATCCCTTTGCTCAGTACAGACATGTCCATTCCAGTCTTATTTTGATTGGCTTGAATGAAGGTCTATCCCGCCGTTAGGCACCGCAGTGCATTGTGCTCGTCATTAGGCGCCGCGGCGCGCTCTACTCGTGTCCGTTGGCGCGCACTGCTCGCGTCCGTCGGCATGCTCGGCTTGTGGATAGCTTTTCGTTGCGTGTTCAACTGCTATATGCATATATGTATGATTGCTCGCCATTGTGGCGACCGCGCAGCGCTCTGCTCGCGTCCCTCTGTGCGCTCTGCCAACGGTTGGGCGTGCGCATGATCACGTCGGGGGGCACATATGCATGCGGTTGCGCTGCGCACGTTGCCACGCGATGCAGTTACGTGTGGCACGCTGGAGTTACGCACTGCAAATTATAACTGCCATTAGGGCCTGCCGATATTCCTAGCCGTCCGGCTTCCCCTTTAATTCCTGTGGCCATTATAACCTTAATCTCTTCAACCTTTGGATCGTGCCCGACAACACAACAAGCACACCCACGATGACACATAGAGAGGGGATGTCCGGCGGCGCTCCAATGGAGTTCGGCGAGCATAGAGTGGACACCCACGCGAGGGAGACGGATCTCTCGGTGGTGTACACCATCGACCCGGCCATGGTGGACGACTACATCAACAGCGTTGAGCAGTTGCGTGCTTGAGACAAGTACAAGGTGGTCGGCATCGACCTCCAGTACACCACCGGTCGTCCCGGCATAGATCAAAAGGTTGCCGTCGCCCAGTTGTGCGTGCACCATCATGTCCTCATCTTCCACTACTGCATGGCCACAGAGCCTTGAAGTCGTTTAAATAGGTTTATCAACAACACTGACTACAAGTTCGCCACGGTGGATACTACCAACAATGTAAAAGTGCTTAGTGTTACGGGCTTGGCCTGCAAGAACCTTGTCGAAATCTGTGACCACTACACGGTATGGGGTAGCACGAAGAAGGACTCCCTGGTCGAACTCGCCTCGGCCATCATCGACCCCTACTACGAAAAGATGAACCAGGATGCTTAGAGAACAAGTTCCTTATCCTGGCACGGGGCCTGGATGCGGCAACTAGATGAACCTCACCTCAGGTTTGCGGCCAAGAGCGTGTACCCATGCTACGAGATGCACAAGCGGATCGTTGACATGAGGAAGTGCCTCGTTACCCAAATCGACAAGCCCGGATCGAGCCACAAGCAGAGCAAGCAGCGTCACAAGAAGTAGATGATGATCAGATGATCGTTTATGCTAGTTAATCATGCATGGAATATATAATTTACTTTATTGGTGTGTGGAAATGTCATGTGTGTAGTAGCCACCTATGTAATTATGCATGTAATACTTTACTTTGGTGTGTGCAAATGCCATCGTTGTTGTAGCCACCTATGTAAGTGGATGTTTAATTTGGTTATGCAAGCATGTCCTTATAAGTGTGTGTATATATATATGTTGTTGTTCTGTATGCAATCCCATCGCACAACACACACGTCTTATTAGCAGCAACCGTCTGTGTTCTTATCGGTCTATAGACAGATTTCTGATTACAGACCTATTTGTCACGTATCACACACATCTTGTTAAATTGAACCGTTTCTGTTCTCATGTCTCAACGCAAACAGTTCATCCAAGTGAACCGCATGCCGTATATCTCACACACCTTTGATTTGGCTGACCGTTTCTTTTGTGTTTCCTAATCACAAACAGTTCATACGAGTAAACTGTATGTTGTTTATCACACACGCCTCCATCTGGCTGCCCGTTTCTTTTGTTCCTCATCATTGCAAACAGTTCATTGAACTGAACCGTATGCCCTTCATTGCACACGCAACTAAAACCTGAACCGTGTTTGACGCATCTGTCATCACAAATGTTTTACACATTTCTGACAGTTTTCATACAGCACCGTTTGCGAGTATGGCATCGCACATAGTTTCTCGAAGGGTCTCTGATCGTAGTGTCGCGTTAGCAGCATCATGAAGTAGTGAGAGTTGTACTAGCATAATGAATGACATTCGGTTTCTTATCAACTCTTTGTCCTAGAACATCACCAACATCATAATCACTAGCATCACACATCATTTCAAATGGCAAGTTCCAATCAGGTGGTCGAACAATAGGTGCAGAAACTAAGGCTTTCTTGAGTGCTTCAAAGGTTTCTAAACAATCATCATCAAAAACAAAAGGGACATCTTTTTGCAAAAGTTTTGTAAGAGGCCTAGAAATTTTAGAAAAGTCTTTGATAAATCTCCTATAGAAACCAGCATGACCTAGGAAACTACGAATACCTTTGATATCTTTAGGACATGGCATTTTCTAAATTGCATCAAACTTATCTTTGTCCACTTCAATACCTCTTTCAAAATTTTTATGAACCAAGACAATACCTTCATTAACCATAAAGTGGCACTTCTCCCAATTCAAGACAAGATTTGTAGATATCAAAGATTGCTTAAACAATCATCAAAAGACTTCCCATAAACGGAAAAGTCATCCATGAAAACCTCAACAATCTTTTCACAAAAGTCAAAGAATATAGCGGCGATACATCTTTGAAAGGTAGCAAGTGCATTGCATAAACCAAAAGCCATACGTCTATAAGCATATGTTCCAAAGGGACAAGTAAAAGTAGTCTTTTCTTGATATGGTTGAGAAATATGTATTTGTGAAAAACCAGAGTATCTATCAAGGAAGCAAAAATGGGTGTGCTTAGATAATCTTTCTAGCATTTGGTCAATAAAAGGAAGAGGGTAATGATCTTTTCTAGTTGCTTTGTTTAATTTTCTAAAATCGATTACCATTATATAGCCTGTAACAATTCTTTGTGGAATAAGTTCTTTCTTATCATTAGGAACAAAAGTGATACCTCCTTTCTTAGGGACACAATGAACAGGACTTACCCATCTACTATCTGCTATAGGGTACATTATACCTGCTTCCAGAAGTTTTTATATTTTCGTTCTTGCCACTTCCTTCATCTTTGGATTTAACCGACGTTGGTGATGTACAATGTGTTTAGCATCAGGTTCCATGTTAATCTTGTGCTGACATAGAGTGGGACTAATGCCCTTTAAATCATCAAGAGTGTATCCAATAGCAGCGATGCTTCCTTAGAACTTTCAATAATCTTTCTTCTTCATGTTTTGAATGGTTAGCACTAATAATAACAGGATATATCTTCTTTTCATCAAGATAAGCATATTTCAAAGTGTCTGGTAATTGTTTTAATTCAAACACAGGATCACCTTTAGGTGGAGCAGGGCCTCCTAGAGTTTCAATAGGCAAATTGTGTTTAAGCAGAGGATGTTGTTCAAACAAAATCTTATCTATTTCATTTCTTTCATGCATATGTAAATCATTTTCATGGTCTAGTAGATATTGTTCTAGAGGATCAGTAGGAGGCACAACAATAGAAGGAAGACCAATTATTTCATCCTTACTAGGCAATTCTTTTTCATAAAGCTTTCTACTAAACTTGGAAAAAATTAAACTCATGAGATTGATCACCAAAACTAACACCGACAGTTTGCTTCTCACAATCTATTTTAGCATTAATGGTGTTCAAGAAAGGTCTACCAAAGATAATGGGACAAAAGTCATCTTGTGGGGAACCAAGAACAAGAAAATCAGTAGGGTATTTTATTTTCCCACACAAGACTTCAACATCTCTAACAATCCCAATTGGTGACATAGTATCTCTATTAGCAAATTTAATAGTAATTTCTGTCTTCTATCTCTGCGTGTGCTATGTAATTCATAATTTCCTGATATAAGGAATAAGGAATAACACTCACGCTAGCACCTAAGTCACTTAAACCATGATAAAAGTGATCTCCTATTTTAACTGAGACAACGGGCATGCCAACAACAGGTCTATGTTTATCCCTTTTATCAGGTTTGGCAATTCTAGCAGCTTCTTCACAGAAGTAAATAACATGCCCATCTATATTTTCATCCAAGAGATGCTTAACCATAGCAACACTAGGTTCTACCTTGGTTCTCAAAACTAAGGGAAATACTTATCTATACTTTGTTGGATCACCCTTTCCTCTTCAAGGGGAAAAACCAATGCAAGATCAAGAAGTAGCAGGGCCGCGACACCGGCGGAAGGGCACGAGCAGCGCAGGGGAGTCCGCACGAGGGCGGCCATGGACAGGCGTGGCTGTGGCTGGGCGTTGCGGACTGCAGGTTGCGGTGCCAGTAGCAAACGAAGCAGCGACAGGGAGGAGCAGGTGGTGGCGCACCTATAGGATGAACGGCGAGTGAGGCCACGCAGCGGTGGCCCAACCAGGCGGCGGCGGGGACTCCAGCGAGCGCGAGCGGGAGGCGATGTAGTCGCGGGTCAGGAGCAGGGATGGGCATGAGTGCGGGCAGAGGCGGGGCGAGCGCGAGCTCGACAGGAGCTCGGGCGCTGTGGGTCGGCCTATTGCAACGGAATTAAGAGAAGGAAAAGGAGGGAGGAAGCTCCAGCTCACAGGGGGACAGATAAGGTGCTCGAGGAAGTCAGGGGGGTGCCGGAGTCAAGGGGATCGATGGCGAGCTTCCGGTGGCCACGAGCGTTGACAGAGATGACGAGGTTGATGAGTTGCTCCCCGAGATGAAGCAGAGCTCCAGCTCTATGAAGGCAAGCTAGGCGGAGCCCGTGGACACGCACTGCGGGCGAGGAAACGCCAGTGGCCACGAGATCTTGGAGTGCACGGCGATGGTAGTGCACAGGGTGGAGCGAGCATGTGAGGGAGATGGGAATGAGTGAGGGGGGGAGAAAAGAACTTGGATGCTGACGAGCCTGACAGGGGCGAGGGCTTGGCCTTATCCCCTGAGCGACGTGGGCTGGCTCGGGTTGGGCGAGGCCTGATGTCTACTACACAACTTGTTCTTGTAGACTCGTGTTGGGCCTCCAAGTGCAGAGTTTTTTAGGACAGTAGCAATTTTCCATCAAGTGGATGACCTACGGTTTATCAATCCGTGGGAGGCGTAGGATGAAGATGATCTCTCTCAAACAACCCTGCAACCAAATAACAAAAAGTCACTTGTGTCCCCAACACACCAAATACAATGGTAATTTGTATAGGTGCACTAGTTCGACGAAGAGATGATGATACAAGTGTAGTAATGATAGTAGATATTGATTTTTGTTATAAGAACAATAAAAAACAGCAAGGTAGCAAGTATCAAAAGTGAGCTCAAACGGTGTTGCAATGCTTGAAAATGAGGCCTAGGGTCCGTACTTTTGCTAGGGCAATCTCTCAACAATGCTAATATAATTGGATCATATAACCATCCCTCAATGTGCAATGAAGAATCACCCCAAAGTTCTTATCTAGCCGAGAACATCAGAAGAAATTGTTTGTAGGATACGAAACCACCTTAAACCTATTCTTTCTTATTAATCTATCCTAGAGTTCATAATAAAATAACACCAAGCTATTCTTTCTGATTGATCTATCCAAGAGTTCGTACTAAAATAACACCATATGATACACATGAACCAACTCTAATGTCACCTACATACTCCAATGCCACCGCGAGTATTTGTGACTTGATTATATGATATGCATCAAACAATTTCAGATTCATAATACTCAATCCAACACAAAGAACCTCAAAGAGTGCCCCAAGATTTCTACCAGAGAAACAAGGACGAGAAGGACGAGAACGTGCATCAACCCCTATGCATAGATTACACCAATCTCACCACGGGAATCCATGAGTTGAGTGCCAAAACACATATCAAGTGAATCAATATGATATCCCATTGTCACCACGGGTATTCATAGCAATACATATATCAAGTGTTCTCAAATCCATAAAAGTATTCAATCTGATAAGAATGAAATCTCAAAGGGAAAACTCAATTCATCACAGCAAGATAGAGAGGGGAAAACACCATATGATCCAACTATATTAACAAAGGCCACGATACATCAAGATCGTGACATCTCAAGAACACGAGAGAGAGAGAGATTAAACACATGGATACTTGTACAAACCCTCGGCCCCGAGGGGGACTACTCACTCCTCATCATGGTGGCCGCCAAGATGATGAAGATGGCCACCGGTGATGATTTCCCCCTCTAGCAGGGTGCCGAAACAGGGTCTAGATTATTCTTTGTGGCTAGAGAGGCTTGCAGCGAAGGAACCTCTGATCTATTGACTCCTCTAGGGTTTTTGGAATATTTAGGAATTTATAGGGCAAAGAGGCAGTGCGAGAGGCCACCGAGGTGGGCACAACCCACCTGCGCGCTTGGGACCCCAGGCGTGCCCTGGTGGGTTGTGCTCCCCTCGGAGCTCCCCTTTGGTACTTCTTTGGCCCACCAGGTCTCTTCTAGTCCAGAAAAAATCTCCAAAAAGTTTCGCTGCATTTGGACTCCATTTGGTTTTCATTTTCTACGATGTAAAAAACAAGCAAAAATAGCAAGTGGCACTAGGCACTATGTCAATATGTTAGTCCCCAAAAGTGATATAAAGTTGCTATAAAATGATTGTAAAACATCCAAGAATGATAATATAACAGCATGAATACTTCATAAATTATAACTACGTTGGAGACGTATCAGCATCCCCAAGTTTAATTCCTACTCGTCCTCGAGTAGGTAAATGATAAAAGAAATAATTTATGAAGTGTGAATGCTAGCAAAGTGCATAAGTTTGATCATTGATAATTTCAATCACTTTTCCTAGCATCATAACATCAATTCTTTCTCATAAAACTCAACATGATAAAGTGGCAATTGAAAGAGGAATTTTTGTTGTGGAATGCTACCTATCATATTCATCATATACTCTTTCTTTTGTAGCATGGACATTTTGACTTGAATGATTCAAAGAAATAGTCTATAATTTGACATGAGGACATCAATACTCAAGCATATCAACAAGCAACCATGTCTTTCAAAATATCAACACTAAAGAAAGTTATCCCGAGCCCATCATGCTCAATCATTGATCCATTCATGAAACACACTTGAATATTAGCTACATCCAATGCACAAGTATCATCATAGTGCTCCCTAGATGGTGCTTTATAAGAGAAGATGGAGACTCAAATAAAAATTGCATAAAATAAATATATAGGCCCTTCACAGAGGGAAGCGGAGATTTGTAGAGGTGCCAGAGCTCAAAGCTTAAATTGAGAGAAAAAATATTTTGTGAGGCATACTTTTCCTGTCAATGAAAATAATAGAGTAATTCCCAGCACTTTCCATGCTAGATATATCATAGGCAGTTCCCAAACATAAAATAAAGTGTATTCCTTTTCCACCATACTTTCACACTCCCTGACTTGCCGTATCCACGGGTGCTGTCTATACCAACACTTTCCAAGGAATTTATTATTTGACAACATAAAGTAAATTTCTTTTCATTTCGGGACTAGGCATCCCTATTACCGCCATACTTTCATGCAATGACAAGTTAATAAACACTCATCTTGAGAACAACACAACTAGCATGGAAAATATTATCCACCCCCTTCCGCTTCATGAGTGCTACGAGCACACAAAAGGAAAACTCATGTTGAAAATTAGAGATGGCACATATAAATTTACTTAGAACGACATGGAAATACCGCATATAGGTAGATGTGGTGGAGTCATGTGGAAAAACTAGGTTTAAAGATTTTTTTATGCACAAGTAGTATTCCCACTTAGTACAAATGTAGGCTAGCAAATAGATTGAGAAACAACCAACTCAGAAATGAAAATTCACATAAATGAGCATTGAGCATACCTAACACCGAATAATGCACCACAAGTAGGATGTAATTTCATTGAATAACTATTGACTTTCATGCTTGCATAGGGAATCACAAACTTTAACACCAATATTCTTACTAAAGCATAATTACTCACCAACATGACTCACATATTATTATCTCCATATCGCAAAACTATTGCAAGGAATCAAACTTATCATATCCAATGGCCTACATGAAAGTTTTTATTATATCCTTCTTGAATATTCATCATATTAGGACCAATCTCATAGCTTGTGCAAATTATCATCACTAGTATCAACTCTCAAAATAATAAAAGTGAAGCACAAGAGTAAATAACAAACTACTCCAAAAAGATATAAGTGAAGGTCAAGTGAGTAGTTAAGTAAATGGGTAGCTATTTGAGGACTCTCTCTTATTTAAAAACTAAGTACTTTATTAAAACATCAAGCAAAACAAAATAAAATGACATTCCGAGAATAACACACATCACGTGAAGAAGCAAAAACTTAGGCTCAACCAATACTAAATGATAAATGTTGATGAAGAAAGGTGGGATGCCTACAGGGGCATCCCCAAGCTTAGATGCTTCGGACTTATTGGAATATTATCTTGGGACGCCTTGCGCATCCACAAGCTTGAGCTTTTGTGTCTCCTTAATTCCTTTTATATCACGGTTTCCCTAAATCATAAAAACTTCATTCACACAAAACTCAACAAGAACTCGTGAGACAAGTTTGAATAAATCAATGCAGAACCTTAACATTATCTACTATAGAAAATCACTAAAATTATAATTCAACGTTTCATACTAAACACCTCTTCATATTTAATAGTCCTATCCTCAAATAGAATCATTAAACAAGCAAACATATGCAAACATAACAGCAATCTGTCTAAACAGGACAATTTGAAAAAGTTGCAAGAATATAAATACTTCTTTAACTCCAAAAATTCTGAAAATTTACCACACTGTACAAAATTTCTCATATCTCATTTTGCAAAGAAATCAACATTTTATCACATTCTGACTTTTCTCAAGAATTCAGGCACTGGCGTGCAACTTTCTGTTTTCAAACAGCCACATATGGACTTGCAAAATAAGCATGGAAAAGTCTATACTTGAAATTTTTATTGAATTAAGAGATGAAAAAAATTATTGTAAGTAATAGAAAGAAAATCCTAACAAAAGAATATAACGGTCCAAGCAAAACTCATATCATGTGATGAATAAAAATATAGCTCCAAGTAAAATTGCCAATGGTTGTTAGAAGAAAGAGGGGATGCCTTCCGGGGCATCCCCAAGCTTAGTTGCTTGGTTCTCCTTGAATATTAATTTGGGGTGCCATGGGCATCCCCAATCTTAGGCTCTTTTCACTCATTATTCCTTCATCCATCGTGATCTCACCGAAAACTTGAAAACTTCAATCATATAAAACTTAACCAAAACCTTCGTGAGGTCCGTTAGTATAATAAAGCAAATCACTACTCTAAGTACTATTGCAAACCCATTCATATTTTATTATTGCATTATATCTACTATATTAGAACTTCTCCATGGCTTATAACCCTCAATACAATCCATAGATTCATCAAAATAAGCACACAATGCAAGGAAAACAGAATCTGTCAAAAACAGAACAGACTGTAGTGATCTGGACTCTAACCATACTTATTTACCTCCACAAATTCCGACAGATTAGGAAGATGTAGGCAATTTGTACCTCAATCTTGTGTTAAAAAAATTTAGAAGCTTTTGTCACTTATGTGATTTTTAAAAATTGTTTTACTGGGCACAAAAGTTTTTGTTTTCCAACAAGATCAAATCAACTATCACCAAACATAATCCCCAAAGGCTTTACTTGGCACTTTATTGAAACAAAAGCTATAAAACATGACCACTACAGTAGAATACTCATGTAAACACCCAAAAATACTAGGTAAAAGTGTTGGGTTGTCTCCAACAAGCTCTTTTCTTTAGTGCCTTTTTAGCTAGGCATGATGATTTCAATGATGCTCACGTAAAAGATAAGAATTGAAACATAACAGGAGCATCATGAAGCATATGACTAGCACATTTAAGCCTAACCCACTTCCTATTCATAGGGATTTTGTGAGCAAACAACTTATGGGAACAACAATCAACTAGCGTAGGAAGGCAAAACAAGCAAAACTTTAAGAGTTTCAACACATGGAGAGGAAACTTGATATTATTGAGATATGTAGAAGCATATGTTCCTCCCTCATAGTAATTTTTCAGTAGCTTCATGAATCAATTCAACAATATAACAATCACATTAAGCATTATTTTCATGATCCGTAAGCATAGAAATTTTACTACTATCCACATAAGCAAATTCATTCTCATGAATAGTAGTGGGAGAAAACTCAACAAAAAACCTATCATGTGATTGAAAATTAAAATCATGACGACAAGTTTCATGGTTATCATTATTCAATATAGCATACATGTCATCACCATAATCATCATATATAGCAACTTTGTTGTCATAATAAATTGAAACCTCTTCCAAATTAGTGGATTTATCACTAGATAAAGTCATGACCTCTCCAAATCCACTTTCATAATTATCACAATAAGATTCAACACCTCCAAAATAGTGGGATCATTAGGACCTAGAGTTGACACTCTTCAAATCCCACGTTCATCAATATAATCATCATAAATAAGAGGCATCCTTTCATCATAATAAATTTTCTCATCAAAACATGGGGGAATAAAATGTGACGCCCGAATAATTAAGCTAGAGTGAACCTCCGCTAATGATGCCACGTCACCTCAGTTACTGTTGATAAACTCTCGTTAGTGCTAAACCGAAACAAATTCAAAATTTAATTAAAGGCCAACATTAAAAGTTTTCAAACTTTAAAACTAAAAATGTTCGAGTTGTGCCAAATAATGCATAGGGAATTATGGTGGAGAAACAACATCTTTATAAAATAATTAAATACCCTAAAGTGAATAAAACAACAACAAAAACAGTTACTTATACTCCTATTATATTTTTTAAAATACTAAACTATTTTAGCTAGGTGCCGAAGTTATTGTGGCAGTGGTATAATTAATGTTATTATTTTAGGTGCTATTTGAATGTTTTACGACACTAAAACAATTTGGGAAATAAAATTAAAACAGAAAAGAAAAATAAAAAAGGGAAAAGACTAAACCAAAAAAAAGAAAAAGAAAAGCCCCCCCCCCCCACTGGGCCAACCCGCCCATCTCGGCCTCGGCCCAACTGGCCGGCCAACCCGGATCGAGCCATCCCACTACTAGCCCCCTCTCCCCCCGTGACCTAACCCACTTCTCCCCTCTCGTTCCCCCACTCCCCCCACATTCTGTATCGAGGCAAAATGCCCCGACAGCATAGCCCCTGGCGCCGCCGCTCCCCAGAGGCTACCACCGGCCGGCGCCGAGCACCGCCACCCCCGGCCTCCTCCTTGCGGCTCCCAACCTCCTACACCGCATCCCCGCCATTCTCCCCACCGGACTGCGCCGCCTCCCCGATGCCGCGACGCCGCCTCGTCGTCCCCGTCTCCTCCACACCGTACCTCCTCGACCTCCTCCCCGGTGGCCTACACCGAGCCGCCGACCCTCTCCCCGTCAACGCCCGTGAGGCCTCCCCTCCTTCCCTGTCTCTCTGTTTCATCTCTCGCGTCGCGGCCACCGCGCCCCCGACCGGGTCTGGCCACGCCCGCGGTCACCACGCTCCTCCTCGCCGCCCTCGCGCTCAGGCTGCACCCCCCGTCGTGCTCTTTGTCCCGCGGCTGCACCACCCGCTTGCGCCGCCCTTTGCTGCTGCCTTGGACCGCCCTCTGTTGCTCCCTGCGGAGACCACGCTCGCCCGCACCTCCTGTGCTCACCGCCTCTGTCCCGTGCCGCTCGCAGGCATGTGCCCCTACCTACCCGCTGCACCCGCTACAGTGCTGCTACTGCTTGCTCCCGCGTGCTCGTGTGCCCCCTGCCGCGCCCCGCCTGCCGCCATGCTACTCTGCTCCGCCCCTACCCTGGCCGCCCCCTGCTGCCCATGGCGTGCATGCACGCAGTGGCCGCCGGCGCCCTGTGCAACCATAGGTGCCCAGCTGCGGCCGGTTCGGGCCACTGCCATGTGAATCGCCCCTAAAAAAAGACAAGGAAAATTAAACTAAATAAATGAAATTAAATAATTAATTAGTTAATTAATTGTTTGGAAAAAATAACCTAATTAATTGCATTTGCAAAACTAATAACCTATGACAGTGGACCCCCCTAATTAAACCTGATTAAAGTCAGTCAATAATCTCTGTTAAAAAAAGGTATATATGAGACAATGCCATGTGGGTCCCAGCAGGCTCATTGACTAGTCAACTGGTCAATGTTGACTGCTGACTGGGCAGTCAACTGGACCCCACTAGTCAGCCTCATAGGTGAACTTCTGGGTACACTCTCTGTGTACCCGTAGCATTTTACCCATTTTATTTCGAATTTATATAATTCCAGAAATTCATTAAAACTTTGATAAATCATAGAAAATAAACCGTAGCTCGGAAGAAAATACTTTGTACATGAAAGTTGCTCAGAACGACGAGACGAATCCGGATACGCAGCCCGTTCGTCGGCCAAGCATCCCTAGCATAGCAAACACGCAACTTTCCCCCTCCGGTTCATCTGTCCGAAACATGAAACACCGGGGATATTTTGCCCAATGTTTCCCCCCTTCACCGGTACCACCTCTTACCGCGTTAGGGCACCCCTAGCACCGCTACTTGTCATGTCATGCATCGCTATGCATCTGTTTGCTTAATATTTATTGTTTCTTCCCCCCTCTTCTCTAGCTAGACACCGAGACCGACGCCACTGCTACACAGTACGACTACGGTGTTGACGACCCCTCTCTCTTGCCAGAGCAACCAGGCAAGCACCCCCCTTGATCACCAGATATAGCCTATTCTTCTCTATACTGCTTGCATTAGAGTAGTGTAGCATGTTACTAGTTTCCGTTAATCCTATCCTGATGCATAGCCTGTCATTGTTGCTACAACTGCTGATACCTTACCTGCGATCCTACATGCTTAGTATAGGTTGCTAGCACTTCACAGTGGCCCTACACTCTTGTCCGTCTGCCATGCTATACTACTGGGCCGTGATCACTCGGGAGGTGATCACAGGCATATAATTTATACTTTTCACTATTACATTACCTGTGGTACTGTTTGGAGTTGGGGGCTGAAAGGGCAGGTGGCTCCATCCCGGTAGAGGTGGGCCTGGGTTCCCATCGGCCCCCGACTATTACTTTGAGGCAGAGCGACAGGACAGGTTGAGACCACCTAGGAGAGAGGTGGGCCAGGCCCTGGTCGGCGTTCGCGGATACTTAACACGCTTAACGAGATCTTGGTATTTGATCCGAGTCTGGCTACTGGCCTATATGCACTAACCATCTACGCGGGGACAGTTATGGGCACTCAATGTCGTGGTATGAGTCGAAGCCTTTGTGATGTCAACGACTGAGCGGCGCGCGCCGGATTGGACTGGAACGCCTGCTAGGCTAGGTCTGCTTCCGGCCACGTTCGCAACATGCAGGTGTGCAAAGGGAGATGGGCCCAGACCCCTGCGCCATAGGATTTAGAACGGCATGCTGACCTCTCTGTTGTGCCTAGGTAGGGCTACGACGTGTTGATCTTCCGAGGCCGGGCATGACCCAGAAAAGTGTGTCCGGCCAAATGGGATCGAGCGTGTTGGGTTATGTTGTGCACCCCTGCAGGGAAGTTAATCTATTCGAATAGCCGTGATCTTCGGTAACAGGACGACTTAGAGTTATACCTCGACCTTATGACAACTAGAATTGAATACTTAATAAAACACACCCTTCCAAGTGCTAGATACAACCGGTGATCGCTCTCTCACAGGGCGACGAGGGGAGGATCATCGGTTAGGATTATGCTACACGATGCTACTTGGTGAACTTACCATCTACTCTCTTCTTCTGCTGCAAGATGGAGGTTACCAGAAGCGTAGTCTTCGATAGGACTAGCTATCCCCCTCTTATTCCGGCATTCTGCAGTTCAGTCCACATATGATACCCTTAATCCATTTGATACCAATGCATACATATGTAGTGTAGCTCCTTGCTTGTGAGTACTTTGGATGAGTACTCATGGTTGCTTTTCTCCCCCTTTGCCCCTTTCCTATACCCGTTTGCTGCGACCAGACGTTGGAGCTCAGGAGCCAGATGCCACCGTCAACGACGAGTACTACTACTCGGGAGGTGCCTACTACTACGTGCAGCCCGCTGACGACGACCGGGAGTAGTTTAGGAGGATCCCAGGCAGGAGGACTGCGCGTCTTTCGATCTGTATCCCAGTTTGTGCTAGCCTTCTTAAGGCAAACTTGTTTAACTTATGTCTGTACTCAGATATTGTTGCTTCCGCTGACTCGTCTATGATCGAGCTCTTGTATTCAAGCCCTCGAGGCCCCTGGCTTGTAATATGATGCTTGTATGACTTATTTTATTTGTAGAGTTGTGTTGTGATATCTTCCCGTGAGTCCCTGGTCTTGATCATACATGTTTTCGTGTATGATTAGTGTACAATTGAATCGGGGGCGTCACAAGTTGGTATCAGAGCTGACTGCCTGTAGTAATCCCCCTTCCAAGCTCCTTGGCCGAAGTCGAGTCTAGACATTACAAAACTTTTTACTAACATGGTTGTGTGGCTTATGGGCCCACATCGCCATTGGGTGGTATTAGGATCTTTTATTCCTCGTCTATACTCTGGGACTCTGATCTCTCTTCTATTCGGGTTAAATGATTTTGCTAAACTCTAACTCTAGGTTCTCGTTACCACTTCCTGCCGGAGAACCCTTTCATTACGGATGATCGACTGCTTCAACAGAAGATTCTGACAATACTCTCCGATATTTTCTAGAGACCTTGTGCATGTTGCTTTTGCAATTCCCTACCACCGAAAAATCCCTATGGATAAATACTTACACCTGTCGTTCTTACTTTTATTCCCAGTTGGTCTTGTTATTACAAGATACCCCGAAATACTCGTCGTTGTTTCGATAATCCTTTGAGCTTACTGCCTTGCTGTTCTCTGTCACCTGAATACCCCTACGGATAATTCTCTCACTTATCGAGTATCCGCTCATCCCCCAGTTGTTCATGTGTTTCACAATGGTCATCGAAATACTATTCCATCCTCCAAAAATCCTTAGTAGCTTATTTCTCTGCAATACTTGTCTGCTTGCATGATGGATGCCTTCCATATGTCTGGCAATATTCGTTAGTATCCTTAGGCACCGTCATTTTGATCCCTTTGATTCAACATGAGTGCGAATGCACGGAATCATCAGTTGATCCTTTTAAATTATCTTTCCAGCTCAGACGTCATTTTAAACATGAGCTGGTTCTCAACAAATCCAATTGCCGTCGATTGTACCCCTAAGGCTATTCAACTTATCCATCCCTAATCAGAACATTGCTTCTGATCCCTTGATTTGAAAATCATAGTTCCTTTGCATTTCAGCTCTGGATTAGTCAGTTGTTTCCATAATCCAATGCCTTTGCATTGTTACTTCCTCTGGTTGTGTGCCGATGCTCACATCAGCTCTGTTATGGACCGGCAGATCCTTTAATGGATTTTATCCGACAGCGTCCTTCATATTCAATAACCTTGTGAGCCTTCCCTTGGATACATAATGCCTTTCGTAAATTGTATCATCTACTTTCTCAATCTTGCTCTACTTTTGAGCTTGTGATATTTACTCTTGAAACTTGTGGTATAAGTTTCTAAGAAGTCCCTATGGGTTGAACATATGCCTTCTCTAAACTATGTGAACTCGAAAGTTTTCACGAGTCATACACTTCTGGTATTTTTCCAGATAAAATTTCAACACTACAACTTCTTCGAAAGTGAGAAGTGAATGAAAGGTTATGCATTGGAGAAGTGCGAGTGGACCTTGAACTTTGTGCTCATGCCCATGGACATGATGTAGATCTTATCATTAAAGCTTCTCTTAAATTAAATTATTCCTTTGGTATAAGTTCATCTTATATCCGGGACCTGGCCTTTTGCAATCGTGGTTCCGACCATGTTCTCCTTTAAATACCATTTCGCATGCAAGTTTAAGCGCTTGTCTTCTATAGAGCAATACCCCAGTCCAACCTCTACTTTGATCTGTCATCGAGTATTACCCCCTCTGGTATCTCGAGATTATCACGGAACTGCATAACTTCTTATGAGTTCTTCTTCAAGTATTATTTGACTTTCGTTGCATCATCATTTGACTTGATGTCATCGCCGACCGATTACATCTTCATGAAATCTCTCGACAAATGTGTCTTGGTCATCATCAACATCCTGAGATCTTCCAAGATATATATCGAATTCTTGATGAGAAATACCATCCTCGCCCCTCAATGGTTTGTGTTATCACCGACCACTTTATTGCCTTCCGTTCAACACAAACTTATTCGTGTTTTGTGTTATACCTTGAGATCCTTGCTATCCAGCATTTGTTCTTCTTTACCTTGGAATATTACCACCTTTTATGTCAAGAATGTTGTGGTAATTTTACCACCTCTTGAGAATTCTTGATATAGTAATATATCTCGCCTTTTGCGTTCATTTCTTGGTCTCCGTGTTCTTTCTAACAGGAATACCGACAAATGGTCTGTGATGTGTATATTCTGAACTTCTAGCAACCCTATTGCTTTGAAGTTATTGGTCTACAGCTTCATTCTAAGTCTATTGCTTATTGAATCATCATTCGAACATTGATCGTGCTACCTAGTCCATATTCTTGGGTGCACCCTTCTATCATTGTTCAGTTGTGTATGTTTCCCTCGAGCATACATCATTATATCATTTGATCCGACAAATGATATTTCCTTGTTCACATAATTGTGGAAATCAATCCTTTGGAAATCTCGATGATTTGTTGCTAAGCCTATCAGCCACCTCCTCATTCTCTCCTTGGTTTAAGGATATTTCGAAGCTCATTTCCATAGTTCATTTCTAGAGAATCTTACAATGTCATCTCGTCAAGTTGTGTTGCACCATTTCTTCTCAGGCATCCTGAGTCTGAGGTATCCTGACACCAATCAGATCCGAATCTCGGTCAGATATGATGGTTCGAACATATTTCCTAGAGTTATAATATTGGTCATTATATGAGCCGGTAAGGCGATGTCATGCCTCGCACACCTAGTTGGAGGACTTATTAATATAAGTTTCCTTTTTGGCAAGGTTAGTCATGCTTCCGTGAGGAAATTGTAATACTTAATCTATAAGTTGTTCCTGATGGATCCTTTTTGTTTGCAAAGTATGATCTTCACCTGTTGACCATGTCAATGCTACCTGGAAGCATGTCTATGGTACTCCAATTTTCAATAGGAACATTTGAATCCCAATGCTAAATGTTTCCTTCTCGGTTATCCAAACACCGCTGTATGGGTAATGTCATGAAAATTCTCTCCCCTACCTAACGAGTTTTCTACATTATATCCTGTCATGGATATCATGCTCTGCTTGAACTCCCGAAGGATATACCCTTGAAATATGTTTTTAAACACATTGGCCTTTCCATGGTTCTATTTAATCTAATGATCACCTTTTCCTTTCCATTGTTTTGTTTAACCTTACTGGTGATCTATATGATCTAAGCAGTAATATCCTCCTGCTTATGTAAAACACCTTGCTGTACAACCGTGTCAGTAAGACCCTGTTGCTTTTGTTGATAGCATTCCGGTAACCACAGATGGACGAGAACTTTGCCTATTGGTCCACCTCATTCAACGAGCAGGAAAATGGTTCTCTTCGTCCCTCGCCCTTGGTACTGATGTTGTTACCGACATAACTGACAGGCAATTCTCTAACATGCCTTGCTATCATGACTGTGCAAGAGGTCAGCGCCCTTCCTACTCTCAACCCACATGGTGAGCCCATAACCGACCGTTTCACAGGATCAAAACCTGACTCTTCTATACACCCCTGTTTCTAAGGTCATTCCTCACACTTGGCTTCATATGAGATTCACGAGCCACCTCCCTAGGGATCTATCATGGTGTCAGACACAATACTTATTCTCGTTGCTCGAAACCCCTCTCACAGTCCATTTCAGGCATCGGAAGTTTGCCCACCTGTTTGAAAATTTTCATGCCTACTTTTATTTCTCTCCATGTATTCCCTGAGTTCTAACTCGAGAGATACTCATGTGTTCATTCTTGGGTTAACCCCCAGATGAGTACCCTTATAGCATTCTATCATTGCCGACTTGCCACCTATTCGTAAGTATGATGGAGTTCCAAAAAAAGGGATGACGACTTCATTATGATAAACTGAAACAAAGAAATAAAGACATCAACGATGATCAACTTCTTCGATAAGAGTAACCATGAATGAGAAGATCCGTTAGAATATCATAACAAGAACTTTCCCCCTTACTCCCCTCTTAAATCTCGGGACGAGATTTCTTGTAGTGGAGGAGAATTGTGACACCCGGGTAATTAAGCTATAGTGAACCTCCGCTAATGATGCCACATCACCTCAGTTACTATTGATAAACTCTCGTTAGTGCAAAACTGAAACAAATTCAAAATTTAATTAAAGGCCAGCATCAAAAGTTTTCAAACTTTAAAACTAAAAATGTTTGAGTTGTGCCAAATAATGCATAGGGAATTATGGTGGAGAAACAACATCTTTATAAAATAATTAAATACCCTAAAGTGAATAAACAACAACAAAAACATTTACTTATACTCCTATTATATTTTTTTAAATGCTAAACTATTTTAGCTAGGTGCCGAAGTTATTGTGGCAGTGGTATAATTAATGTTATTATTTTAGGTGCTATTTGAATGTTTTACGAAACTAAAACAATTTGGGAAATAAAATTAAAACAGAAAAGAAAAATAAAAAAGGCAAATGACTAAACCAAAAAAAAAAGAAAAAGAAAAGCCCCCCCCATTGGGCCAACTGGCCCAGCTCGGCCTCGGCCTAGCTCGGCCTCGGCCCAACTGGCCGGCCAACCCGGATCGAGCCACCCCACTACTAGCCCCCTCTCCCCCGTGACCTAACCCACTTCTCCCCTCTCATTCCCCCACTCCCCCCACATTCTGGATCGAGGCAAAATGCCCCGACCGCGCCCCTGGCGCCGCTGCTCCCCAGAGGCTGCCACCGGCCGGCGCCGAGCACCGCCACCCCGGCCTCCTCCTTGCAGCTCCCAACCTCCTGCACCGCATCCCCGTCGTCCTCCCCACCGGACTGCGCTGCCTCCCCGACGCCGCGACGCCGCCCCGTCGTCCCCGTCTCCTCCACGCCGGACCTCCTCGACCTCCTCCCCGATGGCCTACATCGAGCCACGCCGACCCTCTCCCCGTCAACGCCCGTGAGGCCTCCCCTCCTTCCCTGTCTCTCCCTTTCCTCTCTCGCGTCGCGGCTACCGCGCCCCCGACAGGGTTCGGCCACGCTCGCGGTCACCACGCCCCTCCCCGCCGCTCTCGCACTCAGGCCGCACCCCCCGTCGTGCTCTTCGTCCCGCGGCTGCACCGCCCGCTTGCGCCGCCCTTTGCCGCTACCTCAGACCGCCCTCTGTTGCTCCCTGCGCAGACCACGCTCGCGCGCACCGCCTGTGCTCGCCGCCTCTGTCCTGCGCCGCCCGCAGGCGTGTGCCCCTACCTACCCGCTGCAGTGCTACTGCTGCTTGCTCCCGCGTGCTCGCGCGCTCCCTGACGCGCACCGCCTGCCGCCGGGCTTCTCTGCTCCACCCCTACCCCGGCCGCTCCCTGCTACCCACGGTGTGCACGCCCGCAGTGGCTGCCGGCGCCCTGTGCAGCCATGGGTGCCCAGGTGCGGCCAGTTCAGGCCACTGCCATGTGGACCCGCCCCTAAAAAAAGACAAGGAAAATAAAATGAAATAAATGAAATTAAATATTTAATTAGTTAATTAATTATTTGGAAAAAATAACCTAATTAATTCGATTTGCTAAACTAATAACCTATGGCAGTGGACCCCCCTAATTAAACCTGACTAAAGTCAGTCAATAATCTCTGTTAAAAAAGGTATATATGAGACAATGCCATGTGGGTCCCAACAGTCTCATTGACAAGTCAATTGGTCAATGTTGACTGCTGACTAGGCAGTCAACTGGACCCCACCAGTCAGCCTCATAGGTGAACTTCTGGGTACACTCTCTGTGTACCCGTAGCATTTTACCCATTTTATTTCGAATTTATATAATTCCAGAAATTCATTAAAACTTTGATAAATCATAGAAAATAAACCGTAGCTCGGAAGAAAATACTTTGCACATGAAAGTTGCTCAGAACAACGAGACGAATCCGGATACGCAGCCCGTTCATCCGCCATGCATCCCTAGCATAGCAAGCACGCAACTTTCCCCCTCCGGTTCATCTGTCCGAAACGGGAAACACCGGGGATATTTTCCCGGATGTTTCCCCCCTTCCCCGGTACCACCTCTTACCGCGTTAGGGCACCCCTAGCACCGCTACTTATCATGTCATGCATCTCTATGCATCTGTTTGCTTAATATTTATTGTTTCTTCCCCCCTCTTCTGTAGCTAGACACCGAGACCAACGCCGCTGCTACCCAGTACGACTACGGTGTTGACGACCCCTCTCTCTTGCCAGAGCAACCAGGCAAGCCGCCCCCTCCTTGATCACCAGATATCGCCTATTCTTCTCTATACTGCTTGCATTAGAGTAGTGTAGCATGTTACTGCTTTTTGTTAATCCTATCATGATGCATAGCCTATCATTGTTGGTAGAACTGCTGATACCTTACCTGTGATCCTACATGCTTATTATAGGTTCCTAGCACTTCATCAGTGCCCCTACACTCTTTTCCGTCTGCCATGCTATACTACTGGGCTGTGATCACTCGGGAGGTGATCACGGGCACATACTTTATACTTTTCACTTTTACATTACCTGTGGTACTATTCGGAGTTGGGGGCTGAAGGGGCATGTGGCTCCATCCCGGTAGAGGAGGGCCTGGGTTCCCGTCGGCCCCCGACTGTTACTTTGAGGCAGAGCGACCGGACAGGTTGAGACCACCTAGGAGAGAGGTGGGCCTGGCCCTGGTCGACGTTCGTGGATACTTAACACGCTTAACGAGATCTTGGTATTTGATCTGAGTCTGGCTACTGGCCTATACGCACTAACCATCTACGCGGGGACAGTTACGGGCACTCGATGTCGTGGTATCAGCCGAAGCCTTCGTGACGTCAGCGACTGAGCGGCGTGCACCGGATTGGACTGGAACGCCTGCTAGGATAGGTCTGCTTCTGGCCGCGTTCGCAACGTGCAGGTGTGCAAAGGGCGATGGGCCCAGACCTCTACGCCATAGGATTTAGAACGGCGTGCTGACCTCTCTGTTGTGCCTAGGTAGGGCTGCGACATGTTGATCTTCCGAGGCCGGGCATGACCCAGAAAAGTGTGTCCGGCCAAATGGGATCGAGCGTGTTGGGTTATGTGGTGCACCCCTGCAAGGAAGTTAATCTATTCGAATAGCTGTGATCTTCGGTAACAGGACGACTTGGAGTTGTACCTTGACCTTATGACAACTAGAACTGGATACTTAATAAAACACACCCTTCCAAGTGCCAGATACAACCGGTGATCGCTCTCTCATAGGGCGACGAGGGGAGGATCATCGGTTAGGATTATGCTACACGATGCTACTTGGTGAACTTACCATCTACTCTCTTCTTCTGCTGCAAGATGGAGGTTACCAGAAGCGTAGTCTTCGATAGGACTAGCTATCCCCCTCTTGTTCTGGCATTCTGTAGTTCAGTACACATATGATACCCTTAATCCATTTGGTACCAATGCATACATATGTAGTGTAGCTCCTTGCTTGCGAGTACTTTGGATGAGTACTCACGGTTGCTTTTCTCCCCCTTTTCCCCTTTCCTATACCCATTTGCTGCGACCAGACGTTGGAGCTCAGGAGCCAGACGCCATCGTCGACGACGACTACTACTACTCGGGAGGTGCCTACTACTACGCGCAGCCCGCTGACGACGACCAGGAGTAGTTTAGGAGGATCCCAGGCAGGAAGACTGCGCCTCTTTCATCTGTATCCCAGTTTGTGCTAGCCTTCTTAAGGCAAACTTGTTTAACTTATGTCTGTACTCGGATATTGTTGCTTCCACTGACTCGTCTATGATCGAGCTCTTGTATTCGAGCCCTCGAGGCCCCTGGCTTGTAATATGATGCTTGTATGACTTATTTTATTTGTAGAGTTGTGTTGTGATATCTTCCCGTGAGTCCCTGATCTTGATCATACATGTTTGCATGTATGATTAGTGTATGATTGAATCGGAGGCGTCACATAAAAATATCACCTTCATCAAATATAGCATCCCCAAGCTTGTAGCTTTGCATATCACTAGCATCATGCATATTCAAAGAATTAACAGTAGCAACATTGCAATTGTGCTCATCATTCATGACAAACATTTTATTGAATTCTTCTTCTATCAATTGAGCACAATTTTCCTTTCCATCATTTTCATGGAAGGCATTTTAAAAATGAATAATATGATGCAACCTCAATTCCATTTTTTCGTAGTTTTCCTTTATAACCCAAACTAGTGATAAAACAAGAAACTAAAAGATTCAATTGATATTTACCTTCAAGCACTCACCTCCTCGGCAACGGCACCAGAAAAGATATTGATGTCTACTACACAACTTGTTCTTGTAGACTCGTGTTGGGCCTCCAAGCGTAGAGTTTTGTATCAAGTGGATGGCCTAAGGTTTATCAATCTATCAAAGACGTAGGATGAAGATGGTCTCTCTCAAACAACGCTGCAACCAAATAAAAAAAAGTCTCTTGTGTCCTCAACACACCAAATACAATGCTAATTTGTATAGGTGCAATAGTTTGGCGAAGAAATGGTGATACAAGTGTAGTAATGATAGTAGATATTGATTGTTGTTATAAGAACAATAAAAAGAGCAAGACAGCAAGTAAAAAAGTGAGCACAAATGGCATTGCAATGCTTGAAAATGAGGCCTAGGGTCCGTACTTTCACTAGTGCAATCTCTCAACCATGCAAATATAATTGGATCATATAACCATCCCTCGATGTGCGATGAAGAATCACTCCAAAGTTCTTATCTAGCGGAAAACATAAGAAGAAATTGTTTGTAGGGTATGAAACCACCTCAAAGCTATTCTTTCGGATCAATCTATACTAGAGTTCATACTAAAATTACACCAAGCTATTCTTTCCGATCTATCTATCCAAGAGTTCATACTAAAATAACACCATATGATACACAACAACCAACTCTAATGTCACCTAGGTACTCCAATGCCACCGCCAGTATCGGTGAGTTGATTATACGATATGCATCAAACAATTTCAGAATTATAATACTCAATGCAACACAAAGAACCTCAAAGAGTGCCCCAAGATTTCTACCGGAGAAACAAAGACGAGAACGTGCATCAACCCCTATGCATAGATTACCCCAATGTCACCTCGGGAATCCATGAGTTGAGTGCCAAAACATGTATCGAGTGAATCAATATGATACCCCATTGTCACCATGGGTATTCATAGCAAGGCATATATCAAGTGTTCTCAAATCCATAAAAGTATTCAATCCAATAAGAACGAAATCTCAAAGGAAAACTCAATTCATCACAAAAAGATAGATCAGAAGGTGCGCCTGGGCCCCTAGGGGTGCCCTGGTGGGTTGTGCTCCCCGTGGAGCTCCCCTCTGATATTTCTTTGGCCCACCGGGTGTCTTCTGGTCCAGAAAAAGTCTCCTAATTTTTTTTCTGCATTTGGACTCCATTTGGTCTTTATTTTTTGCGACGTAAAAAACAAGCAAAAAATAGCAACGAGCAGTTGGCGCTATGTCAATAGGTTACTCGCAAAAATGATATAAAGTTGCTATAAAATGATTGTAAAACATCCAAGAATGATAATATAATCGCATGAATACTTCATAAATTACAGGTATGTTGGAGACGTATCAAGGCCCAGGGGGAACATGGGGCGTTTCCTTTTTATACATTTTATTTTTGTTTTGTGATTTTCTTTTAAACTTTTCTGTTTTCTACTTAGTTTTTTTTTTGCTTTATAAAATATACAACTAGCCTCCAAATTAATTTAATTAATTAAGCCACTGCCACAAACAACTTGGCACATTAATAGAATAGGTTTATGATTGTCTAATAGTTAAATGCATTTAACAATCGTTTTTAGCCATTGTTATATTCACAAAAAGGTCATTTAAGTATTGTACAAAAATGGAATATTTTCCACACGTTGAACATTTTAGTTTGCATGTTTGAGAAATTTTGAATTTTGGACTTTAATATGAATTTGAATTTGAATTATGCCTTGGATCAAATGAGGGTTAGCAACAGTAAGAGTGATGACTTGGCATCATTAGCAGGGGATTATTGTAGCTTAATTATCCAGGTGTTACAATATATCCAAGGGGGCTTTCCAGTTTGCGAGGCAGGTGCCACCAAAGTTGTGCATTGTGTATTTAAACAACACACCCTATATTCCTACATATATTTGGGCACTTCCACGTGATTCTTGACTTCTGGCCCCTCTCATCAATATTCGACAATGCAACCAACCGTGGGCCCACGCGGTCAAAGTTATTCATTGGAAATTTGAACATCACACACCACCCTTTTCATTCATATATATTTGGGCCACATGCTGGTGTGGTTGTCTTCTGACCCTCTCTCACATTTTTTTGCTGCAAAGACTTGGGTGACGCTCAACGGACACGGGTGTACTGGCTTAACCGTGTGCGATGCAAGTACACTCTGAAATCACCACGACTGCGCAAGCGCGAGCAAGGGTGGAGCTACTGGCTTAACCATGTGCAATGCTAGTGCACTGTGAAATCACCATGACTGTGCAATCGTGAGCGAGGTTGGAGGTAGTGGCTTAACTGTGTGTGATGCTAGAGCGTTGTAAAATCACCACCTATGCAAGCTAAAGGTTGGTACTTTTTTTAGGATGACTTCCATGTCTGCATCTAAAAATTTGGATGAACCGTGTGCAATAGACCAGCTAGCTAGAAATCTAGAAACAAACTACCCACCTTGAGCGATGCAAAAATCGGTGGTTCCGTGGCTTTTCCTTATTATCATACACTCATATTCTTATTGGACCGTGTGCGATTTGGGGTGCTCCCGCCCCGGATCAATTCCTTTACCCAAATTTTAGTAGCCGCGGTATTTGAACTGTCGCCCCCACTCCTCCACCACCGACCTTATAGTAAAATCCTAGTAGCCGAGTCATTTAAACCGTCGCTCTCCCACGTCCACCACCATCTCCACCCACCATTACTAAAAATTTCAGTAGCCGCGCGTATCCTCAAACACCCCCCCTCCACAATCCCTCCACCCAAAATGTCCCCTCTCCCATCGAATCCTAGCTTGGCGCCAGTGCCACCAACCCCTGCCGGTCTGCCCATGCCTCCTAGCTTATATAATAAAGTTCAGGTTACCAAGCGATTCACATACCGTCGCCCCCCTAAGTTTTTAGATGAGGCATGCGGTGTCCCTCCCCACTAGATCCACATCCCCTACTCCAGAGTGTCGCATCCTAAGCATGACCACGTATCCTAGGGAGCCCGACGAGCGCTCGGCCAAAAAGAGGTCTATCAAGGCCTCTACGGCGGACGTTGGCGAGGTGGCCGCCATTCGTCCTGGCCTGCCGATCCTGGAGCAACACCTTGCCGCAGAAGCCGTCGAGGACATTGACTACATTGCCATGCCAAAGGATTCATGCCAGCGGGCTAGCGTATTACTGTATCTTGGGAAAGCTGGCTACGACATCAAGCTCGTTGACAACGGTGGCTTCACGTGGGCCATGTCACAGGTTAAGTGGTCCATCCCCAACCCCTCTTGTTCAACCGTCATCGATCTCTTTGAAGGCCCTTCCACTAATCTCCTCCACCATGCGGTCAGGGATTTGCGATCCTTGTATGCCATCAAGCCCATTTTGTCATTTCTGAAAGACACATTTCATGGCGGCGGCTTGGGATCCTCAATTGACAAGTCAGATCTCATCGACCACGACCACGAGGAGGGCACCCACAAAGGTTCTTCCAAGGTGAAATAACCGATTAGAAAATCATACTTTTTCTAGCTAGCCAACCCGCACCCTGTGTTGTAGTAGCTTTTGCCATGTGGTGTTTCAACTGTGTTGTGTTCAATTATTTCAGTTATGTAAAAATGTAATGTTCAATAGGGCTATGTGATGTTTAAGTATGAATTGTCCACATCAGTTGCACGAATGGCTATATTTGGTTGTTTATAGTGAGTGGATGCCTTGTTTATCTGTATTTGGTCGTTAGCTTGGTTGCACTGAGCATTTGTCCAGTTATCAAGCAGATGTTTTGTTTATCTGTATTTGGTTGTTAGGTTGGTTGCAGTGAGCATTTGTCCAGTTTTCAAGTAGATGCCTTGTTTATCTGTATTAGCTTGTTAGGTTGGTTGCAGTGAGCATCTATCCAGTTTTCAAGCATATGCCATGTTTACCTATATTTGCTTGTTAGGTTGGTTGCAGTGAACCCCTGTCCAGTTTTCAATGGCTATATTTAGTTGTTATACTGATCATTTCTGCCTTGTTTATTTTAGTCATTCACAATGTGATGTTCATTATGTGCAAGTCGAAACTGTGCACCTCGATTTCATCAATACCAGTTTGAACGGCAATATTTGGTTCTAGTTATGCCTGGTGTAGTTAACACATGCCCTTTATTTCAATTTTACACATTTATCAAGTGTGATGTTTAAGCATGAGCTACATTCTATTAATTTCAACAATGCCAGTTTGAATTGCAATATTTGGTGGTTGTTAAGCCTGGTTTAGGTAACATTCCCTTCCATTTTATATCCTCTTTAATAGAATGTTGAAACCAACACATTCAAGCTATCATTTGGAGATGATGTTGTTTACCTTGTCTATATTTGTTTGATGTTAAGGTTGCTTTACTTATCATGCCTTTCCACTACTTATGCAAGACAACAACGGGAGTGGCCAGCATTTTCCGTCGAGGTTAGTTTCATCCCTCGGCTTGTACACCCCCTCCCCATCGTTCCTTAATGTTGTGCATATAGGTCCAGGCCTGGAAACTTTTTAGCTTCTAATACTAACTTGTTGCTTGTAGGTACATATGTCCTTGGCAAAGATCCACACATCGACCCTTTTTGCATATGGGGCAATGAGATATCCATGAACTAGCATCAAGTGAGGAAAATGATAAGGATTATTATCAAAAAGATACGATGGGTGGCAATCAAATTATTTGTTTACACTCTATCCAACACAACAATGAGTTGTAGAATGCTACCTACAAACTCTGTAGCCTTCTCTTTTTACTGCCCATAATGAGTTGTTAGACAACAATGTATGAATCTTTTTCGAAAGCAGTTTACTCGAGATTACCTCGCAAAGTACATGATTGGTGGACATGCAATGAAGGTTAAAGTATTTCATCGAGACTACAATGAGCATCGAGAAGTCCTAATGAAGACACTGAAGGATGGGCGGGCAGCCATCACAAGGGGTTGGGCTAGAGTCATGCACGCATTATGCATGGAGGAGGGCACAATTTGGGCATTCCACTTCACCTTCTCCAGCAACTAGAATCTCTTTTGCCTCTATCTTTATAGTCTTTAGTACAACTGTGGTTCATCATTCTTTAGTCGGTGCTTCCGTAGTTCTTCAGTATATGTACCTATGCATCGAATTATGCATTCGTTCTTGAACCTATATTTGTAATAAACATGGTTCGATATGAAATAATTGATTGCCTGCTTTCAAATTCAAAATTTGTGATTTTTAAATGTCGGGATTAAATTAGCAATAAATTAGGTTTTGTAGGCCAGTGCGCTGCACACAATTTGTGAAAGCAAAACGTCTGTTATAAATGTGGAGATCAGACACGTTTCTCAGATCCACTACGTGTGTGACGAATCTCTGCTGCACACACGATCAACCAGGAAAAAACATGTGAGATTAACAACAACAGCGCACACAGTTCCTTATTATTAAATGTTTGCGGAAGTCACCTTATCGCACACGCTTTGCTATTGTGGACTATTTATGATGTCGTGCACATCGTAAATGTTTGCTCATAGAGGAACGCATGCGACAGGCCCTCATCTGATGCAGGTATGACAGATGAATCGTGTGGGATATATTCAAGCTTCGCATATAGTTTTATAGGGATAATTGTATGCACTCTTGCTTCGAATCGCATACAGTCGAGGAAAAATAAATATGTGTGATTGTCTGCTTATCATACACGTTCTATAATAGTGAACTATTTGTGATGGGGCGTGCATTGTAAATGTATTACCACAGAAGACCGACTGCGATGGTAATGCAAGCACAAACGAGTAGCAAGGATGGAGCGTTTGGGATATGCGAGATATCACAAACAATTGTCCCAAGACTCGTGTTTGGGATACATGCCGGAAATGCATACGCTTAGTTATGCAAAACGTATGCATTGCTACTCGCTGTCCCCGATGATTTCTCGGTCATGTGGCAAGCCCCCCCCTATCGCCCACACTCACTAGGCGACGGTTTAGAACTTCATCGCGGAAAGGGGTTAAAAACCGTTTGTATATCAGCTTGCTGTACCAGTGCCATATTATCCCAAAGGCTTTGCTAGGCTCATTATTCAAAACAAAATCTATAAAACATGATTACTATAGTATATTAATCATGTGATCACACAAAAACAGTAGGCGTAAATATTGGTTTCTCTCCCAACAAGCGCTTTTCTTTAATGCCTTTATAGCTAGGCATGATGGTTTTAGTGATGCTCACATGAAACTAAAGAACTGAGACATAATGGGAGCATTATGAAACATATGGAAAGCACATTTAATCCTAACCCACTTCCTATGCATAGGATTTTGTGAGCAAACAATTTATGGGAGCAAGAATCAGCTAGCATAGGAAGGAAAAACAAGTGTGACATCAAAACTTTCAACACATAGAGAGGAAACTTGATATTATTGAGATAACTACAAGCTTATGTTCCTCTCTCATAATAATTTTCAGTAGCATAATGAATGAATTTAACAAAATAACTATCACATAAAGCATTCTTTACATGATCCACAAGCATGGAAAATTTAGTACTCTCCACCTAAGCAAATTTCTTCTCATCAATAGTAGTGGGAGAAAATTCAATGAAATAACTATCATATGATACTTGATAAAATCATGATGACAAGTTTCATGGTTATTATTAATCTTAATAGCATACATGTCATCATAATAATCATCATAAATAGCAACTTTGTTGTCATAACCAATTGAAATCTCTTCCAAAATAGTGGAATCATCACTAAATAAAGTCACGACCTCTCCAAATCCACTTCATAATTATTACAATAAGATTCAACACCCTCCAAAATAGTGGGATAATTATTAACTAGAGTTGACACTCTTCTAAACCCACTTTCATCATTGTAATCATCAAAAATAGGAGGCACGCAATTATCATAATAAATTTGCTCAACAAAACTTGTGGGACTAAAAATATCATATTCATCAAACAAAGCAAGCTTATGGCTTTGCATATCATTAACATCATGGATATTTAGAGAATTCATACTAGCAACATTGCAATCATGCTTATCATTCAAAGACTTTATGCCTTACATTTTATTGAATTCTTCTTCTAACACTTTGGCACAATTTTCTGATCCATCATTTTTCAAGAAACACATCATAAAGATAAAGAACTTGATGCAACTTCACTTCCATTTTTGTTTCTTTTATAAACTAAACTAGTGAAAAACAAGAAACTAAAATATGAAATTGCAAGATCTAAAGATATACCTTCAAGAACTCACCTCCCCGGCAACAGTGCTAAAATTACTTTGATGGCTACTATGCAACTTTTCTTCTTGTAGGCTCTGTTGGGCCTCCAAGCGCAGACTTTTGTAGGACAACGGCAAATTTCCCTCAAGTGGATGACCTAAGGTTTATCAACCCGTGGGAGGTGTAGGATGAAGATGGCCTCTCTCAGAAAACCCTGCAATCAAATACAATAAATCTCTTGTGTCCCCAACCCACCCAATACAATGGTAAATTGTATAGGTGCACTAGTTCGGCGAAGAGATGGTGATACAAGTGTAGTATGGATAGTAGATATAGGTATTTGTAATCTCAAATAATTAAAGTAGCAAGGTAACAAGTAGCATACAGTGAGCAAAATTGTATATCAATACTTAGAAACAAGGCCTAGGGTTCATACTTTCACTACTGCAATCTCTCAATAGTGCTAACATGATTGAATCATATAACAGTCCCTCAACGTGCGACAAAGAATCACTCCAAAATTCTTATCAATAGCGAAGGACATATTATGAAATTGTTGTAGGTAGCAAACCACCTCAAAGTTATCTTTATGATTAATCTATTGAGCCATCCCTATAAGTCTTACAAACAGCCCTAGAGTTTGTACTACAATAATACTATATGATACACATCAGTCAACTCTAATGTCACCTAGATACTACAATGTCACCACAAGTATACGTGAGTTAATTATTAGATATGCATCAAACAATTTCAGATTCATCATATTTGTTCCAACAAAAAGAACATCAAAGAGTACCCCCAAAGTTTCTATCGGAGAAAGTAGGACGAAAACGTGTATCAACCTATATGCCTAGATTACCCCCAATGTCACCTTGGGACAAGTTGATTACCAAAACATACATCAAGTGGCTCAATAGAATACCCCATTGTTACCAGGGTATCCACATGCAAGACATACATCAATTGATCTCAAGTCCAATATCCAATCCGATAATAATGAAATCTCAAAGGGAAAGACCCAATTCATCACAACAAGATAGAGAGGGAAGAACACCATATGATCCAACTATATTAACAAAGCTCGTGGTACATCAAGATCATGCCAAATCAAGAACACGAGAGAGAGAGAGATCAAACACATAGCTACTGGTACATAGCCTCAACCCTAAGGGTGAACTACTCCTTCCTCGTCATGGAGACCGCTGGCATGATGAAGATGGCCTCCGGTGATGATTTCAGCCTCTCGCGGGATGTCGAAAAGGCCTCTAGATGAAATCACTTTGGTACATAGGCTTGCGGCAACGACGTGGAAGTTCAAGGTTTCTTTCTGGGGTTTCCCTATTTATAAGAATTTTCATCATTAGTTTCACACCAATCAGAATTACTTGGGACCCACCAGCTCAGACGACACTCCCTAGCACCTAGGTCGCACGGGGTGAGCTCATGACTCCCTCGTGGGTCTTCTGGTCCTTCCTCGAAGCTTCAGGGGTCTCTTATGTTCCAAAAAAACATCATAAATTTTTGTGGCATTTGGAGTTCGTTTATTATGTATTTTCTGGAAAACCAAAAACATGCAGAAAACAACAACTAGTAGTGGGCACTAGGCTAATAGGTTAGTTCCATAAAAATCATATAAGGTGCACAAAATCATATAAAATTGTTGTAAACATGGCATGAATACTTCATAAGTTATAGATACGGCGGAGACGTATCAGCATTCCAACGCCAATCACAAGTAGCAACGTGTCTTCTTGTCCACTTCAAATATAGTATACTACTTGATTCTCGTCTCGTGTGCATGCATAGGTTTGAGCAGAGGATCACACTTGTCGAGGAGTCCAAGCAAACGAGTACACCTACACCATCAAGGAGTGAAGCCTGGAAGCAGAGGAATCACGAGGAAGAAGCAACCAAAGGCGTGCAAGAAAGTCGGACAGTCCGACCCACTGTTCAACCTAGCCTCTAACTCCATGCTAGGATCTCAGGTCGGACAATGCCATAGATAACCTTGGAATGTATGACTTGTCAGAATATCTAACCCATCTGACTGTCCGACTCCTACACGTGTGTAGATGTTGAGCCAGGCCCAGGTACCCCCCCCCTCCTCACTTATCTCTTCGTGGTTATATGAAACTAAAGGGCTTAACTCATGTATCTCAGGATCTATCTTCCCTAATGGAAACAAGGCCTCCTCTTGAGGAGAAGGATTCACATGTGAATCACGTAAGACCAACCCTAGTGAGAAAAAAGGCTTCAGAGAACCGAAAATTCAATTCGGTGCCCAGGCTCATCTACACTCGACGAATAGTAAAATTTAAAAATAGTAGAAAGATATAAAAGAATTTTTTTATGGTGCAATAAGCTTGAATGCATGATGTTCATGCAAAATTTCATCTTGTTTGGACAATTCGAGGAGTTCGTGGCAAAAAAGACAATCTGATGTGAGCAGTGTTGTTATTAAAAGTTTCTCAAACACCAAAAAATCGTCTTTTTTCCATGAGCTCCTCGAATGTCCAAATGATACGTCCCAACATATTTACTTTTCCTAATGATTTTGCTCATGTTTTGGACTCTAACTAGCATCATTTGAATGAAACTAACCCCGACTAAGACTGTTTTTAGTAGAACAACCATGTTATTGTTTTTGTCAAAAATAAAAGTTCTTGGATTTGGACGAACTTTTTGGAGAATTATTTTGGAATAAATAAAAAATACTGGAACCAAGACCCACTAGAGGGGGGCTGGCTGCCCACAAGACACTAGGGCGCGCCACCCACTGGCACGCCCTGGTGGGTGGTAGGGCCCTCGAGACCCCTATGACCCTAATTCCAACTCTATAAATTCCTATTTTAGGAGAAAAAAATAAGAGAGTAAGATTCATCGCGTTTTATGATACGGAGCCGCCACCACCTCCTGTTCTTCATCGGGAGGCTAGATCTGGAGCCCGTTCGGGGCTCCCGAGAGGGGGTTCTTCGATCTTCGTCATCACCAACCATCCTCCATCACCAATTTCATGATGCCCCCCATTAGAGGTGAGTAATTCCTTTGTAGGCTCGCTGGTCGGTGAGGAGCTAGATGAGATTCATCATGTAATCGAGTTAGTTTTGTTAGGGCTTCATCCCTAGTATCCACTATGTTCTGAGATTGATGTTGCTATGACATGTTAATGCTTGTCACTAGGGCCCAAGTGCCGTGATTTCAAATCTGAACTGTTTATGTTTTCACCATTATATTTATGTTCTTGATCCAATATTGCTAGTCATATGCACCTATTATGTGTTATGATCCGTAAACCCCAAGGTGACAACAATTGGGAACTTTCCGATGATGACCATAGTTTGAGAAGTTCGTGTATTCACCATGTGTTAATTCTTTGTTCCAGTTCTCTATTAAAAGGAGGCCTTAATATCTCTTATTTTCGAATGGACACCACTGCCACGGGAGGGTAGGACAAAATATGGCATGCAAGTTCTGTTCCATAAGCACATATGACTATTTACGAAATACATGCCAACATTATATTTATGAACTGGAGCTAGTTTTGTATCGCCCTAGGTTATGACTATTATATGATGAATATCATCCAACGAATCCACCAATCCAATGCGTATGAGTTTTTCACATATTGTTCTTGCTAAGTTACTATTACTGTTGCTACTGTTGTTACAACTGCTACATAATCATCACTACTGTTGTTACCACTATTGTTACTGTTACTATCACTGCTATCACTATCAAACTATCATACTACTGTGCTACTGATCACTTTGCTGTAGATATTAAATCTCTAGGTGTGGTTGAATTGAAAACTCAACTGCTAATACTTGCAGATATTCTTGGCTCCCCTTGTGTCGAATCTATAAATTTGGGTTGAATATTCTACCCTCAAAAATTGTTGGGATCCCCTATACTTGTGGCTTATCAAGAACTTTTTCTGGTGCCGTTGCTAGGGAGCATAGCTATATTTGTTGAGTCACTTGGGATTTATATTTATTGATCACTATGAAGAATCTGAAAGACACTAGAACCAAGATCGTTCCCTCTAAGACGAGGCAAGGTAAGGAACTAACATCACACTCTGCACTTGATTCACCTTCTGTTTTGAGTAAGCTTGCAACACCTACACCATCTATTAATCCTGATATGTCGCAAGTTATTGATGATGCTACTTCTGCTATGAATGATGCTTATGATGATGCTAGTATCTTGCGTGATGATAATGTGCCACTAGGTGAATTTCTTGATGAACAAATTTCTAGAGATAAAAAGATTGAGAATGCTGAAACTGGTGAAGTCTTTGAAACTGAAAGCCATGAAATGCCTATTAGACCTAGCTCTCTTAGATTTGAATTTCCTAAGACACCTAGGGTTATGTTATGGATGGAGAGGTAGCTAGAGACTTTCTTGCTTGTAAGGATAGACAAGATCTTAAGAAATTACTAGACAAGTTCAAGGAAAAATCTTTGAATGCTAGAATGAAGCATGATCCTAAGTTTGCTACTTCGCCTATCTTTATTACTGATAAGGATTATGAAATCTCTGTCGACCCGGAGTTAATTACTTTGGTTGAATCTGATCCTTTCCATGGCTATGAAACTGAAACTGTTGTGGCACATCTTACTAAATTAAATGATATAGCCACCTTGTTTACTCATGATAGAAATTGGCTACTACTATATTCTTAAGTTATTTCTGTTCTCATTAAAGGGTGATGCTAAGATATGGTACAATACACTTGCTCCTGGTTGTGTGCGTAGTCCCCAAGATACGATTTATTACTTCTCTGAAAAATATTTTCCTAGTCATAAGAAACAATTTGCCTTACAGGAAATATTTAACTTTGTGCAAATTGAAAAGGAGAGTATAACACAAGCTTGGGGGAGGCTTTAACAACTACTTAATGATTTGCCTGATCATCCTCTTAAGAAAAATGAAATACTTGATATCTTCTATAATGGACTAACCGATGCTTTTAGGGACTTCCTAGATAGTTGTTCTAGTTGTGTTTTCAGGGAATGAACTGTTGAAGAAGTTGAGGAATTATTGAACAACATATTGAAGAATTATGATGGTTGGACTCTTCTTGAACCACCGCCTAAACCCACTCCAAAGAAGAGGGGTATATTATTTCTCAGTCCTAAAGATATGCAAGAGGCAAAGAAATGTATGAAGGAAAAAGGTACTGAAGCTGAAGACGTTAAGAATTTACCACCTATTGAAGTAATACATGGACTTGACACACCACCACCATAGGTGGTAGAGGTAAATTCTTTATTAAGTTTGATGAAGGGGACATCCCTTATAATAAACATCCTAGTCAATGCTTATATGAATTTGATAATTATGTTATGAAGCAAGATCACTTCAATGTAAATGTTATGAAACAATTGAAACAAAATTCCGATATGATTGCTCGCTTGAGTGACTTGTTATTTAGAATCAAGGTTGATGTTAGAGGTGTTGGAAAACATGCCTTTGTGGTTCAAACTTAGTTAGAACAAGTTGCTAAATCTCAAAGAGAATTGCTTAATGAAATGAACAATAATATGAATGATCATGATGTTAGAGTAATGACTAGAGGAGGTAGAATGACTCGGGAACCTCTTTATCCTGAGGGGCACCCTAAAAGAATTGAGCAAGACTCTCAAAGAATTAATTCTGATCCACCTAGTCCTTCTAAAAAGAAGAAGAAAAAGAAAAATGATAGGACTTGGCATACCTCTAGTGAACCTAAAATAGAAAAAACTCCTGAAGATAACAATGATGTCTCTATCTCAGATGCTGAAACTCAATCTGGTAATGAACATTCACCTAGTGATAATGAAAATGATAATGATGATGTTCATGAGGATGCTCAACTAGATAAGGATAAAGAACTAGATAATGATGTTGAGATTGAATCTATTGTTGATCTTGATAACCCAGAACATAAAAATAAATGATATGATAAAAGAGACTTTGTTGCTAGAAAACATGGTAAAGAAAGAGAACCATGGGTTCAGAAACCCATGCCCTTTCCACCTAAACCATCTAAGAAAGAAGATGATGAAGAATTTGAACGCTTTCCTGAAATGCTTAGGCCAGTCTTTTTGCGCACCCATTTGACTGATATTTTAAAGATGGCCCCTTATGCTAAGTACATGAAAGAAATTGTTACTAACAAAAGAAAAATACATGAAGATGAAATCTCCACCATGCTTGCAAATTATTCTTTTAAGGATGGAGTACCTAAAAAACTTAGAGATCTAGGAATACCAACTATACCTTGTTCTATTAAAAGAAATTATGTAAAAACTACTTTATGTGATTTACGAGTTGGTGTTAGTGTTATGCCTTTCTCTTTATATAAAAGACTTGATTTGAATAAACTCACACCTACTGAGATATCTTTTCAAATGGCTGACAAATCAACTGCCATACCGATCAGTATTTGTGAAGATGTGTCTGTTGTTGTCACAAATGTTACTATCTTAACAGACCTTGTTATACTTGAGATGCCGAGGACGGCAACATGTCGATTATCCTTGGTAGACCCCTTTTGAATACTGCAGGGGCTGTTATTGATTGCAATAAAAGCGAAGTCACTTTTCATATCAATGGTAATGAGCATATGGTGCACTTCCCGAGGAAACAATATCAAGTGAATGGTATTATTGTTATTGAAAAATCTCCGACAATCACTATTGGAGGTTTTCAACTCCCTTTGCCTACTCCCAAAAAGAAATATGACATACTTATTGTTGGGGATATGCACATCCCCACTGAGGTAACTTAGTGCTTTACGAAAGTTATTCGGGTTCATGTTAATCGAAAGTGATTGTTATTAAGACTTGATCAACCTTACTAATGGATTGTTTTTGAGAGACATGTGGTCGATGAATTTAGTAAGCACAACCTTCTTTCCCTACTTTTAGTTTTCGGTCTTTCTTAGTTAAATAAAACAAAATGCCATGTTTACCTATTTTCTGAGTTTTCTGTACAATAAAAAAGTGGTCAAAAATAACAGTGCTCAGAATGACCTCCAATTTTAATATGATTTTTTCTGAATATTTAAGAATTTTTGGTACAGATAGCAACATGAGGGGGTGCCCCTAGTTCCCACAAGACACTAGGGCGCGCCACCCACCCCAAGCACGCCCTGGTGGGTGGTGGGCCCCACATGGCCCCTCTCACTTATCCTTTAGCCCATGTCATCTCCTACCTCCAGAAAAAAATCTCCCTCTCTCTCTCTCGTGTTCTTTCTCTCTAACCCACGGATTTTGATCTCTTTGCTTGAAGCCCTGTTTCCGAAACTATTTTGGGGGATTGCAACTTGGTATGTGACTCCTGCATTGCTCCAATTAGTTTTTGATTTTGTGGTTTAATGTTTGAGTATTTAGCTACTCTTGGTGCTCCTGTAGATGAGCTTGCATGTTGAATTCTTAGAGTTCTAAGTAGTTTGAATGCTTAATATAGCCTCCAGGCACCCATATGAGTTGTTGCTATCAATCTTATGAAGTTTTGTTTACAAAAAAATTGTGGCCAATTTTTTTAGAATTTTATTCATAGAAAAAGATGAGTATCTTCAAGAAGTTTTCCTCCAAGAAGAATGCCAAGGGAGTCATTGGGGAATCATCGGACAATGACCTCAACACTCTGAGAATTTCGGAGGTGCGGCCGTGTGAATGGCCACATAATGCCTCCATGGATGAGGATGGGTTCCATCAAGAGTTTGCGTAATTCATTGAAAATGCCGGGTTAACCGACTTCCTCGCAGATGAGTGTGACCAACACCACCTCCTCACGAAATCCTTTGTTCAAAATTTCTATTTTCTCAGTAGGCATGAACCTCCTGAGGTGTGGTTTAATTTATATTCTGAAACCCGTCAAATACCGCTCATTGAATTTTGTGAAATATGTTTGACTCCATCTGACGGGGAATTAAGAAAGCCTAGACCTGCAGAGTTTGAGGACTTCCTCCTTGCTTTGACAATGGGTGAGGAAAGAGGCATGTCGAAAGCCACCGCCACTACTTTGCAATTTCCTTCTGTGCATTACTTTTCTTTATTCAGTGTGAAGTGTTTAACTTCTAGGGAGAAGGCAGGTGCACTTAATACTCCTGACCTCACCATTTTGCATCGTGCACTACATAATGATCACACCTTTAGCATAGGGGCTATTGTTGCACGTTGTCTGCACCTCAACAGAACTAAGGGCAAAATCCATGGTGGTAGTTATGTCGCTCGCTTAGCGAGACGCTTTAATGTCCACATATGCCAACATGACTATAGTTTGCCTCGAGTTTATCTAGATTACCAGGCGATGGTGACTCACCAGTTTATTGATGTTGCTGACTCTTTTAACAACATTCCTTATAACTTGGTATTCAGCGGGGACAATCCTAATATTATCATGTTGCCTGCACCCACTTTTTTTGATTTTACTGCCAGGAATGGATACAGGGTCATGCCAGAGAACATTATTGCCTACCGGAACAACCAGGCAGTGGCTGAGCAGGAGCCCCATGAGTGGGACGCTGAGGTGTTGCCACCATAGCACTTTCATATGGGACCAGGTGGCTACTATGGATGCTGATTACCAAGCTAGGCCAAAAGCCTAAGCTTGGGGGAGTACGTATTTCCACCGACATTATATTCATGTTCACACATTTCATTCCATTTTTCGGTGTTCACGTGTATTATCCATGCTAAATTTATTTTCTCACTTTCTTCTTGTGTGTTTGGAAAACTTTAAGAAAATCCAAAAAATTGCTTGCTTCTTTTTCGGTTGTAGTATTAAAAGAAAACCCAAAAATATTTCCCTTTTCTTCTTTTGTTTTGGGAGCTTTCCCATGTAAATAGTTTTTCTCGTTTTTGTTTTTCTTCCTTTATTTTGTTTTCCTTCAGAAAAAACAAAAACTCCAAAAATATTTTAATGTGTTGCTCTTAAATTCTTTTCTTTTCTTTTGTTGAGTAGTACTGTGGGGAAGACCATGATGAAAATGTTGAGTGGCTCTCATATGCATTATTGTAGATCCAACAAAGAGCCCATATTATTTGGTCTTCTCCTCTGAATAAATTGTTGCAGATTCCAGCTTAGTCCACGGCACTCTCGCACTATTATTATTTTCATATCATTCGGTCATGCAAGTGAAAGACAATAATGACAATATTTGATGAAGTGGCTATGGCAGGGAAAAGCGGGTATGAACTCAACTTGTTATGATTGAATATGTTTGTAGTGACAATTAGAGATTATAGTTCACCATGCCATGATTATGTAGCTAGGAGTGGATAATGATTTATCTTGGTTTTCAACATGCATTAAAATGATTGTGATGTAGTATGATGATATGCATCCTCCTCTGAATGTTTCAAGTGGCTCGACTTGGCACATGTTCACGCATGTAGTTGAATCAAAACCAACATAGCCTCTATGATATTTATGTTCATGGTATTTATATCCTACTCATGCTAGTATTCAATGTTGATTATTCATAATGCATGTTCATGATGGTTTTTTCTCTCTAGTTGGTCGCTTCTCAACCTATTTGCTAGCCTTCGCCTGTACTAAGCAGGAATACTGTTTATGCATAAAAATCCTTAAACAAAAGTTATTGCAGATAAGTCCACTATATCTACCTATACTGCTTGTGTACCTGCACCGCTCATGGAGCGACAGGGGGTGGTCAGTATCTTCCATGCTAAGTGGGCTATTCTCATGATGAGTGTTTATTCACTCGTCCTTGCATGAGAGGGGCCGGTAATAGGGATGCCCAGTCCCGAAATAAAAAATTGCAAATAATTAAACAAATCTCCCCCAGGACTGTTGTTGGTATGGAAGGCACCCGTGGATTCGGCTAGCCATGGCTTGTGTTAATTGGTGGAGGGTGAGTAAACCTTTGCTTTTACCACTTGGGAACCACCGCTAATGTGTTTAGCATAGAAGATATTGATAACTCTTGGTGGTGATGTCGACAGGAAGGGTGCACCTCCCAAAATTTTATTTATCTATGATTTAAGCTTTGAGCTCTGGCACCTCTACAAATCTCTGCTTCCCTCTATGAAGGGGCTATCCATTTACTTTTATGTTATTCTACTTTTTTTGAGTAATCACCTTCTCAAACAAGCACTAGACTGAGAGCATTGTTGTCATCCTCATGCATTGTATATAGTTAATGTTGAATGCATCATGACTGGATCTCTTCTACCATGAATTATAATGTTTAGCCGCTGCTTAAACTTTGGAGGTGCTCCGCATTCATGTTTTGCAGTCTCTAAAAGGGCTAGCAAGATGCCATTGTTGTCATAGTATATCGTGATTGTTTTGACAAAGTGTTGACATTTGAAATATTTCATTATTGCTCGCTAGTTGATTATGCCATTGGTATGAGCTAATATAATTTCTAAGAGTTATTGCTTGCACGGTTAGTCATGATCTTTGCTGAAAACCTGGGTGCTTTTTAAGCATATATATATAAACAAGAATAAAAGAGTTTATAAAAGTTTTTCTTTTTCAGCTTCAGTTTGTCAACTGAATGGCTTGAGGACAAGCAATGGGTTAAGCTTGGGGGAGTTGGTACGTCTCCAACGTACTTTTCCTAACGCTTTTGCTCTTGATTAGGACTCTAATTTGCATGATTTGAATGAAACTAACCCGAACTGACTCTATTTTTAGCATAACTACCATGGTGTTGTTTTTGTGCAGAAATAAAAGTTCTTCGATTTGGACAAAACTTTTCAGAGAATTATTTTGGAATAAATAAAAACACTAGAACCAAGACCCACTGGAGGGGGGCCCGGCTACCCACAAGACACCAGGGCGTGCCACCCCCCTGGCGCGCCCTGGTGGATGGTGGGGTGTAACATCCCCAGTGTCATGCTACGGTGATCTCCTCCTAATGGTGGCCATGTCATCATGCAACTTGCCACTTGTCTAAAAAATCTAAGCCATTTTCCTTCTTTTAAATTAAGATCAAATAAATTATTTTTCAAGCGGTAAAACTAAAATGTTCAATTATTCTATAAAATTCCCCTTATCATTTTCATGTTGAAAGTAACCTCATTTAACTGACAAATTAAATCCTAGAGAATTAATAAGTGGTCTGACAGCAGCTAAAATAACCACTAAAATATAAACCTAATTTTATATATACCCAATTGGCCTCAAACTTTGAGACTAGCTTCTAGATATTACCTACTATTTTTGTACTATGTTTCGTATTAAACAAAATTTGTTTGCTAGCAAATCTAATTACAAAACATTAGCAAAAGAAATAAACACGAATATAAAAAACAGGAAAATGCCTAAACCTACTATGCGACTGGGCCATAGTTGCACAGTGAGGCCCAGCCCAGCCCAGGACGTCCATGGTCGGGGTTGTCCATGTGCCGCTCATCTGCGTGCCCCCGAGCCGGATAAGGTCTCCGTCGACCCCTCTCCTAACCCTAGCACCCCCACTTCATCCTCCCTCGCGCCGCTTCCCCTCCCCCGCGCGCACCCAAGCCGCCGTCGTCATGTGCTGCCTCGTTATCGTGGCAATCGAGCTCCCCGCCAGCTGATCTGGTGCCAGAAGACCTGTCGGCCTCCCCTCCATCGCCTATGACCACATGACTGATCTCCACACTCCTGCATCACCAGATCGCTGCCTTCCTCCAACTCCGGCCACCGAGCATGGCCGCGTTGATTCACCGCCATCGAGCCTCCCCGGCCTCCCCGACATGCTCCACGACCCCATTGTAAGCCACCGTCCATTTCCCCCTTCTCCCCTGCTTCTGTCGTCGTGGACCGCGCCCCTTGCCACCACTTGAGCCACCCACTCCCATGGCCTTCTCTGCCTACTGATGTCGCCTGCTCCGCCATCCTGCTGCTCGCGCTCTGCGCCACTGCTGCTGCAGCTATCTGCAGCCCGCCGCGCCATGCCTCCGCACTCTGCACCCGTCGCGCCCCGCCTCTGTGCGTCGCACCCGCCTCCGCCATCTACTGCTGTGCCGGGCGCCTGCCCTCCTCTGCCCACTTGCCCCACTCCCCGCTGCTGCTCTCGCCTTGTGCCACCAGCATCCGTCGCGCCTCGGCTCCGTTCCGGTGTGCCCGTGCCTACCCCCCCTCCCCACGCCCTATGCATGCTAGCTTGCCCGCAGTCGCAGCCAATGCCGCTTGCGGACCGCGCCCTGGCCCTGGCCGCTCGCGCCTGTCAATCCTAGTCGCAGCCGCCCACGCTCGCCGCCCCGCCTCTGCCCCGTGCGCCGCCCACGCTTGCCGCCCCGCCTCTGCCCCATGCACCGCCTGCGGTGCGCCCCTGGCCAGCCGCCGGCCCCTGCTGGGCGTCCTCCGGCGATGGCCTTGACCCCCCTGGTGCGTGCTCGAGCCCAGCCGCACCAGTGGCTGCTTGGGCAACTGCCTAGTGAGGCCAGACCAAAATAACAAAAGTGAGAGAAGAGAAAAGAGAAGGTTAAAAATATAAATATAAAAATAAGTTGTTATGTATGCCAATGACAGGTGGGCCCCAGTGCCCCTTTGACTAGTCAACATGGACTAGTCAATTGCTGACTGTGCAGCTGATTGGCCCCACTGGTCAGCCCCTCTAGTGCACTCTAGGTGCAGTGCACCGGGTGCACCTAGTGTTTCTACTGTGATTCTCAAATTTAAGATAATTCCAGTAATTTCAGAAAATCTTTTAAACTTTGAAAATTCACAGGAATTAGACCATAACTCGATGAAAATGTTTTATATATGGAAAACGTTCAAAAAACGAGACGAATATGTTTATGCGATCCATTCATCTGTCACATGCCTCTAACACAATGAACATGAATCCTTCCCCTCCGATCCATCTACCCGAAAACTGCTGAAAGTCGGGAAAACACCTCCGGATATTTTCCTGCTCCGTTTGTAACGCGTAGCCATGCGTTAGGTCACCCCTAGCACCATGTATTGCCATGTTATGTTTTGTGATGCTTTGATTGCTTTGTTATTTATTGTGTTCCCCCTCTGATACTTCTTTCTGGGAGACCCTGAGACGATGACCCTTCTTCCTTTTCAGCAGAGCTTCCAGGCAAGCAAACCAGCCTTGATCATTCCGATATCTCCTATTTCTTTCCTCTCATGCTTGCATTAGAACTGCTTCTGCTTTTGTATGATCCTATTCTGATGCATAGCCTGTTTTTGTTACCTGCTTTCATACCTTACCTTTTTATCCTAAACTGCTTAGTATAGACTTGTTGGTGATCCACCACTGACCCCTCACCTTGTCCTAGTTGCCCCTACTTGATGACCGATGACTCGATAAACGTGATCGATGTCCAACCCCCGACATCGCACATTACCCCCCTTAGTTGTACGACTCTGCAGGGTTAGTATCGAGTGACAAAGGTGATACCTCGTCAACACTTCTGATGTTGACCCTGTAGTGTAGCTATTCGGTCGTGGTCATTGAGGGTGATTCCTCCTTCGCCACTCTGATAACGAGTCCGTCATGCAATCCCTCTAGTGTGGACCATCGAGGGTGATTCCTCCAAGTCCATCTTGATGGTTACATCGAGTGGGAACCCATCGAGGGTGATTCCTCGGGTTTCCTTCTTGCTATCTTGGACACATGGTTACTTTGACTTTACCAAAGAACCATGACTGAAGTCAGGTCGGCCCCGAGAGGTACCCGCGAGAGGAAAGTGAAGACGGGTTGTCCATGAGTGTACCCACGAGTTGATGTGTAGTCAGATTGATCTAGAGGATAACCGTGAGTTTTCCACATGGCGCGGCCGGGCATTCTTAGCCCTTGTCACAAGCCCGTGAGACGGGGCGATGGGAACACATATCCTGGATCATTGATCGTTGTCGCGCACTACCAAGACACTAACGGTTTGGATATGTGATCCGAGTAGGCCTATAGCCTTTTTCGCACTGACCACCATGCGGGAATAAGTATGGGCACTCTGTGTCATGTGTATCAGCCAAAAGCTCTTCGGACATCAGCAATGGAGTAGCACGTGCCCTGGTGGCCCACGTAAGCACCTATCTTGTATAAGGAGGTAGCCAAGACTGATCCCGGCAGTCCACGCAACGTTTAATAGTGCGAAGGGCAATGGGAACAAGACCCCTAAGCACTTAGGATGTAGACCGACATGCTGGCCTCTCTGTTGATCCTAGGTAGGACTGCGGTGTGTTGATCAGCCGAGGGCGGACATGACCTGATGGTGTGTCTGGCCAGAGTTGATCGAGCATCTTGGGTAAGTTTGTGCACCCCTACAGGGAAGATTGATCTATTTGAATAGCCGTGTCCATGATAATGGACGCTCGGAGTTGTATCCCAATCAATACAAATAGAACTAGATGTTGAGGCATGTAATGGAAATGATGGCTCCAGGATTGCTTTCTCACAGGGAGTCGAGGAAGTGATCTCTGAGCAATGTTTTCGGCGTCTTGGGAACGGGGGTACCCCGACTTTCCTACCTGCGGGGCTCCAATAGCGACCCGGTACGACCCAGTTTCAGCGGCAACGACTCAAGACCCTCGCGAGGGGCCAAGCCTTGCGAGATGGACGACACCAAGACCTCCCTGAGGGGCAGGCTCACTAGACTACCTCCCGAGGAGCGGAGATATCAAGGCAAGGTGCACCTCACGAGGTTCCTATGACGTGAGCCATGACGACCTAGGCCAGGCGGGCGCCAACGGGCTCAGTGTACCAGTTCCCCCTTTGGTGCCAAGGAGGCAAGCGCAGGCATGGAGTCCCGAGGAATCAAGCAAAGGTTTCCATATTGGTGCAACGAGACCAAGACCGCCAAGACTACAGAACGGAGGTCATCGCGGAGCCCACAGCAGCGTCATCACCAAAGCCTTTGCAGGCGAAGACTACTTATGTCAAGATAACTTGTACTAGTTGTCTCCCTTTGAATTTGGTTGTTCTGGGATCCCTTCTCGCCTACATTTGGGAAGAGGACCAAGGCCAGTATAAATAGGACTTAGCCACCACCGTAGAGGGGACAGATCATTCAGACCATCCGCTCACCCACTAGCTCATCAAGCTCAAGAACTCCTCACCTCCTAAGGTTGTTCAACCATTGTACTAGTCATCCTCAGCCCCTCGAGGCAATCCACCACAAAGCTAGAGTAGGGTATTACACCGCAAGGTGGTCCGAACCAGGATAAACTGTTGTGTCCCTTGTTCCTTGGGTTTGTCAAGCTAGGCTGTGGAGTCGTTGGGCCGGTAAGTTCGAAAGAGGGAGTTCTTCGTATGCACACCAGTGTTCAAACCTCTCAAGGGTCTGCGGAGCCCGGATCTGGCATTTGGCGTGCCAGGTAGGGGTGCGTTGAAGCTTCTCTTAAATCGATCGACTCGTTGTCGCTTCACTGCCTCCATCGCAGATGCTCGCCGAGCCCATGCTGAGCATCGAGTTGCTCTCGCCGCACGCGTCGACCTGACGGAACCCGTCGGGGGACCTCCGCATCGTTCTCCATCACCTGCTGCCAACGCCGTCATCGGCCCAGCGGGGCACGAGCAGCAAGCTTCGTCGCAGCACCCCTCCATGCGACGGGACGGACACACCGCCACGCCGTCGCTGACTCTGGCTGGCTCGTGGTCCCACGCTCGTCATGGCCTGGCGAACGCGTAGGCTGCATTGCTCATGGTGCGTGAGCTCCTGCACTACCGCCGAGTCGACGACCTCTACGAGGACTGGCTGGACCGCATCGCCGAGCTAGTCAGCGTGGTTGGGGGCTCATCTGCACCATCCCTCTCGTTACCTCGTCCGCCGCCTGCTGCGGGCAGCGTAGCCCATGGAGCGCCTCGGCCACCTCCCCGTCAGGACGTCGCCCTTGAACCAAGACGCGCGGCCTCGCAGCGTGACCCACCACGCCGGGCGCCCGCACGCGAAGAGGAAAGCTGCCGGGAGGTCCAACAGCTGCAAGAAGGTGCTCTAGTGCTCCCTCTACCACCACGTCAAGACCGCGCGCCGCCTGCAGTGGTGGCGTGCGAGCACCAAGATTAGGCTCCACCTCCACAATGGGCTCTGATGACCACATCGGGCTGTCGTGCCTTCACCCATGAGCTACGCAGCGTCGTCTGGCCAGGCAAGTTCAAGCCTGACCTACCACCACGCTACGACGGCACCCCCGACCCTTCGGAGTTCCTGTAGCTCTACAAGATGAGCATCGAGGCGGCCAGCGGCGACGAAAAGGTCATGGCAAACTGGTTCCCCATGGCCCTCAAGGATGGCGCGCGCTCGTGGCTCCTGAATCTGCCGCGGGATCGATCTCCTCCTCGGGCGGGATGCTCGAGTGTTTCGTTGCCAACTTCCAGGGCACTCACGACCGCCCGCCTGCCGCAGGTGACCTGCGGCGCATCAAGAAGTAGTCAGGCGAGACCCTGCAGAAATACATACAACGCTTCAACAGCGTTCGCCTCAAGATCCCCAAGGTTTCTGACGAAGCCATCATCTCGACGTTCTCCGATGGCGTCCATGATGTCAAGATGAAGGAAGATCTCGCCATCCACGAGGACTTGTGCACGGCTCTGGAGATGTTCAACATGGCTACCAAGTGCGCGAGAGCTGAGGAGGGGCGCCTCTCCCTCCTCGAGCTCCCAGCGGCCGACCCAGAAGACAAGAAGGCCAAGGCCAAGGACGTGAAGTGCAAGGGGGGTGCCATGCTTGCGGCTAAACCAGAGATGAAGCATGGCTGCGACCACCCAGAGTCGTCCAAGGGAAGCCGTCCATTTTGCATCTTCCACAACATACACAGCCACAACACTAACGACTATCAGGAGCTCAGGGCCATCCGCGATGGGCGCCTTGGTCGACGCCCCAAGCACAATGATCAAGGCTACGGCCGCCGAGGAGGCAGAAGTGGAGGACATTGGGACGACTGCGGCCCCCGCCAGGAGCCTCATGAGGATCGCTGGTAGGGCCAGCCTCGCGAGAGTGCCTGGAGAGACCATCCTCGTGAGGACTGCCCTTAGGGCATTGCTGGCCTCCCTCCGCTGCCACCACCACCAAGAAGGAACGAAGATCACCACCAGGACGAGGGGGCTGGGGGCTTCCAGGAGTCTCGTGTCATTGCCTGTATCTTGGGAGGCGCTCAGGCCCCATCCTCCCAGAGCATCTTCAAGCAGTTTGCTTGTGAAGTGAATGCGGCCCTCCCCAGGCTCAAGGCCACATGTTCGCTCAGGTGGTCCAAGTGCACCATCACCTTCAGCTCGTCCAACCAGCTCAAGTGCGCGGCAACTGTCGGTGCCCTCCCGATGCTTTGCTCGCCCGTCATCAGCAATGTCCTTGTAACCAAGACCCTCATCAATGGTGGTGCAGGGCTCATATGTTCGACCGCCTCCAAGTGACATATGATTAGCTGCAGCCCACCAAGCCCTTCTCAGGAGTGACAAACGGCTCCTCCACCCCGATAGGACAGATCAGCCTCCCTATCACCTTTGGACAACGCGAAAACTACCGTACCAAGATCATCGACTTCGACATCCCCCACATCCGCCTCCCATACAATGCCATCCCAGGCCATCCGGCCCTGGCCAAGTTGATGGCGGTGACCCGCCATGGCTACAACATCCTCAAGATGCCAAGGAAGCCGACAAAATCGTGAAGAGAGCATCCAAATGCCAGCCTCAGGAGCCTGGTGTCTTCGAGGAGTGGCTCTTCAAGCCTTCAACAGCCCCTCCGGTTGCAGAGCAAGCATTGCCTCAGGAGGAGCTCCCTCCAGCACCAACCTCGGGAGCCCCCGCCTACGTCCCGACCTCAGGAGCACGCATGCTCCTAGCACTCGAGCCTCATGAGGGGTGCTGGACCGAAGAATTCAAGGCGTACCTGCTTCGGGGGACCCAGCCGGAGAAGGAAGAAGATGCTGAGCACGTGGCTCAGCAGGCCACAGCCTACTGCATTTAGGACGGTGAGCTTTACTGAAAATGACCAAACGGCGTTTCCTTGTGATGCATCACCTTGGAACATGGGTGCAATCTGTTAGCCGACATACACGGTGGAGACTGCGGGCATCACTCTTCATCGCGCACCCTTGTCGGCAAGGCGTTCCGCAGCGGATTCTACTGGCCCACGGCGCTCAGCGATGTGCCCGAGCTGGTGAGATCCTGTGAAGCCTGCTAGTTCCACGCCAAGCAAATACACCAGCCCGCCCAGTGCCTCCAGACCATCCCACTCTCGTGGCTGCTTGTGGTCTGGGGGGTTGGACATCTTCGGAGTGTTCCCTCGAGTGCCTGGGGGCTACCGTTACCTCTACATTGCCATCGACAAGTTTACCAAATGGGCGGAGGTGAAAGCAGTCTGCACCATCTCGGTCGGCTCGGTGGCCAAGTTCATCAAGGGCTTCGTGAGCCGGTTCGGAGTCCCTAATCGCATCATCACCGACAACGGCTCGCAGTTCACTAGCAATCTCTTCAAAACATATTGTGCTAACATTGGAACACAGATATGCTACGCCTAAGTGGCACACCCGAGGAGCAACGGCCAAGCTGAGGGCGCCAATGCGGAGGTCCTGAGAGGCCTCAAGACAAGAACCTTCAAGAAGAAGCTCACGGCATGCTGTCAGCATTCTGGGTCCAGGGGTGCCCATACTTGCCTACCTGCGGCCCGAGGCGTGGCTCCACCAATGGCCTAGTACAACCCAGCTTCAGCAGTGACCACCCAAGACCCTCGCGAGGGGCCAAGCCTCGCGAGGCGGATGACAACAAGACGTCCCTGGGGGAGGCCTCACTAGGCCGGCTCCTGAGGAGCGGAGATATCTATGGAAGGGGCATCTCGCGAGCTTCACGTGATGTGAGCCATGACGAATAAGGTCAGGCGGGCGCCAGCGGGCGCAGTGTACCAGTTTCCTCTTTGGTGCTATGGAGGCAAGCGCAGGCGCGCGGTCCTGAGGCATCAGACAAAGGTTTCCATATCGGTGCAACAAGAACAAGACTGCCAGGACGGTAGGACGGAGGTCATCGCGGAGCCCACGGTAGCATCAACACCAGAGCCTTTGGCAGGCGAAGACCGCCTTTTGTCAGGATAGCTTGTACTAGTTGTCCCCCTTCAAACTTGGTTGTTGTGGGATCCCGACGCGCCTAACATTTGGGGAAGAGGACCAAGGCCACTATAAATAGGACCTAGCCACCACCATAGCAGGAGAGCATTTCAGATCATCCTCACACACATCAGCTCATCAAGCCCAAGAACACCTCACCTCCTAAGGTTGTTTGTCAGGACCCCAATCCTAAGTCACACCGATCTAGCATGTAACACATCATATCACTTTGCGGCCTCACGCACGGTATTCCCATGGGTGCCACCTTACCTGGCCCGGGACCATTTGCGACTTTTGGCTCACGTATATGATAGTGTCGCTAGCATCCATATGACAGAGAACCCAGGCTGACATGACTAGTCATGAATCCAAAGTGGCACTAACTTATAGGGACAAGCATACATGACCCAGCAATGAATGTGTCAGTCATTAACGATTGAACCCAAGTCATAGCAAGTTACAACGACTTAAAGGAACAACGTGTGACATTTCCCCGAAGGGACAGACACAGGAACGAAGAAGGACACATGACGGCCAGCCTAAGTGTTTCGGAGCTTTAGCAAGCTACCATGGCTTAGTGGAAGCACTAGGAAACATTTCCCGGTAAGAGAGGCTACCAAGAATAAACAACTAGGTTGTCGGATCCCACACATACCAAGCATTTCAATAACATACACACAATATGCTCGATATGTGCAAATACAACATGGCATCACAACGAAACTCTACGACTCAAAGTATTTATTCATTAGGCTCCAAGGAACCAGGGATTACAAACATGGGTCTGATGACCCAGCATTCAAGTCATACAAGCAAGAAGCACATGCAAAAGCTTAACTTGTCTGAGTATAGACAACTACAAATGAAAAATCCTGATAAGCCTGACTATCTACAAGACCCTGCCAAGGGCACAAGATGATAGCTGAGGTAACAAGCTAAACATCAAAGTCCACGCAGAACAACTAGTGAGACTGAAGTCTTGCAGAAAAAACATAAATTAAGCAAACGTGAGTGAAAATGTACCCAGCAAGACTTACATCAGAACTAGCTATATATTCATCACTATCAACAAAGGGGGTGGTGGGGTTTAACTGCAGCAAGCCAGCTTTGACTCAGTGGCTATCCTGAACTATGTCTACAAGTAACTCTTTTGAGGTGGCGCACACGAGTCCACATTTTCACCAATCAATACACCACTGCGGATTCACTCCCGTCTCCCTACGAGAACGCCATCCATAGCACTCACGCTTATCTTGCGCATTTTAGAGTATCCACTTCCACTTGTCTATGAACTGTATAGGCAACCCAAAGGTCCTTTATCACGTACGCGGCTATTCGAGTAGATGATGTTAACCCTACAGGGGTGTACTTCTTCACACACGCTCTCGCCACTCACCGCCATGTACATGTCATGTAACTCGGCAACCTTCAAGCGGAAGCCTTGCGAGGGTGTCGGCCATGACCTGACAAACCACACAAGTCCCTAGTCCGGTTTTATCGCCTATTCAGGTTCCATCCGCAGGGAGCCCGGCCGAGGTTTCCACATACGGCCCCGAACGATGTGTGCGGGGTTCTCGAGGCACCAAACGGGCAACTCGGTACACCGGGCCACGTGCCTACTGCATCACAGCCCACCCCTCGGGTCAGCGCTGCGCACGGCCTCCAGCTTACAACAAACACCAGAAACTACTTGCAACTACCGGACAGAGGACAGGGGCGGTTAATAAGTCGAGAGGGTCAATTAAGGATCCCAACGAGTGGTAGTAGTTGTTCATGGATCACAAACATAGAATTCAGTTCATGAGGATGGTTTCAATGACAAAACCCAACATGTACTCCTACATGGCCTCTCACCACTACCTTTACCAAATCGTGTTCACGCACTTAGCTCTCAATAATAGGACATGTTCACAACTTTCCAGTTCATCCTCAATGAATCAGACCTGACATAACTCTAAGAAATAGCAGGAATGACAAACAAGCATGAATGAGTAGGCACATCAGGGCTCAAACAACTCCTACTCATGCTAGTGGGTTTGATCTATTTACTGTAGCAATCACAGATCATGCAGAGGAAAGGGGTTCAACTACCGCAGCATGTAACAAATGTATCGTTGTTGTCCTAATGTAGTAAAAGAGAGCATAAGCGAGAGAGTGGGATTGTATCGGAATGAACAAAGGGGTTTTGCTTGCCTGGCACTTCTGAAGATAGTAATAGCTCTTCATCAGTGTCATCAAACTCATCGTCGGAACCATGTCTACTGAGAGGGGACAAATACCAGCAAACACAGAAAGAACACAATCAATGCAATACAACAATATGATGCATTATCATGACATGGCAATATGTTGTGGTTTGAGCTAATGCACCTAGCAACAATTTAAATGAAGTTGGTTTAAATCCAAGATTCAAATTCAAACTCCACATGTGAAATTCAAATGCCATTTAATTGATTTGACCTGCTCAGCAGGCATTAGTTGCTCAAACATGCATGGAAATGCCATAAACAGGTTCTTTGTATTTTTTTAATCATTTTTCATTTATAATTTATTTTATTCTAAGATATGGTTGAATTTCTATGATTTTTAGAAGTTTAGGACACTTTCTGAAATAAATAAATCATTTCTAATTTATTTAAGATCCTAGTGAATATTTACAACGTCAGCATGACGTCGGAGTGACGTCAGCGGGTCAACGGGTCGGTCCAGGTCAAACCTGACCAGTGGGACCCATATGTCAATGTCTAACTAACTAACCTAAGTTAATTAGCACTAATCTAATCCTAATCTAGATTAGTTAAGGCCCTGGGCCCACATGTAAGTAACAGCAGGGCTAATTAAGTTTAACTAACACTTAACCAAAATTAGTAGGGGCTAGGGCCCACTTTTCCAGACCTAGGGTAGGTCAAACCCTTGGTCAGTGGGGTCAAACCAGCGAGGCCAGACGCGGCGGAGGGCCTTAGATTTGGTCCTCCGATGACGAGATCGACGGTGGAGATGTGCTACGCGTAGTTGGGGAGCTGCCGCATCCAATGGTGCAAGTGGTTGGACACGGGGACGGCGGCGTTGACACCGGCGAGCTCGACAGCGGCAGTCGGAGTTCGGGCACGCACGGGCACGGTGTTGTGGCGAGCGACAAGACGGGCGGTGGTTGCTACGGGCACATGAGGATGCGCTGAGCACGGTGGTGTGCTCGGCTTCATGCTACGTCTGCTATAGCCATAGTGGTGAGGAAGCGCAATGGCGGTGAGCTTCGGTGACGGCGGGGAATGCCACTACGGCATGCAAACGAGACGGGGAAGAGGGGGGTTCGGGGGAGGACCTCACGGCGGTTGCAGCACGCATCTCAGTAGGCTCGGGGAAGGCCGGATGGTCACGTGGCGTTGCCGGCGATCTCTGGCGCTTGAGGTTGAAGACGACAGCGATGGCGGCATTGCAGGGGCTCCCGCGGTGTGTTGCTCGGCGAGGAGGAAGAGGTGGTCGAGGCGGAACTCTTGGGAAGCTCCAGGGGCGAGGGAGAGGCGATAACCATGGCTACGGTGAACGACGGCGACAGTGGTGCTCAGGTGGTTGTGTGTGGGGGAGACAGAGGAGGGGAGAGGAGGAGTGGACAGGCTAGAGGGGTCGGGGGGTGTGTGGCGTCTCCAGCCAGCCCCAAGCATCGGTGGAAGCAGGAGGTGGCTCGGGCGCGTGCCGCCGTGCGGCGACCACATGCCTCTCGTCCTTCTGGCGAGAGGTTGGTGGTGACTGGCAGAGGCCGGTGGGCTGGGCCTCTGCTGGGCTTCCAGGTAAGCCCAGGTGAGGTTCCTCTCTCTCTTTGTCATTTCTTTTATGTTTTATATTTTCTCTAATTTGTTGGATTTGACTTGAAGCATCAAATCATTTAGAACTTTCTCTAAATTTTTATGTGTGCTCAGGAAACTAGTCCAAGGCCACATGCAAACTTACAAAAACTATTTGTATTTTATCTCTTATATAACAGAAATAAGTCCAACTCAAATATGTTATTGATTTAATTCAAAGGCCCAAAATAAATATTTTAAAGCCTCCAAGAATATTGGTTTGAATTTTATTTTTGCCAATATTTTTCAAGGTTTAACAGGAACATTTTCTTGGGATTCTTTGAGAAGATTTTAATGTTGATCATTTCTAAAAGGTCTATGAGGCTTTGAAAATTCCTTAATTCAAATTTCATTTGAATTTAAACATGATGACATGAAGATCAAGCAAAGACAACAGGGGCTGAGCTAGGGCTGTGACAACTCACCCCCACTAAACAAGAATCTCGTCCCGAGATTCAAGACATGGGGTAAGAAGATAGAGGGACACAAAGCTAACACGATCTTCATGATCCAATTTCCCTTATCGAAGATGTTGATCCATTCATCATCTTTGTCTTGACGTCTTGCTCTGAGAATTCCATTCAACATGATAACGAGAAAGAAGGGTAACTATAGAAGAATTGATATCCTCAAAGATCGAGCAATTGACGATCAACTCACGGAATGAGACATAGGAACATCTCTTGAGCTGAGACACAACACATATCGAGAGGGATGGAAACAAACAGATGACGAAGGTTCAATTTGGTGGGCAACAACTCCACGCTTGGGTAAGATGGTTTAATGTCTCGACGTAGCAAGGAGATAATTGCCATGATTCCATAACGGGACACCTTAGGGGAGTTGGCTAGTAGAATTATTCCCTTAAGTGGCAAAAAGAATTACTTTTGATACATGGATCGTTGAGAATCTTTCTGCTAGGCTAGGGAAATTCACAAACGATCGTTTGAAGGAATCCGAGAGAATGACCTACTCAGACTAGAATGGATGATGTGGACTACCTTGTTGAAGACAACGCAGTGGATGATTTTTTCTTATCGTTGGAGATGGATGGGACCCATGGGAGGACCACTTTTGAAGATGATCCGAAACAACAATTACTGAGAGGGAAGCCCATGGGAAATTGGCACAATGGCGGTGCAAGCTGGGAACAAAACGCAAATGCTGGGAATGATTCTAGTAACAAGGGAAAACTCAACAGTCGAGAGTGATTCCACTATTTGAATGGTTATAGCATAATCGAGGAAACCGAGAGCATAAAGACCCCTAAGGAAAAACTTCTAGGATAACTTGCACAAAATCCTCATGGAGAAGATGGTCAAATAGCTCAATCAAGATGCAACAATGATAATCTTCCGGCTAGGTGTGTCGGCCAGAACATCAACCTTGTCGGGACCTACATCATATATATTGGAAAAGTTCCAACCATCATATATGCCTGAGATTCAGATCTGGTTGGTAACAGGACAGTCCAGACTCATCAAGTCTAGAAAGAAAAATGAGAGTTTGCAACACAAATCGATGAGATGGCACTGCGAGATTCTCGAGGAATGAACTATGATAGCAAGCTCCAAAACATTAGTTGCTTCTGCTACACACATGTGAACACGTTGTCCAAGACAAGCATGACCAAGTAGAAGCCTTACAACAAAACACTACCGAGTTCAGGTGGGGAACCATCATTGGGGATATCGAAGTCCTTGTATAAGCCCGAGTCTTCATAAGGAACTTCTTCTCCTTGAACAAATCAATCAGTGGCTTGGTGTGCTAGGGAATACATATGGAATGGAGGTAATTAATATACCAAACCATAGAATACATTCACACATACATAACTAACTTGGGATGATTCTAGAGGAAACAAAACAAACCTTTCTCAAATTCATGGCGGCAACTTGCACCTGATGCACACGAACTTGGACAAAGTCACTTCCTACACCAAACATATACTTCATGCACGGGACATGAAGATAATGCTTATACAAGTTTCCAGCACTAGCTTAATGTCCAACAAAATCATGGAGAAGATAGGAATGTTGTCGATGGGCTCAACAACAATTCATCCAGGTTTCCATATAAATGAAATTCCATAATTATGTGAACACAGTGACAGCATTGGTCAGACCAAAAGATATAACGGTGTATGCTCGAGGAACAACCACGAGTAAGACAACATTACAAATATCGTTGGTTCTAACTTGATTTGATGATAGCCCACACTCAAATCAAGGTGTGGACAATATGATAGATTCAACAACTGATGACAAGGATCAATCAATGAACATATCATATTTCTTCAACACACACACACACACACACAAGGATATCCCTTAGTGATGAACTAAATCGGACAAGCTTTCATCTTCCAACTCTCCAATTTGTTGTTCAGCTTAACCAACCAGTTCAGCATATCCAACCCGGATTCTTGGAGAAGGGGTGGTTTAAAGGAAAACCAACTTGATCACGATCTCAACATAACAGCCAAGGGACAACCTGGTGATACATTCGAGAAGATATTCGGAAAATCATGAACCACCGATATGTTATTAAACTCTAGAACAATCTTGCTTTTCAGGGCAAGACGATATGATCAAAAGAGTGAGAGATTAACACAATCCTAACCCATTGATTGAAGAGTGCACCAGAAATATGGACTAGGTAGCACGATCAAGTTTAGGGTGATGATTCAATAATCAACACGCTGAGGATGAGGTTATTGTCCATTAAGTACCAATCAACGGAGTTGCTAGGAGTATTGATTTCACACATCACAATTCACTTGTCGGTATTCCAGTTACGATAACACGGAGACCAAGGAATGAACGATGATGGCCAGAAGTATCACTGTACCAAGAGTTCATAGGAGGTGGTGCCATTCTCATGACATTCTTGACATAAAGATGGTGACACTCCAAGGTAGAACAGAGCAAAAGCTGGATTGGCATTTTGATCCACGGAATACAACTACTTTGACCCAATCCTCGAAATGGACAAGGTACTGGAGTTTGTTTCTCCTAGTCATTCCAGAATATTATGGCTTGACAGAACACAAGAACATGAGGCATCGATGGACACGAATGCACACATACTCTTGACTATCAATTGATAGATGATGGTCAGAATACAGCTGAGGAGGGACAACCCAAAGGAACATATGGTTTCCTGAGTTGTGGATGCGTACATTAGCATGTCGAACGAGTTCAACATATTTCTTCCGGATAACCCATATAGAAAGATAGAACTGGCAGAGTCACAGCATAGAATCGAGAACTCATCAAGAGCACTCTTATTGTGATCTTTCGGTTCAAAAGAACTTCTGCCAAGGATGGTTCGTGGTATTTGGAAGAAGGATATACCACGAACCTCGAGGACTATCGCAAAGGTTACTAATAACTAAAGGAACTAGCAAACACTATCAACATGAATGAGTAGAGTGAATCTCGGGTCCAAAAACCCAGGAATAGAATGCCTACTAACTAAATAACATCATGGGATGCTTTCGAGAATGATGGCCAGAATTATCACACTGGGAACACAAAACATGGCTAGATTACTAGGTGACTCCCTAAGACACCTAGGGTCATAAGAATAGCTCCTACATATATGTCGAGGCAATAGAGTACCTCAACTCACCAATTAGTGTGCTTGATCCGGCCCAAAAGAACATCGGGAATAGAAAGAAGGGAGTTGCAAATGCTTCAGACTATTTAGAAACCTAGGATGACTCAGACAACATAATGGCTGTAAATGCTCAAAAATATTTGATACATCCCGGAAAATAGTGGCATGACCACTCAACATCACAATATCAAGGTTTTGAGGCCAGCTATCAACATACGGAAGTAGCAGGAACTGAACTGAGGCTTGAATCCAACAATCCTAAGGGTATACGGATTAGTAACACGTCATCCTAATAAAAAGAAGAGGAAGCCTAGTTTCTTAACCTCGTAGATGAGAAGAGGATGACTCAGATAAGAAGGGCATAAGGTAAAGGAGTAAAAAGAGCCTTATGTTCCCCTCCACAATCAATTCCCTTATATAACTAAAGCATTTCTAGACTCAACTTTGACCAGTTTGGCTTGGTAATCCTACAGGTAGTCAGGATCTGATACCAAAGTTGTTAGGACCCCGATCCTAAGTCACACCGATCTAGCATGTAACACATCATATCACTTTGCGGCCTGGCGCACGGTATACCCACGGGTGCCACCTTACCTAGACCGGGACCATTTGCACCTTTTGGCTCATGTATATGATAGTGTCGCTAGCATCCATATGACATAGAACCCGGGCCGACATGACTAGTCATGAATCCAAAGTGGCACTAACTTACAGGGAGAGGCATACATGACCCAGCAATGAACGTGTCAGTCATCAACGTTTGAACCCAAGTCGTAGCAAGCTATAAGGACATAAAGGAACAACGCATGAAATTTCCCCGAAAGGACAGACAAAGGAACGAAGAAGGACACATACTGGTCAGCCTAAGTGTTCTGGAGCAGTAGGAAGCTACCACGGCTCATTGGAAGCACTAGGAGACATTTCCCGGTAAGAGAGCCTACCAAGAATAAACAACTAGGTTGTCGGATCCCACACATACCAAGAATTTCAATAACATACACACAATATGCTCGATATGTGCAAATACAACATGGCATCAAAACATAACTCTACGACTCAATGTATTTATTCATTAGGCTCTGAGGAGCCAGATATTACAAACATGGGTCTGATGTCCCAGCATTCAAGTATAGACAACTACAAATGAAAAAGGCCAAGAAGCCTGACTATCTACAAGACCCTGCCGAGGGCACAAGCTCGTAGCTGAGGTAACAAACTACACGTCGAAGTCCACGCGGAACTACTAGTGAGACTGAAGTCTCTCTGCAAAAACATAAATTAAGCAAACATGAGTACAAATGTACCCGGCAAGACTTACATCAGAACTAGCTACATATGCATCAGTATCAACAAAGGGGTGGTGGGGTTTAACTGCAGTAAGCCAGCTTTGACTCAGTGGTTATCCTGAACTACGTCTGCAAGTAACTCTTTTAAGGTGGCGCACACGATTCCACATATTCACGAATCAATACACCACTGTGGATCCGCTCCCATCTCTCTACGAGAATGCCATCCATAGAACTCACGCTTATCTTGCGCATTTTAGATTATCCAATTCCACTTGTCTATGAACTGTATAGGAAACCCAGAGGTCCTTTACCACGGACGCGGCTATTCGAATAGATGATGTTAACCCTACAGGGGTGTTCTTCTTCACACACGCTCTCACCACTTACCGCCATGTACATGTCATGTAACTCGAAAACCTTCAAGCCGAAGCCTGGAGAGGGTGTCGGCCACGACCTGACTAACCACACAAGTCCCTAGTCCAGGTTTATCGCCTATTCATGTTCCATCCGTAGGGAGTTCGGCCGAGGTTTCCACATACGGCCCTGAACGATGTGTGCGGGGTTCCCGGGGCACCAAATGGGCGACTCGGTACACCAGGCCACGTGCCTACCGCATCACAGCTGTCGGGGCCCCGATTCTAAGTCACACCGATCTAGCATGTAACACGTCATATCACTTTGCGGCCTCACGCATGGTATTCCCACGGGTGTCGCCTTACCTGGCCCGGGACCGTTTGTGCCTTTTGGCTCACGTATATGATAGTGTCGCTAGCATCCATATGACAGAGAACCCGGGCCGACATGACTAGTCGTGAACCCAAAGTGGCACTAACTTACGGGGACATGCATACATGAAACAACATCGAGCATGTCAGTCATCAGCGTGTGAATCCGGCCTGTAGCAACTGGGCTAACAGGACTCCGGGAATCTGGGCTGTAGCAAGCTAGCAGGATTCCGGAAGTCACCGCGTGACATTTCCCCGAAGGGACAGACACAGGAACAATGTGAATCACATGCCGGCCAGTCTAAGTGTTCCGTAGCAGTAGTGCTGGGCTATCAGGACTCCGGTGAACCAGGCTGTAGCGGACTACCATGGCTCAGTGGAAGCACCAGACTACATTTCCCCATAAGAGAGGCTACCAAGGATAGACAACTAGGTTGTCAGATCCCACACATAGCAATACACGTCACATGTACGCATAACATGCAAGTATGTGCTGTACAACATGGCATCACAACATAACTCAAACTCATATAGATAAAGGCCCAGAAGAGCCACATAGCATTCAATACAAACAGGGGTCTCATGACCCATCATTCAGAGCATACAAGCAACGGGAGCATTACATGTCTGAGTACAAACAACTACAAAGGAAAAAGGCTAAGAAGCCTGACTATCTACAAGTCCCTCCCAAGGGTACAAGATCGTAGCTGAGGTAACAAGCTACTCATTGAAGTCCAAGCGGAACTACTAGTGAGACAGATGTCTCATCTGCAAAACATAAATAAAGAAAACGTGAGTACAAAGGTACTCAGCAAGACTTACATCAGATCCTATCATACATGCATTACTATCAAAAGGCAAGGTGGGGTTTAGTTGCAGCAAGCCAGCTTTGACTCAGTGGCTATCCTGTTCTACGACTATGAGTAAGTCCTTTGAGGTAGGAAAGCGCACACGAGTCCACTAATCACCACATCAATACACTACTATGGACTCATTCCCGTGTCCTTACGAGAAGGCCATCCATAACACTCACACTTGTCTTGAACATTTTAAAGTATCCACTTTAAGTTGTCTATGTACCACGTAAGCATCCAAGAAGTCCATAATCGCGGACCCGGCTATTCGAATAGATCATGATAACCCTGCAGGGGTGTACTTCGTCACACACGCTCTCACCACTTACCGCCATGTACATGTCATGTATCTCGGCAACCTTCAAGCGGAAGCCTAGCGAGGGTGTCTGCCACGACCTGACTAACCACACAAGACTCTAGTCTAGGTTTATCGCCTATTCGGGTTCCATCCACAGGGAGATCTGGCCGGGGTGTCGCTCAAGACCCCAAACGATGTGAGCAGGGTTCCCAAGCTCACCATCCGGGTGCCACTTGGTACACCATGCCACTGTGCCTAGTCTTTCCCAAGCCCACCTGGTCGTATGCCACTTGGTAGACTACTAACACTACCTACAAACACCAGAAACTAATTGCAACTCCTGGACAGAGATCAAGTTGGTTAATAAGTCGAGAGGGGCACTTAAGCTTTCCAATGTGTGGTAGTAGCTAGTCATTGGACGACATACAGAAAAATCAGTGCTTAAGGACGGTTTCAGTGAGACAACCCACCATGTAATCCTACATGGCCTCTCACTGCTACCTTTACCAAATCGTGTTCACACACTTAACTCTCAACATCAGAACATAGCACTGCACTCCAATTCATTCCAACTATTTACTGTGGCAACGACAGGTCATGCAGAGGGGTGGGTTCAACTACCGCAGCATAAAGTAGCAGTTGAATCGTTGTTGTCCTAATGCAATAAAAGAGAGCAGGAGCGAGAGGGTAGGATTGTATTGGGATGAACAAGGGGGTTTGCTTGCTTGGTAGATCAACAGGGGGCACTACTCCTCTGACAGGTACTCTAGATCGGTCTCCGAAGCAGGACCTATCGAGAAGGAATGGTGTCGGCAATCAAAACACAAGCATATGAAACAATATGACGCATGAACATGGCATGAATATGTGATGTTGTTTGAGCTAATGCAACTAGCATTCATTTGGTTGAAGTCCATGTGAACACAAGGTTCAAATGCATCTCCAAAATAAGCTCTTATAAATGCCACTCATGTGTTTTCACTCATAGAGTAGGTATAAGTTGGTTTACATGCATGAAAATGGTACAGATGGATAGATTGCATTTTTCTGATAATTTTTCATATATAAATTATTTCAATCTGAGCTACGGTTAAATTTCTATGAATTTTTGAAGTTTATATCATTTTCTGGAATTTCCTGATTTATTTTCATACCAGAAAATGAATAACTGCATCAGCATGACAGTGGCATAATGTCAGCGAGTCAAACGGGGCTGACTAGGTCAAACCTGACATGTGGGGTCCACACGTCAGTGTCATAGTGTTAAACGGAGGGTTCTTTTACTAATCTAATTAAAATTAGTGGCGCTGGGCCCATTGTTAGTGCCTCAGGGGTTTAGTTAGATGGTGATTAGCCTTAAGCTAATCACCTGGCAGGTCGGGCCCGCACGTCAGGCCGGCGAGGTCATCGCCGGTGACCTCTGGACGTAGCGGCGTCCATGCTGCAGGGCACGGGGGCGGCGGCTGAGAGCACCAGGGCGTAGCCCGGGCTCTCGCGCATCCAGGGGAGGCAACGGGAGGACGCGGGGTGGTCGGAGCTCGCCAAAGCGGAGCTCGGGGTGGCGGCCGAAGCACGGCTCCAGGCGGGATGAGGCTGCAGGGCACGACAGGGGCTACGGAGGGCCTCTACGGCCTCCTGGCGTCACCAGGAGTACGGTGACGTGCGCGGGAGCGGCTGGCTCGGGCTTTGGTCACGGTAGCGCCATGGACGGCAGCGAGGTGCTCGCGGGTTCGACAGGTAGCAAGCTACAGCACGCATGCAAAGAAACGGAGAGGGGGAAACATACGGTGAGCTCACGTGGATCCCGTAGAGGTGGACTGCGAGCTTGGGGAAGGCCGAACAGCGACATGGCGTTGACGGCGATCTCGGGCGGCCGGAGATGAAGACGACGGTGATGGTGGTGCTCGAGGGCCTCCCGAGGTGCGTGTCTTGGCGGAGAGGTAGCAGGCGACGGCGCGGAGCTCTTGCACTCGACGGAGGGGCGAGGGGACGGCGGGGAGCGCGTCGGTGGTGAGCTGCAGCGACGGCAGCGTCTCGGCTGTCGCGGGAGAGGGTGACAGAGACGAGGAGGAGGACGGGAAAGAGTGAGAGAGGCCTGGGGGGTCGCGTGGCGCTCGTAGCGGCCTCCAGCGGCAGCGGCAAGCAGGAGCTGGCCGAGCGCGTGGCCGCGCACGCCGGGCGCGTGCCCCTGTCCTCCTGGCGCGAGGAAGGCGCCAACTGGCGCCGCCAGCTGGCTGGGCCGGCCTGCTGGGCCGCTGGGCCAGGCCAGGCTACATAGGGAGGTAAGCACAGGTAAGCGTATTCCATTTTCGTTTCTTTTCTATTTTTTGACATTTGTTTTTATTTAACAACAATACTAAACTATTTTATTTTCTTATGCCAATTTTTGTAGGAGCTAGTGGTATTATTACAGAGCTACTCATCAACTAGCATAATTTTTGCACAATATTATATATATAACAATATATATCCAAAGCAAATAATTACTACATTAATTCCAAATGGCCAAAATAAATATTTATGAGCTCCTAAAAATATTTGCTTGAATTTTACCTCTGACCAATTTTTTCATAGAGCAACATGAACATTTTCTTGGACCTTTTTGGAGAAATTTTTATCTAAGTTATTTCTAGAAATGATTTCTGAGGGTTTCACAACTCCCCATTTCAAATTTAAATGAAATTTAAACATGATGCACACATGACTGGCTAGTCTAGGTCATACCAGAACTAGGGATGTGACAACAGCCCACCCCTCGGGTCAGTGCTGCCCACAGTCCTCCAGCTTACTACAAACACCAAAAACTACTTGCAACTCCCGGACAGAGGACAGGGGCGGTTAATAAGTCGAGAGGGTCAATTAAGGATCCCAATGAGTGGTAGTAGTTGTTCATGGATCACAAACACAGAACTCAGTTCCCGAGAATGGTTTCAATGAGACAACCCACCATGTACTCTTACATGGCCTCTCACCGCTACCTTTAGCAAATCGTGTTCACGCACTTAGCTCTCAATAATAGGACATGTTCACAACTTTCCAATTCATCCCCAATGAATCAGAACTGACACAACTCTAGGCAATAGCAGGTATGACAAACAAGCATGAATGAGCAGGCACATCATGGCTCAAACAACTCCTACTCATGCTAGTGGTTTTCATCTATTTACTGTGGCAGTGACAGGTCATGCAGAGGAAAGGGGTTCAACTACCGCAGCATGTAACAGATGTATCGTTGTTGTCCTAATGAAGTTAAACAGAGCATAAGCGAGAGAGTGAGATTGTATCGGAATGAACAAGGGGGTTTTGCTTGCCTGGCACTTTCGAAGATAGTAATAGCTCTTCATCGGTGTCATCGAACTCATCGTCGGAACCACGTCTACTAGGAGGGGACAAATACTGGAAAACACAGAAAGAACATAATCAATGCAATGTAACAATATGATACATGATGATGACATGGTAATATGATGTGGTTCGAGCTAATGCAACTAGCAACAATTTAAATGAAGTTGGTTTGAATCCAACATTCAAATTCAAACTCCATATGTGAAATTCAAATGCCATTTAATTGATTAGACCTGCTCGGTAGGCATAAGTTGCTCAAACATGCATGGAAATGCGATAAACAGGTTCTTTGTATTTTCTGATCATTTTTCATATATAATTTATTTCATTCTAAGCTACAGTTGAATTTCTATGATTTTTAGAAGTTTAGGACATTTTCTGAAATAAATAAATCATTTTTGATTTCTTTAAAATCCTAGAAAACATTTACATCGTCAGCATGACGTCGGAGTGACGTCAACGGGTCAACGGGTCGGTCCAGGTCAAACCTACCAGTGGGACCCATATGTCAGTGTCTAACTAACTAACCTAAGTTAATTAGCACTAATCTAATCCTAACTGCGATTAGTTAAGGCCCTGGGCCCACATGTCAGTAACAACAGGGCTAATTAAGTTTAGCTAACACTTAACTAAAATTAGCAGGGGCCAGGGCCCACTTGTCCGGACCCAGGGGAGGTCAACCCATTGGTCAGCGGGGTCAAACCTGCCGGTGTATCGACACCGGCAAGGCCAGACGCGGCGGAGGGCCTCGGATTTGGTCCTCCGGTGACCAGATCAACGGCGGAGACGTGCTACGTGTAGCTGGGGAGCTGCCGCATCCAGTGGTGCAAGTGGTTGGACATGGGGACGCCGGAAACGACGCCGGCGAGTACGACAGCGGCAGCCGAAGTTCGGGCACGCACGGGCACGGCGTTGTGGCGAGAGACAAGATGGGCGGTGGTTGCTACGGGCACGTGAGGACGCGCTGAGCACGGTGGTGTGCTTGGCTTTAAGCTATGTCCGCTCTAGCCAAAGTGGTGACGAAGCGCAACGGCGGCGAGCTTTGGTGATTGTGGGGAATGGCGCTACAGCATGCAAACGAGACGAGGAAGAGGGTGGTTCGGGGGAGGAGCTCACGGCGGTTGTAGCATGCTTGTCAGCGGGATCAGGGAAGGCTGGACTGTGACGTGGTGTTGCCAGCTATCTCGGGCACTGTAGGTTGAAGATGACGGCAATGGCGATGTTGCATGGGCTCCCACGGTGCGTTGCTTGGCGAGGAGGAAGAGGTGGTCGAGGCGGAGCTCTTGGGAAGCTCCAGGGGATGAGGGAGAGGTGATAACCATGGCTACGGTGAGCGACGGCGACGGTGGCGCTCGGGTGGTTGCGTGCGGGGGAGACAGGGAGCGGAGAGGAGGAGTGGACAGGCCAGAGGGGTCGGGGGGTGCGTGGCATCTCCAGCCAGCTCCCAGCGTTGGCAGAAGTAGGAGGTGGCTCGGGCGCGTGCCGGCACACGGCGACCACGCGCCTCTCGACCTTTTTGCGAGAGGTTGGTGGTCACTGGCAGAGGCCAGTGGGCTGGGCCTTTGCTGAGCCGCCAGGTAAGCCCAGGTGAGGTTCCTCCCTCTCTATCATTTCTTTTATGTTTTCCATTTTCTGTAATATGTTGGATTTGATTTGAAGCATCAAATCATTTAGAACTTTCTGTAATTTTTATGTTTGCTCAGGAAACTAGTCCAAGGCCACATGCAAACTTACAAAAATTATTTGAACTTTATCTCTTGTATAATAGAAATAAGTCCAACTCAAATATGTTATTGATTTAATTCAAAGGCCCAAAATAAATATTTTAAAGCCTCCAAGAATATTGGTTTGAATTTTATTATTGCCAATATTTTTCAAGGTTTAACTGGAACGTTTTCTTGGGCTTCTTTGAGAAGATTTTAATGTTGATTGTTTCTAAAAGGTTTATGAGGATTTGAAAATTCCTCAATTCGAATTTCATTTGAATTTAAACATGATGACATGAAGATCAAGCAAAGACAACAGGGGCTGAGCTTGGGCTGTGACACTGTTCATCCACTGTACTAGTTTATCCTCAGCCCCTCAAGGCAATCCACCACACACTGGAGTAGGGTATTATGCTGCAAGGTGGCCCAAACTAGTATAAATCCCCGTGTCTCTTGTTCTTTCGGTCCGTTAAGCTAGGCCGTGGGATCATTGAGCGAGCGAGCTAGGAAGAGAGTGTTCTTCATGTGCACCCCAGAGTTCAAACTTCACAAGGGTTTGTCGGAACCCATAATCCGACATTTGGTGTGCTAGGTAGGGGTGCGCTGAAGCCTTTCTGTAACGCCCTCGATGCGGCTATATCTCCCACGTGTCGAAGCACGACTTAGAGGCATAACCGCATTCAAAGCAATGTCGCAAGTGAGGTAATCTTCACACAACCCATGTAATACATAAGGGAAAAAGATACATAGTTGGCTTACAATCACCACTTCACACAATTACATGAATAAAGCATTACATCATCCAGATATAATCAAGGTCCGACTACGGAACCAAAATAAAAGAAGAACCCCAAATGCGACAAGGTCCCCGATCGACCCCAACTAGGCTCCACTACTGATCGACTGAAATGAAACAACACAAAGGACAAGATCTTCATCGAGCTCCTCCTTGAGCTCGGTTGCATCATCTGCACGGTTCAACGGCACCTGCAAGCTGGTTTTGGAAGTATCTGTGAGTCACAGGGACTCAGCAATCTCGCACCCTCGCGATCAAGACTATTTAAGCTTATGGGTAAGGTAAAGGTATGAGGTGGAGCTGCAGCAAGCGACTAGCATATATGGTGGCTAAACTGTTCGCAAAAGAGAGCGAGAAGAGAAGGCAAAGCACAAACGGAGAACTATGATCAATAAGTGATCCTAGAACAACCTATGTCAAGCATAACTCCAACACCGTGTTCGCTTCCCGGACTCCGCCGGAAAGAGACCATCACGGTTACACACGCAGTTGACTCATTTTAATTAAGTTAAGGTTCAAGTTATCTACAACCGGACATTAACAAATTCCCATCTGCCCATAACCGCGGGCACGGCTTTCGAAAGTTCAAATCCCTGCAGGGGTGTCCCAACTTAGCCCATGACAAGCTCTCACGGTCAACGAAGGAATAGACCTTCTAGCGGGAAGACCCGATCAGACTCAGAATCCCGGTTACAAGACATTTCGACAGGGTAAAACAAATCCAGCAACACCGCCCGAATGTGCCGACAAATCCCGATAGGAGCTGCACATATCTCGTTCTCAGGACACACTCAGATGAGCCAGACATCGGGTAGGCCAACCCAGAGTTGCCCCTGGTAGCCCCGGACATCGCTCGGTTGGACCAACACTCAGAGGAGCACTGGCCCGGGGGGGGGGGGGGGGGAAAAAATGATGACCCTTGAGCGCGACCCAAGGGAAAAAAAGGCTAGGTGGCGAATGGTAAAACCAATGTTGGGCATTGCTGGAAGAGTTTTATCAAGGCGAACTATCAAGGGGTTCCCATTATGACCCAACCGCGTAAGGAATGCAAAATCTGGGAACATAAGACCGATATGACGGAAACTAGGGCGGCAAGAGTGGAACAAAACACCAGGCATAAGGCCGAGCCTTCCACCCTTTACCAAGTATATAGATGCATTAATTAAATAAGATATATAGTGATATCCCAACAAGTAAACATGTTCCAACAAGGAACAAAAACTCCATGTTCCAACAAGGAACAAACTTTAATACAACAACTCCATGTTCCAACAAGGAACAAACTTCAATCTTCACCTGCAACTAACAACGCTATAAGAGGGGCTGAGCAACGCGGTAACATAGCCAAACAATGGTTTGCTAGGACAAGGTGGGATAGAGGCTTGGCTTAACAATATGGGAGGCATGATAAGCAAGTGGTAGGTATCGCAGCATAGGCATAGCAAAAGAGCGAGCATCTAGCAAAGCAAAGATAGTAGTGATTTCGAGGGTATGATCATCTTGCCTGAAATCCCGCAAGGAAGAAGAACGAGTCCATGAAGAAGACAAACGGACGTAGTCGAACGGGTCCTCACAAACACGACATTACTGGATCCAACTTGAAGAAGCAAACACCGGAAAGAAGCACACAACATAGTAAACAACCAACACATGAACCTGGTATGATACGCGGGATGCGGTATGCGATGCATATGCATGATTTGACAAGGAATGCATGAACCTGGCCTCAACTTGGGAATCCAAGTGTGCCACTGGAAAGGTGAGATGAAATCGCTTGAAAATGATATAAAGATCACCGGAATCGGAGTTACGGTTTGGAAATGGCAAGCAATTCAAATATGACACCGGTCTGCGATATACAGCAAGTAGCCATCTAAATGCAACAAGATGAACATGCTACAGCACCCAAACATGGCAACAAAATACATGGCAGGGATCCATTCATGATGCTTAACACAAGATGAACACTGAGCTACGGCCAATTCATTCATTAACAGGTTCAAACAAGCATGGCAAAAATGCAAACGGTAAACAGATTTCAGACTTAGTGAAATTAACACAAGCCTGGAATTTTAGATCAGGTAGCACACTTTGGAGCAAGAAAACTATATGCTACAGGAAATTAACATGGCAAAGTAAAGCATGGCATGGAGCTAATCAAAGAGATAAACAAAAGTCCCTTAGTGACCTTGAGCCAAAAGGGATCAGAAAATACAATTGCAAGCATGTGAACATGGCAAAAACATAATCAGACTCTCAGACTTAGTGAAAAACTGGAGCATGCAAAACAGATATCAAGTAGGCATGTTTACGAGCTCGATGCACTCACTACAGAGCAAGTCATGACAAACTAAGCATACACCCATCAAGAATACACAAAAAACAAGATAGACATAGCAAGAACAATAACATAGCATGCACGGATCAACTACAACATCCTCGGCAAAATTGCTAACAAGTAGACAATCTGCCCAGATTCAACGAAATAGCAAAAGTAGAGCTCGATTGACTCAAGCTAGGGTGCTCCATAATTGCAAACAAAGACATGAATGGATAGAGCACTACAAGTTTAACAAAACATCCTTACCGATCATCCTCAAAAGAGGCACGGATCACTAGGAAACAACATGAACATATGGCATATTGAGATAAACAGATCAAGGACTTAGTGGAAATGCTAAGTCCCTGAAATCAGCATTAAAGAATGCACCACTTTGCAAGCTTGTGCTAGTCACCACACACATCACAAAATACATGGATGACACCTCTGGAAAGATGGCAAAATATATAAAAAAAACTCATGTAGAGCTCAGGGGCATATCATGCACACATTAATCATGGCAAAAATGAAAAATATCTAATTGGAGCAGCAGATCTGACAATTATCTCAAATAGCACTCTTCCAACAGCATTTCGGGCATCAAGATGAACTCAAATGAAAATTATGCAATGAGATGAAATGATGTGCTCTCTGAGTCGAACATTTTGATATGCTATATGCCCAAAACGGAGCTACGGATGCAAAGTTACAACATGATGAACATGGGCATATGAATCTGGAAAACTCAGGGACTTAGTGAAAATATAGACCTCCAGATCTAGGGTTCATCCGGCGCGCGAACTGAGGCGGCGGCGGATCTCGCCGGAGATGGAAGGAAGAGGAGTGGACCTCGCCGGAGATGGCGGATCCGGGCCGGATCTCGCCGGATCCGGCCGGATCCCGGCGCGGGCGGCGTAGGGAGGTCGGCGGCGGCCGTGGCGCGGGGTCCGGCGACCCAAGGCGACGGCGGCGGCTCACCGGCGGCGAGGGCACGAAGGCGGCGCGGGCAGGTTGCCGACGAGGCAAACGGCGGCGAAGGCGAGCGTGGCGGCGGAGAGAGGCGCGCGGGGGCTCGGGCGCTCGGGCCCGGTCGGCGCGAAGGAGGGCCGGGCGCGGGCCGTGGCGGGCCTCGGCGGCGCGCGCGAGAGGAGAGAGAGGCGGCGCCACATGGTGCGCCGTGAGTGGATGCGGGTGGAGCAGCGGCTGAGGTGGCGGCTCGTGATAGGTCCGGGTGAGGTGGCGGCGACGGACATTGTCCGGCGGCGCGGGACGAAATGTCCGGCGGCACGCGGGGGAGTTTTAGGGTTTCGTCTGGCGAATTTCGGAGGGGATCACATATATATAGGTAGAGGGAGCTAGGAGAGTCCAAATGAGGTGTTTTCGGCCGCGCGATCGTGATCGAACGACCCAGGGGTTGGAAGGGGTTTAGGTGGGTTTTGGGCCACTTTGGAAGGGTGTTGGGCCGCAACACACACGAGGCCTTTTCGGTCCCTCGGTTAACCGTTGGAGCATCAAACGAAGTCCAAATGGTACAAAATGACAGGTGGTCTACCGGTAGTAAACCAATGCCGCTTGGCAAGTCTCGGTCCAATCCAGAAATGTTTAATCCCCACACATGAAAGAAAGGTAGAAATGACCACCGGAGGAGATAGGAGCGCCGGAATGCAAAACGGACAACGGGGAAAATGCTCGGATGCATGAGACGGACATGTATGCAAATGAAATGCACATGATGACATGATATGCAATGCATGACACGCAAGCAATGACAAGGAAACAACAGCGAATAACTGGCGGACACCTGGCACATCGGTCTCGGGGCGTTACAACACTCCACCACTACGAGAGGATCTCGTCCCGAGATCTAGAATGGCACCGGAGGGACAACGGAAGAGAAAAAAGAAGAGGTAAAACTAAGTTGCTCCTTTGACAAACGAGTGAAACCAAATAAGCTTGAAAAGGTTAAGCCATATAAAGAAAGAATGCAATGAAGAAGAACAAAGTTGAAAGCACTCCGGTAGGGAAGAGTAAGAAGGAAGAACAAATTCGGAGAGCACTTCGGTTGAAAAGAGATGAAATACTTGATAAGATGAAAAGAACTAGAAGAGATGACACAACACTCCGGTTAGATGGATAAGCACAGGAAAGAACATGATCTTAGATGAAACAAGATGATGGTTGAAGAAAACAACAACGCAATGCCTCCGGAACAAAAGTAAGAATGGAATGGGATGAACGAAGGAAAACAAGATCTCGAGGAAGCACGCTTACCAGAAATGCTAGAACGGAGTTGTTGGAAAACCAACAATGAAAAGAATAAGCTTGATATGGTCTTATGGAATACAGCTCAAAATATGAGGTGACAACCTGCCACTCATGGGAAAAGAATTGGATTGATAAGAACAAGGAGATGAGAAAAATATTTCCATCGGGAGGATAAAGAAGATCTTGGGTCCTTTATAAGCGCCATGGATAGCAACAAACCTTACGGAAGGCTTTAGGTTGAATATAACCCAAGATAACTCAATTGACGAGATTAATGGATTTAAAATGTCTCATCCTTGACAATATGTGAATCGTGAAACATGAACTCAATTATCAAGAATGACATAATACCACCTCAATTGACACGGTAGAAAAAATTGAACTCCGGATTGCAAGATGAAGAATGCTTGAACTCCACTGAAAAGAATGTTGATGAACGCTTCGAGAAGGAAATAAAACCTCGATGAACCATCATGTAGGACATCCCTGAGGAACTCCGGTAAACAAAATGATGATAAAAGCAAAAGAAGTTGAAAACACAAGGTGAAACCTTGTAATGATTTAGATGAATCTCCATGGTGATATAATTGAAAGAGGTTGGAACTCCGGGAAAATAAAAGATGAAACAATTGAAACCAAGAATTTTGATGAGGCTCCGGAATAAGGAATTGAATATACTCGATGAAACAAGAATAAGAATTACATTATGCTTATCCTTCACCAATTAAATTGATGACAATCAACGGATTTAACATATTACTTATTCTCGTAGAAAAGATTAAGAGAGATATAACGTAAACTTGGGAAGGTCTTCGACGAACCATCGCTAGGATTTGGAAAACAACGAATGAGTTGACATGATAACCATGGAATAGAATCTTGAGCAAATCACCGTAAGAATTGAAAATGATCGAAGTAGGGGTGAATCACCGGTAAGAATTAGCAAATGAACGAAGATACTTGAGAGGATTTAGGTACATGAGAACGAAGAGATCACGAGCCGATTAAAGATCACTTGAACAAAGCACCGGTAAAATTGGGGAATGATAACTGACAGCTGAGAATGAATACACCTTAATTGATGGACTCCGGATAATCAAACTAAGAAGACTCTTGAATTGCTCCGGATAGGTGAAAAGAATTCTCACGATCAAAACAATTACGAGAGGATGGCAACAAGCTAGAATGACGAGTCTTGAAGAGACAAGAACAAGATTGGGAGAAAAGATCTTCTTCGGTCTTCACATGATGAGAAACACCACTAAATTGTTGAGATACTCCGGGATGAAAAATGGAAGGTTGAGCCAACGATGAAAAGAATTCGACAGATCTTGGAGAAAAGCATTTACTGATGATAAATCATTCTTACGTCAAACTCCGAAAATAAATTTGAGGATAGCTCCGGGAAAATAAGAGGAGTCAGGTAAGATCCTGGAAAAAGACCTGTGGGTTATGGCCCACTCAAAAGAAATACCGTTGAATGATTCAAAAGAGAGGTTGCACCGGTTGAGTTAAGTGGCTTGAATACGATAGGACCCCGAAATAGTTTGAATGGATGCAAGGTGAAAACACAAATCTTCGAAATATCTTCAGCACTCCGGAACAAATGAATAGCGAAAGGTGAATGATAAAGAGGTGCACCGGTAAGAAAAGGTATTTGAAACGAGGAAAGGATATGATCAACAAAGCATGACTTGAAACCACCGGAGATGAAAAGAATGAAGAATGACGAACTTGAAGCTCCGTTAGTATCTTCATGAGAATCGCCGGATAAGAACATTGAAGGAAAAGAATGGAGACGCTTCACATCAATAAGATGGATACTCGATTAAGAAATCTGAGTCCTTAAAGAAACACAAGGGAGGGAGGGCGGGAAAAACAAAGGCAACTTGGAGATGGATGAAACAAACAACATTGAGAAGAACTGATAATTGATCTTGTGAATATTGAAGTGATCGGATCCACTTGAAGAGAGACATACCGGTAGAAAAGGATTGACAAAAACAATCTTGATGAACATGAAGGATTTGTATTCACATCGGAGTATGAGAACACCGCTTAGGGAAGGTATGGAATCAACATTTGACTTCGAAGCAACTCGAATACCACAACTCAAAACAAAACAAATGATTGGCTTGCAGAATAAGCCGGAACAAACATATGATAGAGATTTTGTCCGAAGTTTTCGTGGTGGGGCCTACACGGGCTCGATCGTACAGCACCATCATGTACAAGGCAGTGCACATGACATACGAAGTGTCCCCGAGTCGGCATAGCCAAGGACTCTTTAAGACACAACGAGACCACTGTAAAACCAACCGTGAATAGGCGGACCACTAGACGTCGAACCCCAATTTCGTATCATACATCCATCGAAAAGATATCCTAAGAGCTACTTGAATTCCCACTTATAAACTCCCAAAATTTTCTGGTTATGCAATCAGGTGTTGGGGATACAGGGGAAGCATAATATCTCACCCAAACTAGCAAATCCTACATCCAGCTATATCCATCATTCAACACATAACCAAGAAACCTTCGGAAATCATCTACCTCAACCTTTGAAAAGCATCCGTTATACAAGTTATGGAAATACTCCCAAACTCCCGCCCCAGTACTGGGTGGTGTCGAGGTTATCTCACCAACAACTGCATAAAAGAGATTTTCGATGTCGGCGAACTAAACTCAGGTATTCCAGAACTGCAACGATAAAATTGTGACGACAACACCTCGGAGCTCAACTCCCCGGGACACTGCCACAACCCCTAAATGTCAGGAGGCACCAAGAACAATGTTCTTGTCACAAAACCATCGGAACGATTCCAAGATACCCGCGTGATCCTAAAAAAAATTTTAGTGAAATTTGAGAAGAGAAGAGTCAAAACTCTACATCAGGATGCCTTACCAGAGCGATGAAGGGACTGGGGAGTAGAAAGAATTCCTAAACTCTCCGATATATAATTCCTAAATGACTCAAAACATTTTTCTAGACTCAACTCGTCCGCTAATTCGATCAAGCAATGGGGCTCCTAAGGTCGGGGAAGGCTCCGATACCAACTTGTAACGCCCTCGATGCGGCTATATCTCCCACGTGTCGAAGCATGACTTAGAGGCATAACTGCATTGAAAGCAATGTCGCAAGTGAAGTAATCTTCACACAACCCATGTAATACATAAGGGAAAAAGATACATAGTTGGCTTATAATCGCCACTTCACACAATTGCATGAATAAAGCATTACATCATCCAGATACAATCAAAGTCCGACTACGGAACCAAAATAAAAGAGGAACCACAAATGCGACAAGGTCCCCGATCGACCCCAACTGGGCTCCACTACTGATCGACTGAAACGAAACAACACAAAGGACAAGATCTTCATCGAGCTCCTCCTTGAGCTCGGTTGCGTCAGCTGCACGGTTCAACGGCACCTGCAAGCTGGTTTTGGAAGTATCTGTGAGTCACGGGGACTCAGCAATCTCGCACCCTCGCGATCAAGACTATTTAAGCTTATGGGTAAGGTAAAGGTATGAGGTGGAGCTGCAGCAAGCGACTAGCATATATGGTGGCTAAACTGTTCGCAAAAGAGAGCGAGAAGAGAAGGCAAAGCACGAACGGAGAACTATGATCAAGAAGTGATCCTAGAACAACCTACGTCAAGCATAACTCCAACACCGTGTTCGCTTCCCGGACTCCGCCGGAAAGAGACCATCACGGTTACACATGCAGTTGACTCATTTTAATTAAGTTAAGGTTCAAGTTATCTACAACTGGACATTAACAAATTCCCATCTGCCCATAACCGCGGGCACGGCTTTCGAAAGTTCAAATCCCTGCAGGGGTGTCCCAACTTAGCCCATGATAAGCTCTGACGGTCAACAATGGAATAGACCTTTTAGCGGGAAGACCCGATCAGACTCGGAGTCCCAGTTACAAGACATTTCGACAGGGTAAAACAAATCCAGCAACACCGCCCGAATGTGCCGACAAATCCCGATAGGAGCTGCACATATCTCGTTCTTAGGGCACACTCAGATGAGCCAGACATCGGGTAGGCCAGCCCAGAGTTGCCCCTGGTAGCCCCGGACATCGCTTGGTTGGACCAACACTCAGAGGAGCACTGGCCCGGGGGGGTTAAAATAATGATGACCCTTAGGAGCGTGACTCCCAAGGGAAAAGAAATGGCTAGGTGGCAAATGGTAAAACCAATGTTGGGCATTGCTGGAAGAGTTTTACTCAAGGCGAACTGTCAAGGGGTTCCCATAATAGCCCAACCGCGTAAGGAACGCAAAATTCAGGAACATAACACCGATATGACGGAAACTAGGGCGGCAAGAGTGGAACAAAACACCAGGCATAAGGCCGAGCCTTCCACCCCTTACCAAGTATATAGATGCATTAATTAAATAAGATATATAGTGATATCCCAACAAGTAAACATGTTCCAACAAGGAACAAAAACTCCATGTTCCAACAAGGAACAAACTTTAATACAACAACTCCATGTTCCAACAAGGAACAAACTTCAATCTTCACCTGCAACTAACAACGCTATAAGAGGGGCTGAGCAACGCGGTAACATAGCCAAACAATGGTTTGCTAGGACAAGGTGGGATAGAGGCTTGGCTTAACAATATGGGAGGCATGATAAGCAAGTGGTAGGTATCGCAGCATAGGCATAGCAAAAGAGCGAGCATCTAGCAAAGCAAAGATAGTAGTGATTCGAGGGTATGATCATCTTGCCTGAAATCCCGCAAGGAAGAAGAACGAGTCCATGAAGAAGACAAACGGACGTAGTCGAACGGGTCCTCACAAACACGACATTACTGGATCCAACTTGAAGAAGCAAACACCGGAAAGAAGCACACAACATAGTAAACAACCAACACATGAACCTGGTATGATACGCGGGATGCGGTATGCGATGCATATGCATGATTTGACAAGGAATGCATGAACCTGGCCTCAACTTGGGAATCCAAGTGTGCCACTGGAAAGGTGAGATGAAATCGCTTGAAAATGATATAAAGATCACCGGAATCGGAGTTACGGTTTGGAAATGGCAAGCAATTCAAATATGACACCGGTCTGCGATATACAGCAAGTAGCCATCTAAATGCAACAAGATGAACATGCTACAGCACCCAAACATGGCAACAAAATACATGGCAGGGATCCATTCATGATGCTTAACACAAGATGAACACTGAGCTACGGCCAATTCATTCATTAACAGGTTCAAACAAGCATGGCAAAAATGCAAACGGTAAACAGATTTCAGACTTAGTGAAATTAACACAAGCCTGGAATTTTAGATCAGGTAGCACACTTTGGAGCAAGAAAACTATATGCTACAGGAAATTAACATGGCAAAGTAAAGCATGGCATGGAGCTAATCAAAGAGATAAACAAAAGTCCCTTAGTGACCTTGAGCCAAAAGGGATCAGAAAATACAATTGCAAGCATGTGAACATGGCAAAAACATAATCAGACTCTCAGACTTAGTGAAAAACTGGAGCATGCAAAACAGATATCAAGTAGGCATGTTTACGAGCTCGATGCACTCACTACAGAGCAAGTCATGACAAACTAAGCATACACCCATCAAGAATACACAAAAAACAAGATAGACATAGCAAGAACAATAACATAGCATGCACGGATCAACTACAACATCCTCGGCAAAATTGCTAACAAGTAGACAATCTGCCCAGATTCACGAAATAGCAAAAGTAGAGCTCGATTGACTCAAGCTAGGGTGCTCCATAATTGCAAACAAAGACATGGATGGATAGAGCACTACAAGTTTAACAAAACATCCTTACTGATCATCCTCAAAAGAGGCACGGATCACTAGGAAACAACATGAACATATGGCATATTGAGATAAACAGATCAAGGACTTAGTGGAAATGCTAAGTCCCTGAAATCAGCATTAAAGAATGCACCACTTTGCAAGCTTGTGCTAGTCACCACACACATCACAAAATACATGGATGACACCTCTGGAAAGATGGAAAAATATATTAAAAAAACTCATGTAGAGCTCAGGGGCATATCATGCACACATTAATCATGGCAAAAATGACAAATATCTAATTGGAGCAGCAGATCTGACAATTATCTCAAATAGCACTCTTCCAACAGCATTTCGGGCATCAAGATGAACTCAAATGAAAATTATGCAATGAGATGAAATGATGTGCTCTCTGAGACGAACATTTTGATATGCTATATGCCCAAAACCGAGCTATGGATGCAAAGTTACAACATGATGAACATGGGCATATGAATCTGGAAAACTCAGGGACTTAGTGAAAATATAGACCTCCAGATCTAGGGTTCATCCGGCGCGCGAACTGAGGCGGCGGCGGATCTCGCCAGAGATGGAAGGAAGAGGAGTGGACCTCGCCGGAGATGGCGGATCCGGGCCGGATCTCGCCGGATCCGGCCGGATCCCGGTGCGGGCGGCGTAGGGAGGTCGGCGGCGGCCGTGGCGCGGGGTCCGTTGACCCAAGGCGACGGCGGGGCTCGCTGGCGGCGAGGGCGCCAAGGCGGCGTGGGCAGGTTGCTGATGACGCAAACGGCGGTGAAGGCGAGCGTGGCGGCGGAGAGAGGCGCGCGGGGGCTCGGGCGCTCGGGCCCGGTCGGCGTGGAGGAGGGCCGGGCACGGGCCGCGGCAGGCCTCGGCGGCGCGCGCGAGAGGAGAGAGAGGCGGCGCCACATGGCACGCCGTGAGTGGATGCGGGCGGAGCAGTGGCTGAGGTGGCGGCTCGTGATAGGTCCGGGTGAGGTGGCGGCGGCGGACATTGTCCGGCGGCGCGGGACAAAATGTCCGGCGACACGCGGGGGAGTTTTAGGGTTTCGTCTGCGCGAATTTCGGAGGGGATCGCATATATATAGGTAGAGGGAGCTAGGAGAGTCCAAATGAGGTGTTTTCGGCCGCGCGATCGTGATCGAACGACCGAGGGTTGGAAGGGGTTTAGGTGGGTTTTGGGCCACTTTGGAAGGGTGTTGGGCTGCAACACACACGAGGCCTTTTCGGTCCCTCGGTTAACCGTTGGAGCATCAAACGAAGTCCAAATGGTACAAAACTTGACAGGCGGTCTACCGATAGTAAACCAAGGCTGCTTGGCAAGTCTCGGTCCAATCCGGAAATGTTTAATCCCCACACATGAAAGAAAGGTAGAAATGACCACCGGAGGAGATAGGAGCGCCAGAATGCAAAACGGACAACGGGGAAAATGCTCGGATGCATGAGACGAACACATATGCAAATGAAATACACATAATGACATGATATGCGATGCATGACACGCAAGCAATGACAAGGCAACAACAGCGAATAACTGGCGGACACCTGGCACATCGGTCTCGGGGCGTTACACTTTCTTCCATCGATCGACACATGACTGCTCCGCCGCATCCATGGCTGACCCTCGCCGGGCCCGTGCTGAGCGCCGTGCCGCCCTTGCCGCTCGCGTCGCCAGACGGCACCCATCAGCGGACCTCCCCGTCTCTCTCTATCACCCGGTACCAACGCCGCCACCGGCCCGGTGGGAAACAAGTGTCAAGACCCCGATTCTACGTCACACCGATCTAGCATGTAACACAACATATCACTTTGTGGCCTCACGCACAGTATTCCCATGGCTGCCACCTTACCTGGCCCGGGACCATTTGCGCCTTTTGGCTCACGTATATGATAGTGTCGCTAGTATCCATATGACAGAGAACCCGGGCCGACATGACTAGTCGTGAACCCAAAGTGGCCCTAACTTACGGGGACAGGCATACATGAACCAGCATCGAACGCGTCGGTCATCAGCGTGTGAATCCGGGCTGTAGCAACTAGGCTAATAGGACACCGAGAACCTGGGCTGTAGTAGGATAGCAGGACTCCGAAAGACACCGCGTGACATTTCCCAGAAGGGACGGACACAGGATCGAAGTGGATCACATGTCGGCCAGTCTAAATGTTCTGGAGCAGTAGTAACTGGGCTAGCAAGACTCCGGTAAACCGGGCTGTAGCCGACTACCATGGCTCAGGGGAAGCACTAGACTACATTTCCCCATAAGAGAGGCTACCAAGGATAAACAACTAGGTTGTCAGATCCCACACATACCAAGCATTTCAATCATACACACAATATGCCTGATATGTGTAAATACAGCATGGCATCACAACAAAACTCTACAACTCAAAGTATTTGTCATTATGCTCCGAGGAGCCAAGTATTACAAACATGGGTCTCATGACCCAACATACAGAGCATATAGGCAACGAGCACAAGTGGAAGCTTAACTTGTCTGAGTACATACAACTATAAAAGAAAAAGGCTCAGAAGCCTGACTATCTACAAGACCCTGCCGAGGGCACAAGATCGTAGCTGAGGTAACAAGCTAAACATTGAAGTCCACGCGGAACTACTAGCGAGACTGAAGTATCTCTGCAAAAACATAAATTATGCAAATGTGAGTACAAATGTACCCAGCAAGACTTACATCAGAGCTAGCTACATATGCATCGGTATCGACAAAGGGGGTGGTGGAGTTTAACTTCAGCAAGCCAGCTTTGGCTCGGTGGCTATCCTGAACTATGACTACAAGTAACTCTTTTGAGGTGGCACACAGGAGTCCACATATTCACCATATCAATACACCACTATGGATCCGCTCCCGTCTCCCTACGAGAACGCCATCCATAGCACTCACGCTTATCTTGCGTATTTTAGAGTATCCACTTTCACTTGTCTATGAATTGTAAAGGCAACCCAGAAGTCCTTTACCACGGACACGGCTATTCGAATAGATCATGTTAACCCTACAGGGTTGTACTTCTTCACACATGCTCTCGCCACTTACCACCATGTACACGTCGTGTATCTCGGCAACCTTCAAGCGGAAGCCTGGCGAGGGAGTTGGCCACGACCTGACTAACCATCCAAGTCTCTAGTCCAGGTTTATCGCCCATTCGGGTTCCATCCGCAAGGAGATCCGGCCGAGGTTTCGCTCGCGGCCCCAAACGATGTGTGCAGGGTTCCCAAGCCCACCTCGACGGATGTATCTACGCTTGGTACATGTCAGGACCCCGATTCTAAGTCACACCGATCTAGCATGTAACACAACATATCACTTTGCGGCCTCACGCACGGTATTCCCACGGGTGTTGCCTTACCATGGCCCAGGACCGTTTGCGCCTTTTGGCTCACGTATATGATAGTGTCGCTAGCATCCATATGACAGTGAACCCGGGCCGACATGGCTAGTCGTGAACCCAAAGCGGCACTAACCTATGGGAACAGGCATACATGAATCACATCGAGCATGTCGGTCAGCAGCGTGTCAATCCAGGCTGTAGCACTGGCTAACAGGACTCCGGGAACCCGGGATGTAGCAGGCTAGGCAGGACTCCGGATGTCACCGCGTAACATTTCCCCGAAGGAACAGACACAGGAACAAAGTGAAACACATGCCGGCCAGTCAAGTGTTCTGAGCAGTACTGCTAGGCTAGCAGGACTCCGGTGAACCGGGCTGTAGCGGACTACTATGGCTCATGGAAGCACTAGACTACATTTCCCCATAAGAGAGGCTGCCAAGGATAAACAACTAGATTGTCGGATCCCACACATACCAAGCATTTCAATCATACACACAATATGCTCGATATGTGTAAATACAACATGGCATCACAACATAACTCTACGACTCAAACATTTATTCATTAGGCTCCGAGGAGCGAGATATTACAAACATGGGTCTGATGAACCAACAATCATAGCATACAAATCAAAGCACATGCAGAAGCTTAACATGTCTGAGTACAGACATCTACAAATGAAAAAGGCTAAGAAGCCTGACTATCTACCAGATCCTGCCGAGGACACAAGATCGTAGCTGAGGTATCAAGCTAAACGTCGAAGCCCACGCGGAAGTACTAGCGAGACTGAAGTCTCTCTTCAAAACATAAATTAAGCAAACGTGAGTACAAAAGTACTCAGCAAGACTGACATCAGAACTAGCTACATATGCATCGGCATCAACAAAGGGATGGTGGGGTTTAACTGCAGCAAGCCAGCATTGACTCAGTAGCTAACTTAAACTACGACTGCAAGCAACTCTTTTGACGTGGCCCACACGAGTCCACATATTCACCATATCAATACACCACTACGGTTCCGCTCCCGTCTCCCTACGAGAAGGCCATCCATAGCACTCATGCTTATCTTCCGAGTTTTAGAGTATCCACTTTCACTTGTCTATGAACTATGCAAGGGGTCCAAGTTTCCATATCCGAGGAATCCGGCTATTCGAATAGATAATGATAACCCTGCAGGGGTATACTTCTTCACACACGCTCCCACCACTTATCACCATATACACGTCATGTATCTCGGCAACCTTCAAGCGGAAGCCTTGCGAGGGTGTCGGCCATGGCCTACCTAAACACTCAAGTCTCTAGTCCAGGTTTATCGCCTATCCAGGTTCCATCTGCAGGGAGTCCGGCCGAGGTTTCCACATACGGCCCCGAACAATGTGAACAGGGTTCCCGAGACACCAAACGGGCACCCGGTACACGGTGCCACGGTGTATCTATCGCATCATAGCCCACCCCTAGGGTCAGCGCTACGCACGACCACCAACACATAACCTACAAACACCAGAAACTAGTTACAACTCCTGGACAGAGTACTAGGGTGATTAAGAAGCCGAGAGGGTCAATTAAGGATCCCAATGAGTGGTAGTAGTTGTTCATGGATCACAGACACAGAACTCAGTTCCTGAGGACAGTTTCAATGAGACAACCCACCATGTACTCCTACATGGCCTCTCACCGCTACCTTTACCAAATCGTGTTCACACACTTAGCTCACACACAGTAGAACATGTTCACACACCTCCGATTCATCCCCGATGAATCAGACCGGACACAACTCTATGCAATAGCAGGCATGACAAATAAGCATGAATGAGTAGGCACATCAGTGCTCAAACAACTCCTACTCATGCTAGTGGGTTTCATCTATTTACTGTGGCAATGACAGGTCATGCAGAGGAAAAGGGTTCAACTACCGCAGCATGTAACAGTTGAATCATTGTTGTCCTAATGCAGTAAAAGAGAGCAGGAGCGAGAGAGTGGGATTGTATCGGAATGAACAAGGGGGTTTTGCTTTCCTGGCACTTCTGAAGTTAATATAGTTCTTCATCGGTGTCATCGATCACGTCGTCGGAAACATCGTCGTCTGAGAGGGCACGGTTACCGGCAAACAGAGAAGGACACAATCAATGCAATGCAACAATATGATGCATGAATGTGACATGGCAATATGCTGTTCATTGGCCTAATGCAACTAGCAATCATATTAAATGAATTTGGTTTGAACCAAGGGTTCAAATTCAAACTCCATATGTGCTTATTTAAATGTCAATTATGCAAATTTCCCTGTACAGCAACCCTAGGTTGTTCAAACATGCATGCAAATGCCATAAACAGATTCCTTGAATTTTTCTGATAATTTTTCATATATAATTTATTTCATTCTGAGTTATAGATAATTTTCTATGAATTTTAGAAGTTTTGGCTATTTTCTGGAATTAAATAAATCATTTAGATTTATTTAAAAATACAGAAAAGCATTTACTGCGTCAGCCTTGCATCATAATGATGTCATCTGGTCAACAGACACATTCCAGGTCAAACCTGACTAGTGGGACCCACTGGTCAGTGACCCGGTGCTGCCTAGGGTCACAGACAGGTGGGGCCCGGTCACCGGACACGTCAGCATAGTCAAAACTGCACGTGGGGCCACTGCAATTAGCTTAACCTTAATCTATTTTAGTTAGCCGGTTAGTTAGGCGGTGGGGCTCGGCTGTCAGTGTCTTAGAGGCTTAGTTAGCGGGGTGTTTAATCCCCAAACAGTGGCTATCACCGGCGGCTAATCGCCGGCGTAACCAGGACGAGGCGGCGTTGCCTGCCCGGCCAACTCCGGCGACGAGAGCAAGCGGGGCTGGTCTCGTTGGAACGGCCGTGATGCGGCGCATCCAGCGGTGGTGGTTGCAAGGGCTGGGGCGACCGGAGACGACGACGAGGAGCTCGGCCGCGGCGGCCGGTGTTCGGGTGTGCGCAGGAGCCCGGCTGCGCTGTGTAAACGGTTGAGGCGAAGCACTGGAGATGCTCTACGCGGTGCAGCGAGCTCGATGGACACGCGCCCGGGACCAAATGGTCACCGGAGCATCGGCGGCGGCGAGCGTAGGCGGCGGCGGAATTCGGTCATCGCCGAAATGGCGACTACGGCGTGCAACCGAGAAAATGGAGAGGAGGAGGAGGAGCAGCAGCTCACGGCGGTTGTAGCAGGCATCGAAGCAGGCTCGGGGAAGGCCGGAGCTGAGAGGGGCGGCGAGGCGAATCTCCGACGGCCGAGGAGGGGAAAAGCGGCGGGGGTGGCGCTTCGGGGCCCTTCTGGTAGCTTGGCTCGGTGAGGAGGTAGGGAACGAGGTGGCGGAGCTCGGGGATAGCTCGGGGCGGCTCGGGGAACACGGTGGACGCGGTGACGGCAAGCGGCGGCGACGGTCTCGCTCGGCCGTGCGCGTGAGAGAGAGCAGAGGAGGGGGAGGGGGTCCAGAGCAAGAGGGGAGAGACGCAGGGGGTGGAGGCCGTCTCCGTGGTGCATTCAAAAGAGCCGGGGCGTCGCGGTGGAAGCAGGAGCTGGCGCGCGCGCGACGAGCACACACCCTGTCTACTGGCACGGGGAGGAAGACGATAGAGGCGGCTGCGGTGGTGGGCTGGGCCGGCAACAGGTAGGTGGGCCGAGGTAAGTCCAGGTAACTCTCTCTCTCTCTGTTTCTGTTGTTTTGTTCTGTTTGTTTTTATTTTATCTTTGCCACTGCTTTTAAAATTCAAAACAGTTTCAAAAACAGTTTCAATTATCCTCTAATAATTTCATGTTGCAAAATGGAATTTTCCAAATGCACATAAAATATATCAGAGGTATTTGGAGATATATCCTATATATATTTGGGTATATTTCCAAATTCAAATAGGATAGTGATTTAAATTCAGTGCCCAAAATATTCCACAAAAATGTTCCCTATTTTTGGTTTGGTCTCAATGCCTTCCCAAAAATTAACAAACATTTATGAAGGCATTTTGGAAACAATGAATGCAATTTAAAGGGTTCTTGTCCTTCTTTTAAATTGATTTCTGAGGCTTTCACTTTCCTCATTTCAAGTTTCTTGAAATTAACAGGATGCATGATGCTCACTGATGCAACTATCTCCAAACAATTCTAGGGCTGTGACAACTCACCCCCACTAAACAAGAATCTCGTCCCGAGATTCAAGACGTGAGGTATGAAGACAGAGGGGGTACAAACTAACGTGATCTTCATGATCCATTGCTTCAGATCGATCTTTGCGTCCTTCCTTTCAAGATCTTCATCCAACACGATGACGACGGACAGGAACTCTACCGGAATCGATCTTCTCGAAGATCGGGCAACTCAAGATCAACTCTTAGGGTGAGATATAAAACTTCTGTTGAGCTGAGACACGAAACATACATTCGGGGGGATGGGGTGTAACAGATGACGAAGGTCCACTAAGTACGCAAGAAATCCACGCTCGATCACGATGTAGCCAGGAGTTAACTGCCATGATTCCACAATGGGGCAACTTGGGGAAGGTGACTCGTAGATCTATCCCCTTAAGTGGCAAAAAGAATTACTTTCGATACAGAGATCATTGAAACTCTCTACACCAGCCTAAGACAAATCACCAACAGACATTTGGCATAGTTCAAAGGAATGGCATACCCGGACTCGAATGGGTGATGTGGACTACCTTGTTGAAGACAACGCAACGAATGATTTTTGCTTATCACCGGAAATGGATGGGACTCATGGTAAGTCCATTTCTGAAGATGATCCTTCTTCAGTAATTGAGAATGGCAGCCCATGGGAAACTGGCACAATGGCCATGCAAGCTGGAAACAAAATGCTAATGTTGGAAATGTTCCAACCATCATATCTACCTGAGATTCAGATCTGGTTGATAACATGATATTTCAGACAACATGCCTGGAAAGAAGGGTTGCAACACAAATCGAGGAGATGACGTTGCAAGATTCTCAGGGAATGAACTACGATAGCAAGCTCCAAAACATGAGCAGGTTTTGCTACAACATGTGAACACGCTGTCCCAGACAAGCATGACCACACAGTAGTCTTATAATAAAACACTACCGAGTTCAGGTTGGGAACCATCATCGAGGATATCAAAGTCCTTGTGCACTTATCGATGAACTTCTTATCCTTGAGCAAGTCAATTAGTGGCTTGGTGTGCTAGGAACACATATAGAATGGAGGCGGCCAACCTATCAAAACATAGGGCACTTCGCACGTGCATGACTAACTTGGGATGATTCCAGAGGATGCAAAATAAACTTTCTCGAATTCACGACGGCAACTTGCATCGATTGCACGTGAACCAGAGGAAGTCACTTCTTTCATCCAGACAGATACTTCATGAACGGGGCATGAAAAAAAATGCTTACACAAGTTTCCAATGCTAGCTCGATGTTCAACACGAATCATGGAGGAGACAAAATGCTGCCGATGGACTCAACAACAACTCATCGGAATTTCCATATCACTGAACTTCCACCATCATGTGAACACGATGATAGCATTGGTCAGACCAAAGATGTAATGGTGTATGCTCGAGGGATCAACCACGAGTAAGACAACATTACGAACATCATTGGTTCTGATTTGACTTGACGATAGCCCATACTCAAGTCAAGGTTTTGACAAGGCAATAGATCCAACAACTGATCACGAGGACCAATCGATGGAGATATCATCTTTCTTCATCACACACACACACACAAAAAGATATCCCTTAACATGAACTAAGTCAGACAGGCTTTATCTTCCAACTCTCCAAGTTGTTGTTTAGCTCAACCAACTAGCTCAGGTATATCCAACACAGATTCTTGGAGAAGGGGTGATTTATAAGAAAACCCATTTAATCACGAACTCAACATACCGGTCAGGTGACAACCAGGTAATACTTCCAAGAAGATCTTCGGAAAATCACGAACCATCGATATGTTACTAAGCTGGAGAACAATCTTGCTTTTCAGGGCAAGACGATATGATCAACTAAGCAAGGATAGACACAGTCCCAACTCTTGATCGAAGAGTGCACCAGGAAAATGGACTAGGTAGCATGATCAATCTTAGAATGATGATTCAATAACCAACACGCTAAGAATGAGAATATTGTCCATTAACTACCAAGCAGCGAGGTTGCTAGGAGTACCGATTTCACACATCACAGTTCACTTGTCGGCATTCCGGTTATGGCAACACGGGACCGAGGATGAACGATCATGGCGAGAGTATCGCTGCATCAAAAATTCATAAGAGAAGGTGCAATTCTCATGACGTTCCTGACATAAAAGTGGGTAATACTTCAGGGTAGAACAGAATCAAAGCTTGATTGCATTTGATCTGCGGAATACAACTGCTTTGACCCAATCCTAGAAATGGATGAGGTACTGGAGTTTGTTTCTCCTAGTCATTCTGAACTAGAATGGCTTGACAGACCACAGGAATAATAAGCATCGATAACACGGATGCACAATTACTCCTGACTATCAATTGATAGATTATGGTTGGAATACAAATGAAGAGGGACAACTCAAGGGAACATATATCTTTCTGAGTTGTGGATACATAGGTTAGTATGTTGAGCAAGCTCAACATTTCTCCCGGATAACCCATGCAGAAAGGTAGAACTCGCAGATTCACAATGTAGAATGGAGAACTCATTAAGAGCGCTCTGGTTGTGATCTTTTGATTCAAACGAATTTCTGCCAAGGATGATTCATGGTATTTGGAAGAATGATATACCACGGACCTCGAATACTATCACAAAGATTACTAATATCCTAAAGGTACGAGCAACACTATCAACACGAGGTAAGTAGAGTGGATCTTGGGTCAAGAACCCAGGAGTAGAATACCTACTACTAAATGGCATCGTGGAATGCTTTCGAGAATGGTGGCCAGAATCATCACACTGGGGATACAAAGCATTGCAGATTACTAGGTGACTCCCTAAAACACCTATGGTCATAATAATAGCTCCAACATATATGTCGAGACAATAAATTACCTCAACGCACCAGTTAGTGTGCTTATACTGACCATAAAGGACATCAGGAACGGAAAGAAAGGATTGCAAATGCATTAGATTATCTAGAAACCTGGGATGACTCGGACAGCATAACGGCTGTAAATGCTCAAAAGATTTGAGACATCCTGCAAAATGGTGGCATAACCACTCAACAACACAATATCAAGGTTCCGAGATCAACTGTCAACACACAGAAATAGTAGGAACTGAACTAAGAATTGAATCCATCAATCCTATAAGTCTATGGATTAGTAACACATCATCCTGATAGATAGATTAGAAGGCCTAGTTCTTAAACCCCGTAGAAGAGAAGAGGATGACTCAGATCAGAAGGCCATAAGGTAAAGGAGTAAAAAGAGCCTTACGTTCCCTTCGACAATCAATTCCCCTACATAACTAAAGCATTTCGAGACACAACTTCGACCGGTTTGGCTTGGTAATCCTACAGGCAGTTAGGCTTTGATACCAAAGCTGTCAGGACCCCGATTCCAAGTCACATCGATCTAGCCGGTAACACCTCATATCACTTTGCGACCTCACGCACGGTATTCCCACGGGTGTCGCCTTACCATGGCCCGGGACCGTTTGCGCCTTTTGGCTCACGTATATGATAGTGTCGCTAGCATCCATATGACAAAGAACCCGGGCCTACATGACTAGTCGTGAACCCAAAGCGGCACTAACCTATGGGAACAGGCATACATGAATCAGATCGAGCATGTCGGTCAGCAGCGTGTGAATCCGGGCTATAGCACTGGCTAACAGGACTCCGGGAACCCAGGCTGTAGCAGGCTAGGCAGGACTCCGGATGTCACCGCGTGACATTTCCCCGAAGGGACAGACACCGGAACAAAGTGAAACACAGGCGGACTACTATGCCTCATGGAAGCACTAGACTACATTTCCCCATAAGATAGCCTGCCAAGGATAAACAACTAGATTGTTGGATCCCACACATACCAAGCATTTCAATCATACACACAATATGCTCGATATGTGTAAATACAACATTGCATCACAACATAACTCTACGACTCAAACATTTATTCAATAGGCTCCGAGGAGGGAGATATTACAAACATGGGTCTCATGACCCAACAATCATAGCATACAAATCAAAGCACATGCGGAAGCTTAACATGTCTGAGTACAGACATCTACAAATGAAAAAGGCTAAGAAGCCTCACTATCTACCAGATCCTGCCAAGGACACAAGATCGTACCTGAGGTATCAAGCTAAACGTCAAAGCCCATGCGGAACTACTAGCGAGACTGTAGTCTCTCTGCAAAACATAAATTAAGAAAACGTGAGTACAAAAGTACTCATCAAGACTTACATCAGAACTAGCTACATATGCATCGGCATCAACCAAGGGATGGTGGGGTTTAACTGCAGCAAGCCAGCTTTTACTCAGTAGCTAACCTAAACTACGACTGCAAGCAACTCTTTTGAGGTGGCGCACATGAGTCCACATATTCACCATATCAATACACCACTACGGATCCGCTCTTGTCTCCCTACGAGAAGGCCATCCATAGCACTCACGCTTATCTTGCGAGTTTTAGAGTATCCACTTTCACTTGTCTATGAACTATGCAAGGGGTCCAAGTTTCCATATCCGAGGAATCCGGCTATTCGAATAGATAATGATAACCCTGCAGGGGTGTGCTTCTTCACACACACTCCCACCACTTATCACCATATACACGTCATGTATCCCGGCAACCTTCAAGCGGAAGCCTGGCGAGGGTGTCGGCCACAGCCTACCTAAACACTCAAGTATCTAGTCCAGGTTTATCGCCTATCCAGGTACCATCCGCAGGGAGTCCGGCCGAGGTTTCCACATACGGCCCCGAACGATGTGAACCGGGTTCCCGAGACACCAAACGGGAGCCCGGTACACCGTGCCATGGTGTATCTACCGCATCATAGCCCACCCCTAGGGTCAGCGCTATGCACAGCCGCCAACACATAACCTACAAACACCAGAAACTAGTTGCAACTCCTGGACAGAGTACTAGGGTGATTAAGAAGCCGAGAGGGTCAATTAAGGATCCCAATGAGTGGTAGTAGCTATTCATGGATCACAGACACAGAACTCAGTTCCTGAGGACGGTTTCAATGAGACAACCCACCATGTACTCCTACATGGCCTCTCACCGCTACCTTTACCAAATCGTGTTCACACACTTAGCTCACACACAGTAGGACATGTTCACACACCTCCGATTCATCCCCGATGAATCAGACCTGACACAACTCTATGCAATAGCAGGCATGACAAACAAGCATGAATGAGTAGGCACATCAGGGCTCAAACAACTCCTACTCATGCTAGTGGGTTTCATCTATTTACTGTGGCAATGACAGGTCATGCAGAGGAAAAGGGTTCAACTACCGCAACATGTAACAGTTGAATCGTTGTTGTCATAATGCGGTAAAATAGAGCAGGAGCGAGAGAGTGGGATTGTATCGGAATGAACAAGGGGGTTTTGCTTGCCTGGCACTTCTGAAGTTAATATAGTTCTTCATCGGTGTCATCGATCACGTCGTCGGAAACATTGTCGTCTGAGAGGGGACGGTTACCGGCAAACAGAGAAGGACACAATCAATGCAATGCAACAATATGATGCATGAATGTGACATGGCAATATGCTATTGATTGGCCTAATGCAACTAGCAATCATATTAAATGAAGTTGGTCTGAACCAAGGGTTCAAATTCAAACTCCATATGTGCTTATTTAAATGTCAATTATGCAAATTGCCCTGTACAGCAACCCTAGGTTGTTCAAACATGAATGCAAATGCCATAAACAGATTCCTTCAATTTTTCTGATAATTTTTCATATATAATTTATTTCATTCTGAGTTATAGATAATTTTTTATGAATTTTAGAAGTTTTGGCTATTTTCTGGAATTAAATAAATCATTTAGATTTATTTAAAAATACAGAAAAGCATTTACTGCGTCAGCCTTGCATCATGCTGACGTCTTCTGGTCAACAGACGTAGTCCAGGTCAAACCTGACTAGTGGGACCCACTGGTCAGTGACCCAGTGCTGCCTAGGGTCACAGACAGGTGGGGCCCGGTTAACGAACACGTCACCATAGTCAAAACTGCACGTGGGGCCACTACAATTAGCTTAACCTTAATCTATTTTAGTTAGACGGTTAGTTAGGCAGTGGGGCCCGGCTGTCAGTGGCTTAGAGGCTTAGTTAGCGGGGTGTTTAATCCCCAAACAGTGGCTATCACCGGCGGCTAATCGCCGCGTAACCAAGACGAGGCAGCGTTGCCTGCCCGGCCAACTCAGGCGACGGGAGCAAGCGGGGCTGGTCTCGTTGGAATGGCCGCGATGCGGCGCATCCAACGGTGGTGGTTGCAGGGGCTGGGGCGGCTGGAGACGACGACGAGGAGCTCGGCCGCGGCGGCCGGCGTTCTGGTGTGCGCGGGAGCGCGGCTGCGGTATGTAAACGGTCGGGGCGAAGCACTGGAGATGCTCTACGCGGTGCAGCGAGCTCGGTGGACACGCGCCCGGGGCCAAATGGTCACCGGAGCGTCGGCGGCAGCGAGCGCAGGCGGCGGCGGAGTTCGGTCATCGGTGAAACGGCGACTATGGCGTGCAACCGAGAAAACAGAGAGGGGAAGGAGCAGCAGCAGCTCACGGCGGTTGCAGCAGGCGTCGAAGCGGGCTCGGGGAAGGCCAGAGCTGGGCGGCGAGGCGAATCTCCGGTGGCCGAGGAGGGGAAAAGCGGCGGGCACTTTGGGGCCCTTCCAGTAGCTTGGCTCGGTGAGGAGGTAGGGAACGAGGTGGCGGAGCTCGGGGATAGCTCGGGGCGGCTCGGGGAACACGGTGGACGCGGTGACGGCAAGCGGCGGTGACGGTCTCGCTCGGCCGTGCGCGTGAGAGAGAGCAGAGGAGGGGGAGGGGGTCTAGAGCGAGAGGGGAGAGACGCAGGGGGTCGAGAGCGTCTCCAGGGCGCATTCAGAAGAGTCGGGGCGTCGCGGTGGAAGCAGGAGCTGGCGCGCGCGCGACGAGCACGCGCCCTGTCTACTGGCACGGGGAGGAAGACGACAGAGGCGGCTGCGGTGGTGGGCTGGGCCGGTGAAGCTGGGCCGGCAACAGGTTGGTGGGCCGAGGTAAGTCCAGGTAACTCTCTCTCTCTCTTTGTTTCTGTTTTTTTGTTCTGTTTGTTTTTATTTTATCTTTGCCATTGCTTTTAAAATTCAAAACAGTTTCAAAAACAGTGTCAATTATCCTCTAATAATTTCATGTTGCAAAATGGACTTTTCCAAATGCACATAAATTATATCAGAGGTATTTGGAGATATATCCTATATATATATTTGGGTATATTTCCAAATTCAAATAGGATAGTGATTTAAATTCAGTGTCCAAAATATTCCACAAAAATGTTCCCTATTTTTGGTTTGGTCTCAAAGCCTTGCCAAAAATTAACAAACATTTATGAAGGCATTTTGGAAACAATGAATGCAGTTTAAAGGGTTCTTGCCCTTCTTTTAAATTGATTTCTGAGGCTTTCACTTTCCTCATTTCAAGTTTCTTGAAATTAACAGGATGCATGATGCTCACTGATGCAACTATCTCCAAACAATTCTAGGGCTGTGACAGTACACCGTGCCACGGTGCCTAGTTTTTCCCAAGCCCACCTGTACCGGGTGCCACTTGGTGGACTACTAACACAACCTACAAACACCAGATACTAGTTGCAACTCCTGGACAGAGATCGACGTGGTTAATAAGCCGAGAGGGGTCGAGTTACCAGAACACAATGTGTGTTAGTAACTATTCATGGATCACAAACACAGAACTCAGTTCCTGAGGACGGTTTCAATAAGACAACCCACCATGTACTCCTACATGGCCTCCCACCGCTACCTTTACCAAATCATGTTCACACACTTAGCTCTCAACAGTAGGACATGTTCACACCTTTCCAATTCATCCCTGATGAATCAGACCTGACACAACTCTAAGTAATAGCAGGCATGACAAACAGGCATGAATGAGTAGGCACATTAGGGCTCAAACAACTCCTACTCATGTAGTGGGTTTCAGCTATTTACTGTGGCAATGACAAGTCATGCAGAGGAAAGGGGTTCAACTATCACAGCATGTAACAGTTGAATCGTTGTTGTCCTAATGCAGTAAAAGAGAGCAAAAGCGAGATAGTGGGATTGTATCGGAATGAACAAGGGGGTTCTGCTTGCCTGCACTTCTGAAGATAGTATAGCTATAAATGAACAAGGGGGTTCAAATTCAAGCTCCATATGTGATTATTTAAATGCCAATCATTTGTTTTGACCTGATCAGCAGGTATAAGTTGTTCAAACATGCATGAAAATGGTAAAGATGGATTCCTTGAATTTTTCTGATAATGTTTCATATATAAATTATTTCATTTGGAGTTACGGTTGATTTTATATGAATTATAGAAGTTTTATCAATTTCTGGAATTTTCTTGAATTATAAATAATCCAGAAAAAAACACTTATTACGTCAGGGTGATGTCATGGTGATGTCCGCAGTCAACAGGGCCGGTCCAGGTCAAACCTGAGCAGTGGGATCCACTGGTCAGTGACTTAGTGAACTAACAGGGTTAATTAGCACTAACTAAAGGTTAATCTAGGCTAATTAGTCCCTGGACCCACACGTGAGTGGCTGTGGGTTTAAAATTAAGTTAATTTAACACTTAGCTAATTAACAGGGGCCAGGGACCACTTGTGAGTGGCTAACATCACTAACCTAAATAGGATTAGCCCTAACTAACTTAGTTAGCAGGGTGGGGTCCTCATGTCAGTGAGAGAGAGGGGTCAAACCCCTGGTCAAACGGGGTCAAACCCCGCCGGTCAAAGTGGACAACCTGCCGGCGTTTAGCTGCCGGCATGGCCAGACGCGGCAGAGCGCGTCGAGATCCACCTACAGGGGCTCTTTTGGCGTGCAGGGAGAAGCTACGGGAAGAGGGTGGAGTGACGCATCCAACGGTGGTGGTGGCGGAGGCTGGGGTGGTCGGGAGCAGCGCCGGCGACGAGGTTTGCGGCGGCCGGAGCTCGGGTGCAAGCGGGGATGGGCTGCAGTGCGCAAATGAGCATGGCGAGGTGCTACGAAGGCTCTACACGATGCGGGGAGCGCGTTGGGCGCATTCCCGGGACCAAATGGTCACCGGAGCATCACCGGCGATGATCGCGGGCGCAGCGCATGCGGGTGAGCGTGGTGCAGTCGCTACGGCCCACTGGGAAGGAAAAGAAGAGGAGGGGAAGGTCAATGCCTCAAAGCGGTCATGACGAGCGGGTCAGCGAGGTCGGGCAGGCAGCGAGGCGAGCGCGGGGTCGCCGGCGATCTCGGGGACCGGAAGTTGAGGAAGGGGTCGCTGGCGTCCTTGCAGGCTTCCCGGCGTCAAACGGCTTGGTGTAGAAGATGCAGGGGACGATGGCGATTCTTCTGGACACACTGGATGGGCAAGGGAGGGCCAGTGGCTGCGGTGAACGGTGTCGGCGGCGACGAGCTCCGCTCGATGGTGCTCGGGGGAGAGGACAGATGAGGAAGAGACACGGGAGAGAGGAGGAGTGACCAGGGGGTTGTGTGGCGCCCTCGGGTGAGTCCAGCGGCGAGCAAGCAAGCAGGAGGTGGCCGGCGCGTGCACGCGCGTGTCAGGCACACGCCCTCCTGCCTACTGGCAGGAGGTTGAAGACGGTGGCGGCTGCGGTGGACTGGGCTGCTGCTGGGCTGCACAGTAACTGGGCTAGCCAGGTAAGTGCCCAGTTCTTTCTCTCCCTCTCTTTTATTTTCTGTTTTCTAATTATTTTGATCTGTTTTGAATTAGTAGAAAACTAACTCATTTTGTAAAATCCTTAAAATAATTGTGGGCATTATTTGAATTATTTCCAACAGCCCTAAATTGCTTTCAGAAGTATTGAAGCATTTAAAATATTTATGGGCATTAAATGCTCCAATTCAAATACAATGTGATTTAACTCAAAAATCCATAAATGGCCAAGAAATATGCTCATCATTTTTGGCAGAGGTTTTCACCTTTATCAGAAATCATGAACATTTTCAAAGGCATTTTCGGTTCTTTGAAAAGATTTTATTTGAACCTATTTGAATTCTTTCTAGTGATAGAGTTTGATCAATCCCCATTTCAGCTTTACATAAAATTTAAACATAATGCAACAGACAAGTGCTAGCCTAGTGCAAGGTAAAGCTAGGGATGTGACAACTCACCCCCACTAAACAAGAATCTCGTCCCGAGATTCAAGACATGAGGTAGGTAGAAGGAGGGGACACAAAGCTAACACAATCTCATGATCCACCTTCCCTTCTCTAAGATGTTGATTCATTGCCTCAAATTGTTCTCGGCATCTTTGCTTTCGAGATCTTCATCCAACACGATGATGACAGATAGAAGCTCTACAGGAATCAATCTCCTCAAAGATCAAGCACTCAAGATCAACTCACAGAATGAGACGTAAAAACATCTCTTGAGCTGAGACGCAAAACACACATTAGAGATGATGGATGAGAAACATATGACAAAGGTTCAAATTGGTAGGCAACAATTCCACGCTCAAATAGGATGGTGCATTAGTTTCAGAGTAGCGAGGAGATATATTGCCCTTAATACCACAGCGGGGCACCTTATGGAAGGTGACTGACTGAACTATTCCCCTAAGTGATAAAAAGAATTACTTTTGATACAGAGATCATTGAAACTCTCTATACCAGCCTAAGGAAAATCACAATTGATCGTTTCAAAGAGTTCGGAGAAATGGCATACTCATACTAGAATGGATGATGTGGACTACCTTGTTGAAGACAACGCAAAGGATGATTTTGGCTTATCATCGGAAATGGATCGGACCCATGGTAGGACCACTTTTGAAGATGATCCTAAATAAGAATTACTAAGAAGGCATCCCATAGTAAAATGGCACAAAGACGGGTGCAAACTGGTAACAAAATGCAAATGTTGGGAATGTTCCAACCATCATATCTGCCTGAGATTCAGATCTGGTTGGTAACGGGATATTTCGGACATCATTTCTGGAAAAGAAAGTTTGCAACAAAAACCGACGAGATGAAGTTGCGAGATTCTCGGGAAATGAACTACGATAGCAAGCTCCAAAACATGACCTGGTTCTGCTACATACCTGTGAACACATTGTCTAAGACAAGCATGGCCACATAGTAGTCTTACAACAAAACACTACCGGGTTCAGGTGGGGAACCATCATCGAGGATATTGGAATCTTATGCATGACCTAGTATTCGCAGAGCAACTCCTTTTCCTCGAACAAATCAATCAGTGGCTTGGTGTGCTAGGAACACATATGGAGTGGAGGCGGCCAACCTATCAAACCATAGAGCACTTCACACATGCATGACTAAATTGGGATGATTCCAGATGAGGCAAAAATAAACTTTCACGAATTCAAGGCGGCAACTTGCACCGTATGCACATGAATTAGAGGAAGTCACTTCTTTTATCCAAACATATGCTTCATGAGCTAGCATGAAGAAATGCTTTCAAAAGTTTCCAACACTAGCTTAATGTTCAACATGAATCATGGAGGAGATAAAGACGTTGTCTATGGGCCCAACAACAATTCATCCAGGTTTCCATATAAGTGGAGTTCCACAATTATGTGAACAAGGTGATAGCATTGGTTAGACCCAAAAGGTATAATGGTGTATGCCCGAGGGACAACCGTGAGTGAGACAACATTGCGAACATCGTTGGTTCTGATTTGATTTGACGATAGCCCATACGCAAATCAAAGATTTGGATAAGACAATAGGTCCAACAATTGACTACGAGGACCAATCAATGAAGATATCATGTTTCTTCAACACACATACACAAAAGATATCCCATTGGAACGAACTAAGTTAGAAAAAGCTTTTATCCTCCAACTCTCCAAGTTGTTGTTTAGCTTAACCAACTAGGTCAGGGGTACCCAACACAGATTCTTGGAGAAGGGGTGGTTTAGAAGAAAACCAACTTCATCATGAGCTCAACATAACGGTGAGGGAATAACCTGGTGATACTTCCGTGAAGATATGTGGAAAATCGCGAACCACCGATATGTTACTAAGCTCGAGAACAATGGCTTGGCAAAATGATATGATCAAAAGAGCGATGGTTTGGCAAAATCCTAACTCATCGATAGAAGAGTGCACCAGAACTAAGGACTAGGTTACACAACCAATCTTAGAGTGGTGATTCAATAGTCAACACACTAAGAATGAAATCATTGTCCATTTACTACCAAGCAACGAGGTTGCTAGGAGTATTGATTTCAGACATCATGATTCATCAGTCGGCATTCCAGTTACAATAACATGGTGCCCGAGGAATGAATAGTTATGGCGATAAGTATCACTACGTCAAGAACTCATAAGATGTTGTGGAATCCTATGATATTCCTGACATAAAGAGGGTAGCACTCCAAGGTAGAACAGAACAAAAGCTGGATTGGCAATTTGATCCGTGGAATACAACTACTTTGACCCAATCCCAGAGATGGATAAGGTACTGGAGTTTGTTTCTCCTAGTCATTCTGGAATAGAATGGCTTGATGGACCACAAGAATAATAGGCATCAATGAAGCAATGCACGCATACTCTTGACTATCAAATGATAGATGGAGGTCATAAAACAACTAAAGAGGGACAACTCAAGGAACATATGATTTTCTGAGTTGTGGATGCATAGATTAGCATGTCGAACAAAGTTCAACATATTTCTTCCGGATAAACTGTGCAGAAGGTAGATTTGGCAGAGTCACATTAAGAATGGAGAACTCATCAAGAGCACTTTTCTTGTGATCTTTTGGTTCAGAGAACTTCTTCCATAAGCAGTTCATGATATTTGGAAGAAGGAAATACCACGGACCTCGAGGACTATCGCAAAGGTAACTAATATCCTAAAGGAACTAGCAACACTATCAACATGAAGTAAGTAGGGTGAATCTCGGGTTCAGAAACCCAGAGTAGAATACATACTACTAAGTAGCATCGCGGGATGCTCTTGAGAATGGTGGCCAGAATCATCACACTGGGAATATAAAGCATGGCTAGATTATGGGTGGTTCTCTAAGATGCCTAGGGTCATAATAATGGCTCAACATATATGTCGAGGCAATAAAGTACCTCAACTCACCGATTAGTGTGGTTGAACTGGCCCAAAGGGACATCGGGAACGGAAAGAAGGGATTCGCAAATGCATCAGACTATTTAGAAACCTGGGATGGCCCGGACAGCATAACGGCTATAAATGCTCAAAAAGATTTGAGACATCCTGTAAAATGGTGGAATAACCACTTAACATCACAATATCAAGGTTTTGGGATCAACTGTCAACACACGGAAGTAGTAGGACCTGAACTGGGGCTTGAAACCATCAATCTTATAAGTCTACAGATTAGTAACATGTGATCCTGATAGAAAGATGAGAAGACTAGTTCTTAATCCACATAGAAAACAAGAGGTTGACTCAGATCAGAAGGGCATAAGGTAAAGGAGTAAAAAGAGCATTACGTTCCCATCCACAATCAATTCCCTTATATAACTAAAGCATTTCTAGACTCAACTTCGACCAGTTTGGCTTGGTAATCCTACAGGCAGTCAGGCACTGATACCAAAGCTGTCAGGACCCTCATTCTAAGTCACACCGATCTAGCATGTAACACCACATATACGTTTAGCCGCTAGACGCGGCGGAGCGCGTCGGGATCCACCCACAGGGGATCTTTTCGCACGCAGGGAGCATCTATGGGAAGAGGGTGGAGTGGCGCATCGAACGGTGGCAGTGGCGGAGGCTGGGGTGGCCGGGAGCAGCGCCGGCGACGAGGTTTGCAGCGGCCATTGCTCGGGTGCAAGCGGGGATGGGCTGCGGTGCGCAAATGAGCGTGGGGAGGTGCTACAAAGGCTCTACGTGATGCAGGGAGCGCGTTGGGCGCATTCCCGGGACCAAATGGTCACCAGAGCATCACCGGCGACGAGCGCGGGCGGTGGCGCGTGCGGGTGAGCGCGGTGTAGTCGCTACGGCGCACGGGGAAGGAAAAGAAGAGGAGGGGGAAGGTCAGTGGCTCACAGCGGTCACGACGAGTGGGTCAGCGAGGTCGGGGTGGTAGCAAGGCGAGCGCGGGGTCTCCGGCGATCTCGGGGACCGGAGGTTGAGGAAGGGGTCGCTGGCGTCCTTGCAGGCTTCCCGGCGTCAAACGGCTTGGTGTAGATGATGCAGGGGATGATGGCGATTCTTCTGGACACGCTGGATGGGCGAGGGAGGGCCGGTGGCCGCGGTGAACGGTGTCGGCGGCGACGAGCTCCGCTCGATGGTGCTCGGGGGAGAGGGCAGACGAGGGAGAGACACGGGAGAGAGGGGGGAGTGACCAGGGGGTTGCGTGGCGCCCTCGGGTCAGTCCAGCGGCAAGGAGGCAAGCAGGAGGTGGCGGGTGCGTGCGCGCGCGTCAGGCACATGCCCTCCTGCCTAATGGCAGGAGGTTGAAGACGGTGGCGGCTGCGGCAGGCTGGGCTGCACAGTAACTGGACCAGCCAGGTAAGTGCCTTGTTCTTTCTCTCACTCTCTTTTATTTTCTGTTTTCTAATTATTTTGATCTGTTTTGAATTAGTAGAAATACTAACTCATTTCGTAAAATCCTGAAAATATTTGTGGGCAATATTTGAATTATTTCCAACAGCCCCCAATTGCTTTCAGAAGTATTGAAGCATTTAAAATATTTACAGGCATTAAATGCTCCAATTCAAATACAATATGATTTAACTGAAAAATCCATAAATGGCCAAGAAGTATGCTCATCATTTTTGGCAGAGGTCTTCACCTTCATCAGAAATCATGAACATTTTCAAAGGCATTTTGGGTTCTTTTAAAAGATTTTATTTGAACCTATTTGAATTCTTTCTGGTGCTAGGGTTTGATCAATCCCCATTTCAGCTTTACATAAAATTTAAACATGATGCAACTGACAAGTGCTAGCCTAGTGCAAGGTAAAGCTAGGGATGTCACAACAAGTAGCAAACTTCGTCGCTGCACCCCTCTGTGCAGCGGGTCGGACGCACCGCCACCCCGTCGCTGACGACGACCAGCTCGTCATCCCACGCTCATTGCACACCCACGCCCGCGTAGGCCACACTTCTCATGCCACGCGAGCTCCTGCGTTACTGCCCCGTCGACGACCTCTACGAAGACTGGCTGGACCGCATCGCCGAGCTTGTCAGCGCCGCTGGGGGCTCTCCCGCGCCGTCTCTCTCGATGCCTCGCCCGCCCCCTGCTGTGGCCAACGTAACCCATGGAGCCCCTCCGCCACCTCCACATCAGGATGTTGCCCTCGCACCAAGACGCGCGGCCCTGTGGCGCGACCCACCGCGCAGGGCGCCCGCACGTGAAGAAGGCAGTTGCCAGGAAATCCCGCGGCCGGAAGAAGATTCTCCTGCACTCCCTGCACCACCACGTCAAGATCGCGTGCCGCCTGCGGCGGCAGCACGTGGGTACCAAGATCAGGCTCCACCTCCACGATGGGCTCCAGTGAACACAGCGGGCTGTCGCGCCTTCACCCCTAAGCTGCGCAACATTGTCTGGCCCGGCAAGTTCAAGCCCAACCTGCCTCCGCGCTACAACAGCACTCACGACTCCACTGAGTTCTTGCAGCTCTACGAGCTGAGCATCGAGGCGGCCAACGGCGACAAGAAAGTCATGGAGAACTGGTTTCCCATGGCTCTCAAAGATGGCGCGCGCTCATAACTGTTGAACCTGCCCGCGGGATCGATCTCCTCCTGGGGAGAGATGCACGAGCGCTTCGTCGCCAACTTCCAAGGCACTCACGACCGCCTGCCTGCCGCTGGTGACCTGCGGCGCATCAAGCAGCAGCCAGGGGAGACCCTGCAGAAGTACATTCAGCGCTTCAACAGCGTTCGCCTCAAGATCCCCAAGGTGACGGACGAGGCAGTCATCTCAGCATTTTCCGACATCTTCCATGATGTCAAGATGAAGGAGGAGCTCTCCATACACGAGGACCTATGCACAGCTCTAGAGATATTCAACATGGCGGCCAAGTGCGCGAGAGCTGAGGAGGGATGTCTCTCCCTTCTCGAGCTTCTAGTCGCCGACCCAGAAGACACGAAGGCTAAGACCAAGGACGTGAAGCGCAAGGGGGTTGTCGTGCTCGTGGCGGAGCCGGATATGAAGCGCGGTTGCAACCACCCCGAGTCATCCAAGGCCAACCACCCGTTCTGTGCCTTCCACAACGTGCACAGCCACAACACCAACGACTATCAGGAGCTCAGGGCCATCCCCGACGGGCGCTTCGGTCCACGCCCCGAGTGCAACGACCGAGGCTACGACCGTGGAGGAGGCCGAGTTAGAGGACATTGGGACGATCGCGGCCCCCGCCAGGAGTGGCGCGACCAGCCTTGCTAGGGCGCCTGGAGAGACTAGCCTCATGAGGACCATCTGCAAGGCAAGGCCGGGCTCCCTCCGCTACCACCACCACCGAGGATGAACGACGACCATCACCAGGACGAGGGGGCTGGGGGAGCCGTGCACCATAGCTTGCATCTTGGGTGGCACTCAGGCCCCAGCCTCTCAGCGCATCTTCAAGCAGTTTGCTCGTGAGGTGAATGGGGCCCTTCCCAGGCTCGAGGCCAAGCGCCCGCTCAGGTGGTCCAAGTACACCATTACCTTCAGCTCATCCGACCAGCTCAAGTGCGCGGCAACTGTCGGCGCCCTCCTGATGCTCTGCTCGCCCATCATCAGCAATGTCCTCGTCACCAAGACCTTCATCGACGGCAGCGCAGGGCTCAATGTCCTTTCCGTTGAAATGTTCGACCGCCTCCAAGTGTCGTATGATCAGCTGCAGCCAACCAACCCCTTCTCAGGAGTGACCGACGGGTCCACCACCCCGATAGGGTAGGTCCGCCTCCCTGTTACCTTCAGCAAGCGTGACAACTACCGCACCGAGCTCATCGACTTCACCGTCGCCCACATCCGCCTGCCGTACAATGCCATCCTTCGTATCTAGCCCTGGCCAAGTTTATTGCAGTGACTCGTCATGGCTACAATGTTCTCAAGATGCTAGGAAGTTGCGGCATCATCACGATCGCCTACGAGGAAAGGGACGCAGTGTGCTCTCTCGAGCGCGCTTACCAGGCTGCAGCGGCCGAAGACCCAGATAACGAAGGCGCCGTCTACCCTCCTGAGGTTGTCCCTAAGAAGAAGAAGCAGCTGCTTCGCCAAGTGCTTTAGGAGGGCGGAGTCTCCAGCGGCACCGCCTCAGGGCCCGCGCCCACGGATGGGGCGGCTCCCACTCTCGCATAGGAAGGCGCGCCCTGCGCCCTCCTCAGGTTGGGCTCGGGGGCTCTTTTGGAGAGCCTCTGACCTAGTCAATGTCACGAGGGAGGCGCTCGGGCACCACGTGGAGGCATTCTTCAACGCACGCTTCCCCCACAAGGGCACAAGGCGTGGAGTGCCTGGTGCTCAGGAATTCATCACCAAGGCAATTGAGGAGATCCAAAAGGCGAAAATCATGCGTGGCGACCGCCGCCCACCACCTGGCGCAGCTCCTCGTCCTGGCGAGCACGATGAGCTGCGCGTTTGCGTTGACATCCCAGGACTCAACAGGGCGGCATCTCAGGAGCGTTTCTAGTCTTCGCGTGTTGTTCGGTACGAGGGCCCACCTCACAGCTATGTTCGCATGCCATTCGGCTTGCCGAACATGGCCGTCACCTTCCAGCACCACCTACGGAGCATTCTGGTGACTTAGGAGGCCCGGCATCACACAGTTCTGGCACAGATGGCGATGGTTCTTCATGAGCCGCCTGGGCCCCCAATGCCTCCCGAGGCTCTGGACCGAGGCGACTCGTGAGGAGCAACTCCTTCAGCATGCTTCCCCGGCCACTTCACACCTCTCCAGCAGTGGTACCAGGTGACTCTTTCCGATTCATTCAGTTGGGGCGCCCCTCGGCCAGCATCATCCCAAAGTCACACGGGCCTGTCCCTGCGACGTGCATCCCTTTTGCATATCTAGCTTACTCTGTCGGGGGGCGCCCCTGGGGCTGCATCATCCCCAGGCCCCACGGGTCCGTCCCTGCGGCATGTATCGTCCTTGCATTTATCTGAACTAGCTTGCCTCCTTGCATGAGTTACCTTATGATTATCACCTGCTTGCTTGTTGTCCTTCGCGCCACCTGCGTTACTGACCAGCCTCCAGCTCATCCCGCAATAGGGGCTACACATGCTGGCACGACGCTTGTGCTCGGGTCCGTCCCTGCAACACTGACAAACCTGAGTGGTCGAGCTCTCGCTCGTGGCACGCCCCGCGCACGTCACCTCACCAGGCCCTTGGTGCCTTCATTTTCTTGCGGAAAGACCAGCGACTGGACAGCAAGCGCGATTACAAGCTATATTCTCCCCTCGCTACGGGTGGCCTCGTCGGCTGCCCTCCTTTCGCGTGATTCGCTTGCGCATTAAAGGGGGGCTCCTGAGCATCGCGCCTCAGGAGCTCCTAGTGACTCTCTAGCCCTCACCCCCTAGCCTTGACCAGGGCACCGCGACCTGGCATACCAGCAGCGGCTGAGCTTGATCGAGGGTCAGGACCCGAGGATGCAGAGCATTTAGATGAGCAAGGAATGGGGGAGCCAGCGTGAGCCTTGCCCAGTAACACCGCCACTGAAGCGCAAACCAGACGCCATACAAGGGACCACCTAGGACTCGAGAAGATAAGTCACATACTCACGTAGCACAACACCGCAATTGGAATTTTTTAGTTCGGGCAGCCTTGCTCTAGCAATGTCGCCTTCCTTTTCTACCTTCAGGATGTTGCTTGCACGCCAATGGCGACCTCTCAAGCATCGCGCCTCGGGAGCTCTTATCAGACCTCGGGCCGCTCACCTCCTAGCCTTGACCACGACATCGCAACCTGGCATACCAGCGACGGCTGAAGCCTGCCTGGGGACTGGGACCGGTCGGTGTAGAGCGCTAAGCTACCGCGAGAACGAAAAGGGGTATAGTCCCGAAGCAAGACGTGCAACCACAAATCTCATAGTAGGGGCAATAAGCATCGGAGCAAAAGCATTGCAGATTCCTTACACACCCCCATGGGGTTTGTTTCGATTCCTCACAGGGAACAAAGGAAGAAAAACTTCAAGGGGTCCTACATACAAGGGTCGCCATCGATGCCATCATCAATAGTGGGCCATGAGGGGCCAACGCCGACCCCATCCAGATTATCGGCGACGACGAGCAGACGCTGCTGCCGCGTTCCGGGCACGACGAGAGCTCGGTGGTACATAGCTATCGTTGCTCATCTCCGGAGATTCGTCAAGCTCGGGAGATTCACTGGACTCCCACGAGTCGTCGCTGCTATTGGAGGAACTGCCAGCAGGACCGGGGGCAGGCTCGACGCCCGCTGCCGCGCCATCCTGGTGGCCCCCTCCAGGGAAGCACTCTAGGTGGTGGCCTCCCATGTCGAAGACCTTGAAGAACATCATGGAGGCGTCGTCGTACTCAAAGTGGATGGCGAGGGGCCCCTCCGTATGGCAAGCACAGGTGACTTCGCCCCATCCACGAGTCATGAAGATCTTTCCAGGGAGACAACCTCGACCTCCGCGCCCATCATCGGTGTGCTACACTCGGCATGTTGCAACCACAGCTCAAGCGGCCGTCTCGGCGGCATCTCTTCAGCACAGAACTGTGGGAATCTGATCCATGCATGTGGTGGCATCGCCGCCCACACCACGAGCTTGCGCGAGGAGCCCTTGGCATGAGTTCATGGACCAGCAGCAAGTGCCACCATAGCCTGGCCACCACGATCGTGACATGAGCACGCGGGGTGCTGCCTCCTCCTCCGGACCTTCCACATGGGCATACAAGGGCAACAGGTACCAAGGTCTCGTCACCTCCTACCACATGACGGCATCGCGGGAGCAGACGAACCTCTTCTTTGGCAAAAGTGGCCTCTGCTCTTCAAGGGGGGTTTTCCCTTTCTCAGCGACGAAGAATCTCCTTATCGGCGCCATGAGTGTCACGGCAATATGGAGAGACGAGGAGCAGGAAGAAGAAGCAGGTGGCATGGAGAAGGAGATGAGCAACGGGGGCTCCGCCCCTGTCCTCATTTATAGCCAGAAGGAGGCCAACCGCCAGCCTCCATGATCGCAGGTAATGATGGTTTTCTCCTGCATGCAGCAGGGTCTCGTCAAGTTGAACGGTTGCCAAGGCAGCGTGGGGAAGCGAAGGCACCCACATCCCATCAATCGCCATGCGTCAATCAAGGCCGCAGGCCATTGGGGCCCACGGCGCTCCGCACTTGCCCTTTGGCTTCGCCCTGAAGCCAAGTTCGAGTGCTCCTTGGGCCTGGGGCTACTGTCGGCGTTCTGGGACTGGGGGTGCCCAGACTTGCCTACCTGCGGCCCGAGGCGTGGCTCCACCAATGGCCTAGTACGGCCCAGCTTCAGCAGCGACCACCCAAGACCCTCACAAGGGGCCAAGCCTCGCGAGGCGGACAGCACCAAGACCTTCCTGGGGGTGGCCTCGCTAGTCCAGATCCCGAGGAGTGGAGATATCTATGCAAGGGGCATCTCGCGAGGTTCACGTGACGTGAGCCATGATGACCAAAGCTAGGCGGGCGCCAGCGGGCGCAGTGTACCAGTTTCCTCTTTGGTGCTAAGGAGGCAAGCGCAGGCGCGGGGTCCCGAGGCATCAGGCAATGGTTTCCTTATCAGTGCAAGAAGACCAAGACCGCCAGGACGGTAGGACGGAGGTCATCGTGGAGCCCACAACAGCATCACCATCAGAGCCTTTGGCAGGCGAAGACCACATTTTGTCAGGATAGCTTGTACTAGTTGTCCCCCTTCAAACTTGGCCGTTGTGGGATCCCTTCCCACCTAACATTTGGGAAGAGGACCAAGGCCACTGTAAATAGGACCTAGACACCACCGTAGTGGGAGAACTTTTCAAATCATCGTCACACACATCAGCTCAGCAAGCCCAAGAACACCTCACCTCCTGAGGCTGTCCATCCACTGTACTAGTTCATCCTCAGCCCCTCGAGGCAATCCAACACACACTAGAGTAGGGTATTACACCGCAAGGTGGCCCGAACCAGTATAAACCCCCGTGTCTCTTGTACTTTGGGTCCGTCGAGCTAGGCCGTGGGATCGTTGAGCGAGCGAGCTAGGAAGAGAGTGTTCTTCGTGCGCACCCTAGAGATCGAACCTCACAAGGGTTTGCCAGAACCCGTAATCTGACACCTGCGGCAGGGGCTGGCTCGATGAGCTCCAGTCCGTGCTGTAGTCCATTCGCACCACCGCGACCAAGCCGACAGGCGAATCTCCATTGTTCCTTGTCTACGGAGCTGAAGCGGTTCTCCCACATGAGGTCAGGTGTCGCTCCTCACAGGTTTTGGCGTTTGACGAGGCACGCTAGGACGCCAGGCGGGGGATGGACCTCGTGCAGGGGGAGGAACGCCACCGTCAAGCCTCGCTCCGAGCGGCAAGGTACCAGCAGGCACTGCGGCGGTATCACTGCCGCAGCGTTGCTCTAGGACGCTCGAGGTGGGAGATCTCGTCCTACGGCGGGTGCTCTCCAGGGAAGGGTTGCATAAGCTTTCACCCATGTGGGAGGGCCCGTTTAGGGTCGCCCGCGTCTCCAGGCCTGGCACCGTGCGCCTGGAGATGCAGGACGGGATCCCCATCCAGAACGCCTGGAATATCCAGCACCTCCAGAAGTTCTACCCATGAAGCAAGGCCCAGTGCCTGTGAAGGTCTCCGCTCGTTACACTCTCATGTAATAATGAGTGGGTCTCTACACGCCCTGGAGTCTCCGGAGAGCCGCCCTCGGGCCTCGGGGGCTCCCTCCCACGTCCTAGTGGCAGCACTTAGCTCCGCGCTGGTGAGAAGATTACATTAGGTGCCGGACGCGGTTGTTCATTTGCTTGCTTTATGTAGTTGGTTTGCAATCTTTCGTAATGGAATTTGGAGTTCTCGCATTTTGGATTGCCAAGTTGGATTCCTCTCGCCTTTTCTCTTGACCGTCAATCTTGGCCCAGGAGGGGCGGCAGTTGCCCGCCGCGTTTCCTCGCGCGTCTCACGCGCGGGGGCTGGGCAGGTATGTGTGTGCGTGTCGGGCCCGCCCCGCGCCACGAATATACTTCGCCAGAGACCTGTTCCCCAGGGCCTTGGATTTTTTTATCCTCGCGAGATGCCCTCGAGTAAGCTCGTGACCTACGTGCCCCCTTAAGGTCCATGCCCCTCGGGTACTGCGACGCGGTGCACTAAGCCACGACTAGCCTAGACCTAAGGGATCGCACGAGGAAGAAGAAGACACCCGACCAAGTTTTTAAAATTCTGCAGCTTCGAGATGTCTCCCGAGGCCAATGGCCCTTGAGCCGCCAGCAAGAGGGCCTCGTCGCATAACGAAGCGTGCGCTCTCACGAGGAGGGAAACTACCATGAGCGTACCAAGCTAAGTTATCCTGCCATACCTATTTGGAACATGAGCACCACAACATAATGTCAAAACAATAAACATAGCATAGTAACATAGATACCATAGTTCATTACACGCCCCTGCAGGGCCCTCTTCTTTCTTTTTCAAATGTAGGAAGAAAGGAAAGATTAAACAAAAGCGGCTCGAGTGACCGTGGCAGCTCACGAGGCCTAGTTCCAAGGGCCTCCCGGACTCAGCTCAGCCTGAGCCTTCCTCACACTTCACCGAAGCATGGCGACGAGACGACCCGCGACCGTCCTGGAAGCGAGCCCGGCGGCGTGGCGGCTGGTCATAGCCACCGCTGCTAGTGCTCTCGCTAGAGAAGGAGCCGCCACCGCTGGACGAACTGCGGCTGTCGCCAAGGGCCAGCTTGCCCTCACCGTCGTCACGGTCGTCATCAAGGCCGAGCTCGTCGTCGCCGCTGCTGTCTTTGGGGCAGCACCCTATGCGGCGACCATCTTCCCCAAACACCCTCACAAAGAGGGTCATGACACCATCATACTTGAAGTGGAGGGTGCACCTCCCGCTTAGGCCGCGCGCACAGGTGAATGTTTGCCAACTGCGGGCCAGGGCCACGTTGCCCACGACGGAGACCTCGACCGCAACCCACGAGGCCTTGCTGCAACAGCCATCGGCCTGCAGCCAGAGGCCATCGAGGCCCGTGGCAGGCAGTTCGTCGGTGAAGGAGCACGGAAGCTGGAGCCAGGTGCCAGCCAGCTTCTTCGACCACACGACGACCTCAGGGAGCACGTCGGTCGAGTGGAAGCGCAGCTTGGGAGGTCATGCGACCATGGCGCGCCTCACCTCCTCGCAAGGGCAGCCTCCCACCCGACGGCACCTGTCGGATTACAGGTTCCAGTAAAACCCTTGAGGTATGAACTCTGGGGTGCGCACGAAGATCTCTCCCCCCTAGCTCACACTCTCACCATGATCTCAACACCTAGCTCGCCTAACCCACGGAACAAGGGACACAATAGTTTATACTGGTTCGGGCCACCGATGTGGTGTAATACCCTACTCCAGTGTGGTCTAGTGGATTGCCTTGTAGGCTGGGAGTGAACAAGTACAAGGGAAGAACAACCTCCTGGACAGATGCGTTCTTAGCCTCGATGAGCTTGTGTGGTTGGAGATGATCTAGATGATCCGTCCCTGCCTATGGTGGTGGCTAGTCCTATTTATATAGGCCATGGTCCTCTTCCCAAATGTTTAGGTGGGAAGGGATCCCACAACGGCCAAGTTAAAGGGGGGCAGCTAGTACAAGCTATCCTGAAAAAGGTGGTCTTCGCCTGCCAAAGGCTCTGGTGGTGACGCCATCGTGGGCTCCACGATGACCTCCGTCCTGCCGTCCTGCTGGTCTTGGTCTCGTTGCACCGATATGGAAACCTTTGCCTGATGCCTCGGGACTCCTTGACTGCACCTGCCTCTTTAGAACCAAAGAGGCAACTACTACTCTACGCCCGCTGGCGCCCCCTGGCCTTGGTAGTCGTGACTCACGTCACAGGAACCTCGCGAGGTGCCCCTCGCCTTGATCTCTCCGCTCCTCGCGAGCCAGTCTAGTGAGGCTGCCCCTAAGGAGGTCTTGTGTCATCCGCCTCATGAGGCTTGGCCCCTCGTGAGGGTCTTGAGTGTTTACTCATGAAGATGGGTTGTACCAGGCCGTTAGTGGAGCCACACCGTGGGCCGCAGGCAGGCAAGTCTGGGGACCACTGTTCCTAGAACACTGACACTAGCCCCCGGGCCCAAGGCATGCTCGGACTTGGCTTCGAGGCATAGCCAAGGGTCAAGTGCGGATGCGCCACGGGCCCCAACAGCCTTCGGCCTTGATTGATGCGTGGTGGTTGACAGGACGTGGGCGTCTCCGCTTCTCCATGCTGCCTCGGCAACTGCCCGACTTGACGAGTCCATGTTGCATGCAGAAAAAGGTCATCATTACCTTAGATCATGGAGGCCGGAGGTTGGCCTCCCCTTGGCTATAAATGAGAGGAGGAGCAGGGCCCCCATTGCTCATCTCTTCCTCCATTCCGCCCGCTTCTTCTTCTTTGCCGCGACACCCATGACGCTAGTGAAGAGGTTCTCGGCTGCCGAGAAGGGGAAAGCTCGCCAGGAGGGGCCTGGCTCACCACCGCCTAAGAGGGGGCACAGTCGCCCACGCAAGCATGCGGCAACCCCCGCTGCGGTCCCTCATGGGCGTGGGAGAACTCCCTCGGGGTCCGGTGCCGTCCTTGGTGGCTGCGACGGTGCTTCTTCGCGCGGGGGAGCGGCCTAGGTCAGGGAAGCCCCATCAATGAGGGGAGGCGCGCCATGGTCGATCGGCCTCCCCGGCCGCCTTTCCACTCGGCGGAGGTGCTGCCGGAGTTTGTCGTGTGGTCGGAGAACTCGGTCAGCACTTGGCTTCAACTTCTACGCTCCTTCACCAGCGAGCTGTCGGCCCTAGGTCCTAGTCGCCTCTGGCTGCAGGCCGACGGCTACTGCAACAAGGCTTGGTGGGTCGCGGTGGAGATCTCTGCTGCGGGTGACATAGCCCTGGCCCGCGGCTGGCAGACGTTCGCCCGCGCGCGTGGCCTGGGCAGGCGGTTCACCCTCCACTTCAAGTTCGACAAGGCAGCGACCCTCTTTGTGAGGGTGTTCAGGGAAGACGGCCGCTGCGCCGGATGCTGCCCTGAAGACGACGATGATGGCGAGGCGCTTGGCCTTGGCGATCACCATGACGAGCATGAGGGTGAAATCGCCCTCGGTGGCAGCCACGGTTCGCCCAGCTACAGCAGCTCCTCCTCCGGTGAGAGCTCCAGCAGCGGCGGCTACGACCAACCGCCACGCCGTTGGGAATGCTTCGAGGATGGTGGCGGGTCGTCCCATCGTCGCGCCCCGATGAAGCGTGAGGAGGGCTCCATTTGAATTCAAGGGCCGATCCGCGTGAGCAGCCGCGTCGCAGGAGCCGCTTTTGCTTGTCCTCTCCTTCCCTTTCCTCCTGCATTGTGAGAAACGAGTATGGAGCCCTGCGGGGGCATGTAATGAACCATGATGCTTACGTTGCTTTGGTGGTGTGTTTATTGCCTCCAGGTTGTGTTGTGAGATCTATGCCCTATACAGGTGTAGAGGGGTAACATAGCTCGATGCATCCGGGGTAGCTTTGTCCTCATGAGCGGGTGCGTCTCTAGGCACCTGGTGGGGCTTCCCTGCTGTTGATTCGGGCGACATCGCGAAGCTGCAAAAATTCGTTAAGAAATCCTTGACCCTTCTTGCGCGAGGCCTCAGGTATGGGCTGGTTATGGCCAAACACACCGCATCGCAGTACCCGTGGGGCACGGACTAAAAGGGGATGCGCCGATCACAAGCTCAGATGAGAATGCCTCGCGGAGACCAGGGGAGTGCATACTACCTATCCAACCCCCCTCGTGAGGCGTGCGAGGGAGAGCGTCGGGCAACTGCCGCCCTCCCTGGCAAAAAACAAAGAATCGAGGGAAGAATCAGAAAGAAGAGGGGGTTCAACCAAACCATCGAGAAACGTCAGAACTCCAAATTTAACTAAAGGAAAAGGGGCAAGCCAACTACAGAAAGCAAATGAATAGCCGCGTCCGGCACCTAGTCTAGTCTTCTCACCAGCGCGGAGCTAACTGCTGCCACTAGGACGTGGGAGGGAGCCCCCAAGGCCCGAGGGCGGCACTCCGGAGACTCCGGGGCGGGACAGCCCCACTCATTATTACGTGAGAGTGTCACGAGCGGAGACCTTCACAGGCACTGGGCCTTGCTTCATGGGTAGAACTTTCCGAGGTGCTAGATGTTCCAGACGTTCTGGATGGGGATCCCGTCCTGCATATCCAGGCGCGCGGCGCCAGACCTGGAGACGCGGGCAATCCTAAACGGGCCCTCCCACATGGGTGAGAGCTTATGCAGCCCTTCCCTGGAGAGCACCCGCCTCAGGACGATATCACCCACCTCAAGCGTCCTGGAGCGGACGCTGCGGCAGTGGTACCGTCGCAACGCCTGCTAGTATCTTGTCGCTCGGAGCGAGGCTTCATGGCGGCGTTCCTCCCCCCACACAAGGTCCATCCCCCGCATGGCATCCTGTTGCGTCTCATCAAACGCCAGGACCCGCGTGGAGCGATGCCTGACCTCGTGAGGGAGAACCGCTTCTAATCCATAGACAAGGAAGAACGGGGTCTCGCCTGTTGGCTTGGTGGCGGTGGTGGGAATGGACCACAACACAGACTGGAGCTCGTCGTGCCAGCCCCTACTGCAGGCTTCGAGCTTCTTCTTGAATGTCTGGGTCTTGAGGCCTCTCAAGTCCTCGACGTTGGCGCGCTCGGCTTGGCCATTGCTCCTGGGGTGTGCCACCGAAGCATAGCAAATTTGCGTTCCAAGGTTAGCACTGTCGGCGTTCTAGGAACGGGGGTCCCTAGACTTGCCTACCTGCGGCCTACGGCATGGCGCTGCAAGCGGGCCCGTACGTCCCAACTTCACCAACAAGCATTCAAGACCCTCGCGAAGGGCCAAGCCTCGCGAGGCAGACGAAGCAAGACCTCCTCAGGAGCGGCCTCACCAGGCTGGCTCGCGAGGGGCGGAGAGATCAAGGCCAGGCAAACCTCGCGAGGTTCCAATGACATGAGCCATAACGATCGAGGCCAGGCGGGGCCAGCGCTCATAGTGTCCTTGTTTCCTCTTTGGTGTTAAGGAGGCAAGCGCAGACGAAGAGTACCGAGGCATCAAGCAAAGGTTTCCATATCAGTGCAATGAGACCAAGACCATCAGGACGGAGGTCACCGTGGAGCCCAAGATGGCGTCATCACCAGAGCCTTTGGCAGGCAAAGACTACTTTTGTCAGGATAACTTGTACTAGCTGTCCCCTTTCAAATTGGCTGTTATTGGATCCCTTCCCGCTCAATATTTGGGGAGAGGACCAGGGCCTCTATAAATAGGATTAGCCACCACAGTAGAGGGGATCGAACCCATCGTCACATCCACCAAGCACAAGAACACCTTGCCTCAGGAGGCTGTTCTTCCCCTTGTACTATTCATCCTCAGCCCAAGAGGCAATCCACCACACCACACTAGAGTAGGGTATTACACCGCAACGGTGGCCCGAACCAGTATAAATCTTGTGTCTCTTGTGTTGCGAGTTCGTCGAGCTAGCCTTTGAGATCGCGAAGTGCTTGAGGGCGTGATCGGTGAGGGAGAGATCTTCGCGCGCACCCTAGTGTTCGAACCTTAAGGGTTTTGCTGGAACCCTAAATCCGACATTTGGTGCACCAGGTAGGGGTGCGCCGAAGCCTTCTTCTTCGTCGGCCCATGCTTCGTCACTCCACCAGGATCATGGCCGACGCTCGCCGAGCTCGCGCTGAGTGCCGGGCTGCCCTCGCCGCCCGTGTTGCTCAGACGGCTCCCGTCAGCGGGCCTCCCCGCCATTCTCCATCACCCGCCGCCAACGCCGTCACTGGTCCGGCGGCAAACAAGCAGCAAGCCTCTTCGCTGCATCCCTCCATGCGCCGGGACGACCACACCGCCACCCCGTCGCTGACTCTGGCTAGCTTGTCATCTCACGCTCGTCGCGCCCCTGCAGACATGCAGGCCGCACTGCTCATGGCACGTGATCTCCTGTGTTACCGTCCGGTCGACGACATCTATGAGGACTGGCTAGACCGCATCGCCGAGCTCGTCAGCACCGCGGGAGGCTCTCCTGCATCGTCCCTCTCGCTACCTCGCCCTCCACCAGCTGCTGGCGACATGGCTCACGGAGCGCCTCCGCCTTCTCCACAACAAGATGGCACCCTTGCGCCAAGGCGTGCGGCTCAGGGAGTACCTCAGCCTCCCCCGCGCCAAGGCGGCGTCCTGGCTCCAAGATGCGCAGTCCAGCGGCGCGACCCGCCGTGCCGCGTGCCAGCTCATGAGGAAAGACGCTGCCAAGAGATTCCCCGTCCCCAAGGAAGTGCTCCACCACTCCTAGCTCCGCTACGCCAGGATTGCTTGCTGCGACAGGGCCATGCGCCGTGTGCCGCGGTGATGCAGGGGCACCATGACCAGGCTCCACCTCCAAGACGGGCCCGGTGACCATGGCCGGCTGTCGCGCCTTCACCCCCGAGTTGCGTAGCGTCGCCTGGCCAGGCAAGTTCAAGCCAAACCTGCCTCCACGCTAAGACGGCACCCCCGACCCCGCGGAGTTCTTGCAGCTCTATGAGCTGAGCATCGAGGCGGCCAACGGCGATGAGAAAGTCATGGCGAATTGGTTCCCCATGGCTCTCAAGGACGGTGCCCGCTCCTGGCTCCTGAACCTGCCTCCTGGCTCCATCTCTTCCTGGGACGAGATGTGTGACCACTTCGTCGCCAACTTCCAGGGCACTTGCGACCGCCCCCCGGCCGTGGGTGACCTGCGCCGCGTCAAGCAACAACCAGGGGAGACCCTCCAGAAGTACATCCAGCGCTTCAGCAACGTTCGTCTAAAGATCCCCAAGGTGACGGGCGAGGCCATCATCTCTGCATTCTCCGATGGTGTCCGCGACATCAAGATGAAGGAGGAGCTCGCCATCCACGAGGAGCTGTGCACATCCCTGGAGTTGTTCAACCTGGCGACCAAGTGCGCAAGGGTTGAGGAAGGGCGCCTTTCCCTTCTCGAGCTCCCGGCTGCCGACCCGGAGGAGAAGAAAGCCAAGGCCAAGCACGTGAAGCGCAAGGGAGCGGTCGTACTCACGGCAGAGATGGAGACGAAGCGCGACAGGGACCAGCCTGAGTCATCCAAGGGCAGCCGACCATTCTGCACCTTCCACAACGTACACAGCCACAACACCAACGATTGCCAAAAGCTCAGAGCCATGCGCGAGGACGCTTCGGTCGATGCCCCGAGTGCAACGACCGAGGCTACGACCGAGGAGGAGGATGCGGCGGAGTACGCTGGGACGACCGGGGCCCATGCCAGGAGTGGCGCGACCGACCTTGTGAGGACAGTTGACAGGATCAGCCTCGCGAAGGTGCCTGGAGGGATCAACCTCGCGAGGACCGTCCTCAGGGCAATGCTGGGATTCCTCCACTGCCGCCACCAAGAAGGAACGACGACCATCACCAAGATGAGGGGGCTGGGGGCTTCCAGGAGCCGCGTGCTATCGCCTGCATCTTGGGCGGAGTTCAAGCCCCAGCCTCATGATATGTCTCCAACGTATCTATAATTTTTGATTGCTTCATGCTATATTATCTACTGTTTTGGACATTATTGGGCTTTATTATCCACTTTTATATTATTTTTGGGACTAACATATTAACCGGAGGCCCAGCCCATAATTGCTGTTTTTCCTATTTTAGGGTTTCGAAGAAAAGGAATATCAAACAGAGTCCAAACATAATGAAACCTTCGGGAACGTGATTTTCTCACCGAACATGATCCAGGAGACTTCGACCCTACGTCAAGAAATAAAGGAGGAGGCCATGAGGTACGGGGGCACGCCTACCCCCCCCCCCAGGCGCGCCCTCCACCCTCGTGGGCCCCCTGTTGCTCCACCGACGTACTCCTTCCTCCTATATATACCTACGTACCCCCAAACGATCAGATACGGAGCCAAAACCCTAATTCCACCGCCGTAACTTTCTGTATCCATGAGATCCCATCTTGGGGCCTGTTCTGGAGCTCCGCCGGAGGGGGCATCCATCACGGAGGGCTTCTACATCAACACCATAGCCTCTCCGATGAAGTGTGAGTAGTTTACCTCAGACCTTCGGGTCCATAGTTATTAGCTAGATGACTTCTTCTCTCTTTTTGGATCTCAATACAATGTTCTCCCCCTCTCTTGTGGAGATCTATTCGATGTAATCTTCGTTTTGCGGTGTGTTTGTTGAGACCGATGAATTGTGGGTTTATGATCAAGATTATCTATGAACAATATTTGAATCTTCTCTGAATTATTTTATGTATGATTGGTTATCTTTGCAAGTCTCTTTGAATTATTAGTTTGGTTTGGCCTACTAGATTGATCTTTCTTGCAATGGGAGAAGTTCTTAGCATTGGGTTCAGTCTTGCGGTGTCCTTTCCTAGTGACAGTAGGGGCAGCAAGGCACGTATTGTATTGTTGCCATCAAGGATAACAAGATGGGGTTTTTATCATATTGCATGAATTTATCCCTCTACATCATGTCATCTTGCTTAAGGTGTTACTCTGTTTTCATGAACTTAATACTCTAGATGCATGTTGGATAGCGGTCGATGAGTGGAGTAATAGTAGTAGAAGCAGGCAGGAGTCGGTCCACTTTTCTTGGACGTGATGCCTATATACATGATCATACCTAGATATTCTCCTAACTATGCTCAATTCTGTCAATTGCTCAACAATAATTCGTTCACCCACCGTAAAATACTTATGCTCTTGAGAGAAGCCACTAGTGAAACCTATGGCCCCCGGGTCTATCTTCATCATATTAATCTTCCAATACTTAGTTACTTCCTTTGCTTTTATTTTACTTTGCATCTTTACCACAAAAATACCAAAAATATTATCTTATCATATCTATCAGATCTCACTCTCATAAGTGACCGTGAAGGGATAGACAACCCCTTATCGCGTTGGTTGCGAGGAGTTATTTGTTTTGTGCAGGTATGAGGGACTCGCGCATGGCCTCCTACTGGATTGATACCTTGGTTGTCAAAAACTGGGGGAAATACTTACGCTACTTTGCTGGATCACCCTTTCCTCTTCAAGGGAAAACCAACGCAGTGCTCAAGAGCTAGCAAGAAGGATTTCTGGCGCCGTTGCCGAGGAGTCTACGCAAAAGTCAACACACCAAGTACCCATCACAACCCTTATCGCCCGCCTTACATTATTTGCCATTTTCCTCTCGTTTTCCTCTCCCCCACTTCACCCTTGCTGTTTTATTCGCCTCTCTTTTTCTCGCTCGCTTTTCCTCCACCATGTCTGAATCAAAAAGGGTTGGGGGCTCTCTCCCGAGTTTCAGTACTTTGGACAACCCTTCTATTCTTGCTAAGCTCATAAATAAGGATACTATGGAAAAACCTACCAGAGTTATCAATGAGAATCTTAATAATTTTGATGAAGATGATTCCAGAATTTTTCGTTATTTAGTTGGTGAATCTTTGAAATATGCTTGATATAGACTATTAAGAATCAGGGCTAGCTATGTACCTCAATACCAAATTGAAATTTACTTAAAAAGCTTTTATATTGCCCTTCCTTCTTCTTTTAAGAATGTATTAGATTCTATATTTGAGGAAGGCTTTCTTGAAGGGGATGCCATAGACACTTATGAGAAGATTAGAACCATATTTGGGCACCCCATGAATGAGAAAGTTGAATCTACATCTCTTTTGCTCTCTTACCAAAATGAATCTATCAAAGAGATGAAGGCTAGCTTAGATACAAATTTCCTTAACATACTTAATCTTTCTTCTACCATTAATAGCCATGTGCTTTATCAAAAAACAAAGATTAATTCCATATATATCAAGTTTGCTCTTTTCTTCCCTAAAACCAAAGATGGCAATACCTAGATCTATCCTTGCTTTTTATGCCTAGCTAGGGGCGTTAAACGATAGCGCTTGTTGGGAGGCAACCCAATTTTATTTTTATTCATTGATTTTTTTCTCCTGTTTAATAATAAATAATTTACCTAGCCTCTGTTTTGGTTGTGCTTTTTGTGTTTAATTAGTGTTTGTGCCAAGTAGAACCGTTGGGAAGACATGGGGAAAGTCTTGTTAATCTTGCTGTAAAAAACAGAAACTTTAGCGCTCACGAGAACTGCTGCCATTTTTATTTGGAAAGTGATATTTAGCTAATTATTTTTGAAGATTATTAATAGATAAATTACTCACGTCAAGAAATTTATTTTAGAATTTTTAGGGTTCCAAATCTTGCTCTAGCTACAGATTACTACAGACTGTTCTGTTTTTGACAGATTCTGTTTTTCGTGTGTTGTTTGCTTATTTTGATGAATCTATGGCTACTAAAATAGTTTATAAACCATAGAGAAGTTGGAATACAGTAGGTTTAACACCAATATAAATAGATAATGAGTTCATTACAGTACCTTGAAGTGTTCTTTTGTTTTCTTTCGCTAACGGAGCTCACGAGATTTTCTACTTTAAGTTTTGTGTTGTGAAGTTTTCAAGTTTTGGGTAAAGATTTGATGGATTATGGAACAAGGAGTGGCAAGAGCCTAAGCGTGGGGATGCCCATGGCACCCCCAAGATAATCTAAGGACACCTAAAAGCCAAATCTTGGGGATGCCCCGGAAGGCATCCCCTCTTTCGTCTACTTCTATCGGTAACTTTACTTGGAGCTATATTTTTATTCACCACATGATATGTGTTTTTCTTGGAGCATCTTGTATTATTTGAGTCTTTATTTGTTAGTTTACCACAATCATCCTTGCTGTACACACCTTTTGAGAGAGCCATACATGATTTGGAATTTGTTAGAATACTCTATGTGCTTCGCTTATATCATTTGAGTTATATAGTTTTCCTCTAGTACTTCACTTATATTTTTTAGAGCATGGTGGTGGAATTGTTTTATAGAAACTATTGATATCTAATGCTTCACTTAGATTATTTTGAGAGTCTTAAATAGCATGGTAATTTTCTTAAATAATCCTAATATGCTTGGTATTCAAGAATAGTAAAAACTTTCTTATGAGTGTGTTGAATGCTATGAGAAGTTTGATGCTTGATAATTGTTTTGAGATATGAAGATGGTGATATTAAAGTTGTGCTAGTTGAGTAGTTGTGCATTTGAGAAATACTTGTGTTAAAGTTTGTGATTCCCATAGCATGCACGTATGGTGAACCGTTATGTGATGAAGTCGGAGCATGATTTATTTTTTGATTGTCTTCCTTATGAGTGGCGGTCGGGGACGAGCGATGGTCTTTTCCTACCAATCTATCCCCCTAGGAGCATGTGCGTAATAGTTTGCTTTGATAACTTGTAGATTTTTGCAATAAGTATATGAGTTCTTTATGACTAATGTTGAGTCCATGGATTATACGCACTTTTCTTCTTTCCACCATTGCTAGCCTCTCTAAATACCGCGCACCTTTCGCCGGGATCATACACCCACCATATACCTTCCTCAAAACAGCCACCATACCTACCTATTATGGCATTTCCATAGCCATTCTGAGATATATTTCCATGCAACTTTCCACCGTTCCGTTTATTATGACACACTCCATCATTGTCATATTGCTTAGCATGATCATGTAGTTGACATCGTATTTGTGGCAATGCCACCATTCATAATTCTTTCATACATGTCACTCTTGATTCATTGCATATCCCGGTACACCACTGGAGGCATTCATATAGAGTCATATTTTGTTCTAAGTATCGAGTTGTAATTGTTGAGTTGTAAGAAAATAAAAGTGTGATGATCATCATTATTAGAGCATTGTCCCAGTGAGGAAAGGATGATGGAGACTGATTCCCCCACAAGTCGGGATGAGAATCCGGACGAAAAAAAAGGGGAAAGAAAAGAGGCCATAAAAAGGAGAAAAGGCCCAAATAAAAAAATGAGAGAAAAAGAGAGAAGGGACAATGTTACTATCCTTTTACCACACTTGTGCTTCAAAGTAGCACCATGATATTCATGATAGGGAGTCTGTCATTTCGTCACTTTCATATACTAGTGGAAAATTTGCATTATAGAACTTGGCTTGTATATTCCAATGATGGGCTTCCTCAAAATGCCCTAGGTATTCATGAGCAAGCAAGTTGGATGCACACCCACTTAGTTTCTTTTGTTGAGCTTTCATATACTTATAGCTCTACTGCATCCGTTGCATGGCAATCGCTAATCACTCCCATTGATATCTATTGATGGGCCTCTCCATAGCCCGTTGGTACGCCTAGTTAATGTGAGACTATCTTCTCCCTTTTGTCTTCTCCACAACCACCATTCTATTCCACATATAGTGCTATATCCATGGCTCACGCTCATGTATTGCGTGAAAATTGAAAAAAGTTTGAGAATGTCAAAAGTATGAAACAATTGCTTGGCTTGTCATCGGGGTTGTGCATGATTTAAATACTTTGTGTGGTGAAGATAGAGCATAGCCAGACTATATGATCTTGTAGGGATAACTTTCTTTGGCCATGATATTTTGAGAAGACATGATTGCTTTGTTAGTATGCTTGAAGTATTATCATTTTTATGTCAATATTAAACATTTATCTTGAATCTTTCGGATCTGAATATTCATACCACAATTAAGAAGAATTACATTAAAATTATGCCAAGTAGCACTCCACATCAAAAATTCTTTTTTTTATCATTTACCTACTCGAGGACGAGTAGGAATTAAGCTTGGGGATGCTTGATACGTCTCCAACGTATCAATAATTTTTGATTGCTCCATGCTATATTATCTACTGTTTTGGACATTATTGGGCTTTATTATCCACTTTTATATTATTTTTGGGACTAACCTATTAACCGGAGGCCCAGCCCATAATTGTTGTTTTTCCTATTTTAGGGTTTCGAAGAAAAGGAATATCAAACAGAGTCCAAACATAATGAAACCTTCGGGAACGTGATTTTCTCACCGAACATGATCCAGGAGACTTGGACCCTACGTCAAGAAATAAAGGAGGAGGCCATGAGGTACGGGGGCACGGCTACCCCCTCCCAGGCGTGCCCTCCTCCCTCGTGGGCCCCCTGTTGCTCCACCGACGTACTCCTTCCTCCTATATATACCTACGTACCCCCAAACGATCAGATACGGAGCCAAAACCCTAATTCCACCGCCGTAACTTTCTGTATCCACGAGATCCCATCTTGGGGCCTGTTCTGGAGCTCCGCCGGAGGGGGCATCCATCACGGAGGGCTTCTAGATCAACACCATAGCCTCTCCGATGAAGTGTGAGTAGTTTACCTCAGACCTTCGGGTCCATAGTTATTAGCTAGATGGCTTCTTCTCTCTTTTTGGATCTCAAAACAATGTTCTCCCCCTATCTTGTGGAGATCTATTCGATGTAATCTTCTTTTTGCGGTGTGTTTGTTGAGACCGATGAATTGTGTGTTATGATCAAGATTATCTATGAACAATATTTGAATCTTCTCTGAATTCTTTTATGTATTATTGGTTATCTTTGCAAGTCTCTTCAAATTATCAGTTTGGTTTGGCCTACTAGATTGATCTTTCTTGCAATGGGAGAAGTTCTTAGCTTTGGGTTCAATCTTGCGGTGTCCTTTCCCAGTGATAGTAGGGGCAGCAAGGCACGTATTGTATTGTTGCCATCGAGGATAACAAGATGGGGGTTTTATAATATTGCATGAATTTATCCCTCTACATGTGGCACCCCGGCTCAGAGAAAACCGGAACGCCCCGTATTCCATCCCAGAGATCGAGGTGAAGTCCTTTGGAATACGGCACTGCTTAGCATAGAACAAACCAGCTCTCTATTACAACACGAATATGATTACAAGGGTTCCGATATTACAATGAATAACATCGGCACGGTGACACTATGCCAACCAAGGTTGCTCTATACAAGCAGCATAATACTTGAAGCAGCGGAACAACTACTGGCAGCGGAACAGCGAACGGCGATGATGGACTCCAATCTGCAGGGACTCTGGCTGGAACGTTTATCCTAGCTCACGAACACTGGAACAACACCAAACAAGCAAGCAATCCAGGAACGACCTGCAAGCTGGCATGACACGCCAGGTCAGTACATTGAATGTACTTGCAAGCTCACAATAACCAGAAGCATTCAAGACAAACAACAACATGGCAATTACAGGTTAAGCAGGAATTAACATGAGATCATTATAACAACATGACATGAGCACATGATATCCAAAGTAATACTCCAAATAATACCAAATACCATCATGAAAATAATCATAATATCCACTAAGAATCCAAAGGCAATATGAACCTAATACAGCTAGAACAATATGAGCATAGCATGAACATATAAATCTGACGATACTAGCATGCAACATGATGACACTATATGCACCAATTATTTTGCTCGGGTTATGTGATGGCCTGGCTTATTAGGGATGATAGACTACTCATATCAATAAGGAATTCCTTCTTTTCCGGAAGCCCATTCGGACAGAACTCCAAAGTTAAGCGTGCTCAGCTTGGAGTAGTTTCAGGATGGGTGACCGACCGGGAAGTTGCTCCTGGGTGCGCACGAGCGAGGACAAAGTGCGCAGAAAAGACTAGTATTGATCTGTGGGGCCAGTCTAGATCCCGCCAGGAGTAATGACCACCGGCGGGTGTGTCTGGGGCGTTACAAGTTGGTAATCAGAGCCTTCCCCAACTTAGGAGCCCCTGCTTGATTGAATCGCTGACGTTGTTGAGTCTAGAAAAATGTTTGGAGTCTTTTAGGATTATATATATCGGAGAGTAGGATTCTTTTTACTCCTCAGTCCCTTCATCGCTCTGGCCGTTGCGGACAGGTGCGCGGTCATGTTGTTCATGACGTTTGTGACCCGTCGTGGCACCCGGCATGGCACATGTACCGGACTGGATGCACAGACGTATGTGCCAAGAGGGAACGTTCCTGTGGCCCGACGAGGACGTCGGTTCCTCTGAGTGGCGGTGTATGTGATGGCATGGCTTATTAGGGATGATAGACTACTCATATCAATAAGGAATTCCTTCTTTTCCGGAAGCCCATTCGGACAGAACTCCAAAGTTAAGCGTGCTTAGCTTGGAGTAGTTTCAGGATGGGTGACCGACCCGGAAGTTGCTCCCGGGTGCGCACGAGTGAGGACAAAGTGCGCAGAAAAGACTAGTATTGATCTGTGGGGCCAGTCTAGATCCCGCCAGGAGTAATGACCACCGGCGGGTGTGTCCGGGGCGTTACAGGTTATCTCGTAACCATCACGCGCATCACTTACCCACCTCGGACATTACACGATCATCTCAGGATCAGATCAAGCTTGGTATAAACAATACCGTAGTAATCATTAAATGACCACAAGGAGCATGATCTTTACCCATGATTTCTCGCACAACATCATGAATATCCAACAACTCGGTATCCTCGATACCACGGTGATCATTACAGTGATCACAACCAAACTAACTCATGATCCTTACGGCGATCATCACCAAAGTAACTCGTGATCCTTACGGCGATCACCACCAAAGTAACTCATGATCCTTACGGTGATCACCACCAACTTATTTCATCACCGAACCGGGGTTGTCATTAATCAAGTTATTATTAATACTGTTGACTCATGGTGGGACCGACACGAACTTGGCCCATATCCGCGGGCGTGGCTATCGATAGGTTTAATATACACTCTGCAGAGGTAGCACACTGTACCCACACCACGGAACCCATGGCCTCGCACTCCCATTTGGGTGGACCAACAGCGTTCCGACAAAACCGATCTACTGCCGTGACACTCTCCCGGCCACTCCGACCCACTCCCAACTGGGCTAGTCCTGGGTGGCCCCGTGTCTACCAGAGACACCCCGACCACCGTCGTGGTCAAAACTCCCTCATGGGGACCGGATCCACAAAAACAAAAACAACGGGCACACAATGTTATGTCTGCTTACCGGGCCAGGGTACCGCACGCCCATAACCTTCCCTAGTTGGAGGCACCGGCGAGATGCACGACAATAGACCCAGTTAGGACCTTAGCCAAACGGTAAGTGTGGTTGCACTGGTCGGTTTCGATCTAGCGGCACCATGACTCAGCCAATAGTTGTTCAAGTTCAATTAAATCCGTTAAACTTGAATGCAAAATGTTGAGCCATGATAAAATAACATGATGCAATTACAATGCATGAGCATGATATCAACATAATCACGGGATGCAACATAACTATCCACCACATCAACTATGAAATAATCTCCAACTAAACATGGCATAATGACGAGCATAAATATTACAAGTGCAACACTACTCATAGCATAACATGACCATTATCATCAACCATAAATAACATGCAAGAACTCATCAATAATATTACCGAGTAGCACTTAACCAACTAACAGCAAAGGAACAACGCATAGTAACAGTACTCGATAACCGACGTTAATCATGCACCAAAGAACATGACCAACCCAACATGTACTACTATCTAGCATGGCAATATGAAAGCAATACTAGCAACTAGCTGGGCAGGATAACCAGGTGCATAACAAACAAGTAAGCACAATCCCAGAAGCATTTCCGAAACAACGATAACCATATTTCAAACAAGCAATCATTTAATAAATATTCAATTTGAAAACCATGGCTACTGCATGACTATCATGCAAGTGGGTATTGTGGCTTGCCTGGGGATGACGGAGACTCCAGGAAGAAATCGGTGAAGCCGCGGAACGAAACGTTGGACGGTACGTTCTCGGAGGGGGATGATTAGAGGCAAGGGAAAAATGATCATTTTCACTGTGAAACCACCTAGTGAAAATGTTACCAAAAGATAGAGCTCGATGATACGAAGAAGTGAGCGTTGGTTTCACCTCAATTGGAGTTACGGTTGAGAAGTTGTGATGGTTGGAAGAAGAAGGACCAATCTGTGAAGATTTTATCACCAACGGGTCCCTGAGTGGATAAGGCAGAAATAGATTTGAGAAAATACGCTTTCGGAATAGGGAAAGCGCATTCCTGGCCGCAGCGGAATAGAATACGTTTTCAGAGCTGAGAAAACTTATTGCAAGAAAATGTTTCCACTTATCCGGTTGGATAGGGTACTGGCTCACTTACAGGTGAGGGCCGTTGGAGAGAGGGGCCCGCCTGGCCAGGTGGCAAGGCGTCGTCTTCCTCCTCCCCTCGCTCCTGTTCGTTCCCGAGAGGAACAGAACGGAAGCAGAGGAGGGAAACGACCAAGGGGCCGGCCAGCTCCGGCGATCCCCGGCCTAGCCAAGGGCACCGGCAGGACCACAGGGCTACGCCGCACCCGTTAAGAGGGTCAACCAGCGTCGGGGTGGAGTGGAGAGGAGGGGAGTCCGCGGCGACGGTGGCGGGCAGAGAGGCGGCGGTGGTGAAGAACTCTGGTGATGCAGGGCGCTCCGGTGAGAGATGAGAGGGTGGGGAGGTTCGCCGAGGCGTGGGGAAGGCATTGGTGGAGTCGGGGAAGCACGAGGAGGCTCGAGACAGCAAGACGGTGAGGTGGCCAAACGGCGGAGGCGATGGACGGACTTGGGAGACGCGGCCACGGGGCTCTCCGGCGAGGGGCGAGGTGGTGGGGCGGCTCAGTGGGACGAGAGGAAGTCGGTGGACATGGTGGGAGGAGGAGAGGAGGAGAGGGTTGGCCAGTATCATGCCGAGGCTGAGGCGGCCATGGAGGATGACGGCGAACGCCGGCGAGATGAGGCGAATCCAGAGAGCAAATGAGGCAAGGGGGAGATGTGTGAGCTACGGGAGGGCTCGTGGCACGCTTAAATAGCTGTGGGGAAGGCTCCGGAGCTCACAAGCGAGCTTGAGTAGTGCTCTAATGGAGTTCAGGGGCAGGGCATGGCACGGGCACTATTCTAGCGGCGCATTAATGGCGAACCACGACGAGGCAGTGATTCAGGGAGATGAAGTCGATCACGGGGAAGCTCCAGGACATGAATTGAGGTCAAGACGAGGGGGGAGGAGACGAGCATAGTGGCCGGAACAAGCCAGAGCACGCCTGCAGCCATGACGCCATCGTAATCACTACGCGCACTGGCGCAAGCGGCGCTCTTTGGCGTGGCCAACCATGTCCAGTAAATGGACCTTGGTTCCCTCAGTAAAAATGAGGAAATAAATCGGTCCAGGGGCAAATAAGAGATTTGCACTTTGCTCCAAAAGTAATTCAGTAAGAAGGTGTTTGTAAGTTGCTGTGGTTAAACCAGCAGGGTAACAAGGTAAATAGTTTGTCTGGAGATGATCACACACTAAGGTGATGCTGATCACCAAAAATCAGACTAAGAGGAGGAGTTTAGATGGTGGTTGCAGTAGAAAGTGCAAAACTGGCCAGAATTGGGGATTTGGATGATGCACTCACATACTTGATCTCTGTGAGCTGAAATTTGGCAGACAGTGGTTTTATGATGGTATGAAGCTTCTGTAAAATTTCATGCCATTTGGAAATACCAAAGTGGCACTTGCTTCACAAAGCTTCATTCTGGACAGAAACTTGGAAATATTACACAGGGTAATTGGATCAACCAATTGAGGTAAAACTTGTTGGGAGTAGTTGATATAGGTAGAATCTTGTCCTGGTAAAGTTTCAGCTCAATTGAAGCAATATAAAATATGGTTGCTTCACAAACTGAAAACCTGACCAGAAACTAAGATTTGGAGCTGGGCTCACATAGATGATTTATATGAGCTCATATTTGGTGGAGAGTCATTATTTGACCCTAGGAAAGACCCTGAAAAATTGCAACTCATTTGGATATGCCTAGAATATAGCTCCTTCACAAAGTTCCTTCCTGGACAGAAACTTCGGAAAATTGCTGAAAAATATTTACTAGGCAAATTGAGCTGAATTTTGGCATGAGCCAATTATATGGACAGTAAAAGATGTCCAAGAAGTTTGGGGTCAATAAAGAAAATATAAATAGCACTTCCTTTGCAAAGTGCCATTTAGGGCAGAATAGGAAAAGAATTATTGGAGGATTATTTTTGAACATGGCAATGAAATATTTTGCCATATTTGAGGAAGATGTGACCCAAAATAATTATGAGAATTATTTGGGAATTTTAGGAGTGACGGAAATATAGGTTTCTTCACAACCTAGGGTTTTCAGGGTTATTCCTTTATCAGAAAAGGAATATTACCAACAAAAGAATTTTGGGTTAGGTCAAGGATGGAAATGAGACGATCTTGAGATGATGATGAGGGTGACAAGCCACTAGAAAACCTAGGAAGATATGATCTTCCCAAGTTTCAGACCCTCATAGCCATGGAAAAGCAAATCAAAACAGGAAATCCCAGAAAATCAAAGGAAAAAAGAAAAGGGCAAAAATCCAGGATGTTACATACATCATGTCATCTTGCTTAAGGCGTTACTCTGTTTTCATGAACTTAATACTCTAGATGCATGTTGGATAGCGGTCGATGAGTGGAGTAATAGTAGTAGATGCAGGCAGGAGTCGGTCTACTTGTCTTGGACGTGATGCCTATATACATGATCATACCTAGATATTCTCATAACTATGCTCAATTCTGTCAATTGCTCAACAGTAATTCGTTCACCCACCGTAAAATACTTACGCTCTTGAGAGAAGCCACTAGTGAAACCTATGGCCACGGGTCTATCTTCATCATATTAATCTTCCAATACTTAGTTACTTCCTTTTCTTTTATTTTACTTTGCATCTTTACCACAAAAATACCAAAAATATTATCTTATCATATCTATCAGATCTCACTCTCGTAAGTGACCGTGAAGGGATTGACAACCCCTTATCGCATTGGTTGCAAGGAGTTATTTGTTTTGTGCAGGTACGAGGGACTCGGGCATAGCCTCCTACTGGATTGATACCTTGTTTCTCAAAAACTGAGGGAAATACTTATGCTACTTTGCAGCATCACCCTTTCCTCTTCAAGGGAAAACCAACGCAGTGCTCAAGAGGTAGCACCTAACAGTGTATCTTCAAGCAGTTTGCTCGTGACATGAACGCAGTTTTTCCGAAGCTCGAGGCTACATGCCCACTCAGGTGGTCCAAGTGTGCCATTACCTTCAGCTCAGCAGATCAGCTCAAGTGCGCGGCAACTGCTGGCGCTCTCCCAATGCTTTGTTCACCTGTCATCAGCAACGTGCAAGTCACCAAGACCCTCATCAGCGGTGGTGCAGGGCTCAACATCCTGTCCGTCGAGACATTCGACAACCTTCAAGTGCCATACGATCAGCTTCAGCCTACCAAACCTTTCTCAGGAGTGACCGACGGCTCCACCACGCCGATAGGTCAGGTCCGCCTCCCAGTCACCTTTGGAGAATGCAACAACTACCGCACCGAGCTCATCGACTTTGACGTCGCCCACATTCCTCTGTCGTACAATGCCATCCTCGAGTATCTAGCCCTGGCCAAGTTCATGGTAGTGACGCACCACGGCTACAACGTCCTCAAGATGCCAGGAAGCTGCGGGATCATCACAGTCCCCTGCAAAGAAAGAGATGCGGTGTGCTCCTTCGAGCGCGCCTTCCAGGTAGCGTCAATCGAAGACCCCGGCAACAATGCAGCTCAGTACCCTCCTGAGGTCGTCCCCAAGAAGAAGAAGAAGCAGCTACTCCATGCCGACCTCGGGAGGGCGGTGCCGCAAGCGGTACCTTGTCAGGATCAGCGCCCGCACCTGGGGCGCCTCCCTTTGTTGCATAGGAAGGCGCGCCCAGCACCCTCCTCGGGCTGGGCTCGGGGGCTCTTTTCTGGAGGGCCTCAGACCTTGCCAACATTACATGGGAGGCGCTCAGGCACCACTTGGTGGCGTGTTTCACGACACGTCTCCCTCAGGAGGACACTGGGCAAGGAGCGCCCGGCGCTCAGGAGTTCATCACCAAGGTATCTCAGGAACTTCGGGAAGCAAGAGCAATATGCGGTGACCGCCGCCCACCTGGCGTTGCTCCCCACCCAGGCGAGGGTGGTGAGGTGTGCGTCTATGTCCATATACCAGGGCTCAATCGAGCCGCATCTCAGGAGCGCTTCTGACCTTCGCGTGTTGGGTGCTGCGAAGGTCCACCTCATAGCTACGTTCGCATGCCGTTCGACCTGCCGAGCATGGCTTCTGCCTTCCAGCGCAATCTGCGGAGCGTCGTGGCGGGTCAGGAGGCCAGGCACCACGCGGTCCGGGCGGAGATGGCGACGGTCCTCAGGGAACCGCCTGGACCCCCAGAGCCTCCCGAGGCTCAGGGCCCCGGTGGCCCGTGGGGAGCAACCCCTTCGCCGCGTACCTTCAGCTGCCTCAACACCCCTTCATCAACGGAACCAGGTGACATTTTCCAAGTTTATTTAGCTGGGAGCGCCCTCAGAGCTGCATTATTCCCAGGCCGCGTGGGTCCATCCCTGTGGCATGTACCCCTTCATTTTTATGTCTTCAGCTTACCTTGCTGGGGGCGCCCCTCGGGCTGCATCATCCCCAAGCCGCTCGGGCCGGACCAAGTGGTGCGTATCGTTCATGCATTTACCGGAGCTAGTTTGCTTTCCATGCTTAATCTATCTATGACTATCACCTGCTTGATTGTCACCCACCGTGGGAGCCGCGCGTCAGTCGTGTTTCTTCAGGACCCTTCGCGTGAGAGGGTTAGGCACGGCGTCTGTGCTCGAGTCCGTCCCTGTAGCATAGGTAAATCCAACGGCCAAGCTCTATCTGGCGGGTCGGCCCCGTTCACGTCACCTCCTAGGGCCATTGGTGCTTGGCTTTCTCACGTGATAACCTCTGGAGATTCGTTCGGCGCAGGTTGTCTGACCACCTCGCAGGACCAACACAACGAACAAGAATCAAGACCAGGCGCAACCCGCCTTGAGGTAGGGCCCTGTGAGTCCCACGCTGGCTCACGGGTGCCCAGACACACCTCGTCTATCCCTGTCGTGCAAGCCACGTGTCAGGGCGGGGCTGTACACGCCCCGGGGGCTCTCCGCGGTAGGGAGTCCCCTCCCACGTACCAGTGGAAGCACCATGCTCTGTGCTGGCAGTCGACACTGCCGAGGAGCGGCTATGCCTGTGCAAGTGCGGAAGCCCCATGGTCCATCCTGGTGATAAACAACGGAGGGCGGCCTCACGGCCGTATCAACCTCAGGGAGCCTTCGGGCTCGGTGTCTGGCCTCAACGCAATGCCTCCTCTCGGGAGAGCCACGCGAGGGGGCTGGGCGTGGGGGCTGCGCTCGGGTCACGCCCAAGCGTACGCCACCCCGCCAACGCCGCCCTTGATGGTGAGACGCTTCACCACCAAGGCCGCCGCTGCCTTGTGGCCGGCGATCAACCCCTCGTATTCTGCAATGTTATTGGAGACCTTCTCACCCCGCTGGAAGCAAAGTTGCACGGCGTAGTATATCTTGTCTTGGGTGGGTGAGATGAGCACAGCGCCAGCCCCCGCTCCTTGGCGTGCGAAGGCATCGTCAAAGTACATGACCCAACCATCTGGTGCTTCACTTCCTGGCAAGAGAGATAAGTTCTCGCCAACTTCAGGTTCCAAAGCGTCGGTCCATTCGGCTACGAATTCGGCTAGGGTGTCTCCCTTGATGACCCTGGTTGTGCTGAGCTCGAGCTGAAATGCCTGCAGTTCAATGTTCCACTCGGCGACCCTTCCCGCGGCATTAGGGCTCCGGAGCACCCTCTCTAGTGGGTAAGCAGAGACGACCTTGATTGGTTGGTCTTGGAAGTAATGGCGCAGCTTGCGTGAGGCCGCCAGGAGCACGAGCAGAAGCTTCTAGGGCATGGGGTACCGCGCCCTTGCGTCCCGCAATACCGTGCTGACAAAGTACACCGGGTGCTTTACGAAGGCAGGAGGGTCGATGGAGTCCGCAGCTGCTGGAGGTTGCGACACCTCCGGAGGTGGGGTGACCCCCGGAGCTTGTCACCCTTCGGGGCCTCTGCCGGCCCTTGAACGTCGTCTTGTGGGGCGTGATCGTCTGTGGGCATCGTCTTGGCCTTAGTGGTGCCGCCTTGTGACCGCACCATTCCAGCTGAGGGCGCGACATTGCGCTGCGGGTTCTTGGCCCAACGCTCCTCCTGAACTGCCACCAACGCCGCGTTGGCGGAGTGAGGCGTAGGGGCCAGATAGAGCACCAGAGGCTCGAGGGGGCAAGGTGCCACCATCATCGGTGGGTTGGTTAGGTATCTCTTGAGGTCTTGAAACGCCAGATCTGCCTCAGGGGTCCATTCGAACTGGCCCTTCTTCTTCATCAGCTTCAAGAATGGCAGGGCATGCTCCCCCAGCTTGGAGATGAAGCGCCCCAGCGTGGTCACGCAGCCTGCAAGCTTCTGCATTTCCTTGAGAGTTTGCGGTGGGCTCATGTCTTCTATTCACTACTAGGAAAAGGGCTATAGATAGGATTGACACTAATGGCGCACCAGGGAAGTAGTGCGCCACTACTATATACTAATGGCCTACTAGTTGGCGATGCGCCATTAGTGTGGAAGACACTAATGGCGCACCAGAAAACAGGTGCGCCACTAGTGATAATTTTTTTTACATACATACTAATGGCGCATCCTATGTCTGGTGCGCCATTACTAGTTCTAACTAGTAATGGCGCACCAGACATGGAGTGCGCCAGTACTGAATTTTTTTTTATTCTTTTTTTTTTGCAAAACTACTAATGGCGCATCGCCTCACCGTGCGCCATTACTAGTTTAAACTACTAATGGCGCACCCTGTAAAAGTGCGCCATTAGTATATATATATTTTTACTTTTCTGTAAAACTGCCAATGGCGCACCACCTGCAGGTGTGCCATTAGTAACCAGGGTTACTAATGGCGCATGTGCAGGTGGTGCACCATTAGTAACCTAGGACCCCAACAAGATATTTTGGACAGCCCCACACCTACCCACTCACTTTCCCCACTTCATTCCCTCCACCTCCTTCTCCAAGCTTTCGGCTGCCTCCTCCTCCTCACCTCATTTCCACCATAGATTCATCAAAATTAAGTGGTGAAATTACCTTTTTTTGATAGGTAAGTAAGGGGAAAGCTATCTTCATGATGTAGATCTACTTTTTTTCTCCCTAGCTCGCTCCAACAACGTGCACATGCACTTTTTGTGGCCTAGCTAGATCTATGTATGTTTGTGGTGTTGCATGTGTTTGTGGCGTTGCATATATGTTTGTGTTTGCAGGTACCGGTATTTGAAATGCGATAGTTGCCAATATTTTGCCGGAATGTTGATTCATTTCCGTTTCGGCGAGAATTTTGGCACTATGCATTCTTTTTGGTCCTATTTTTAGGGAAGGTCATGCCAATTTTTTTGTTGGTTCTAAAATATCGTTTTGCTCTACCCCGCAGGCGACCATGGTCCGCACGATGACCGAAGGCATCGTGAATAGGTTTTTGAGCTCCGCGAAGGCCGAGATGCTTCAAAAGAACGAGACGGAGATAAGATGTCCGTGTCGAAGATGCAAGCTGAAGAGCCTTATTGCGGACCCGGATTCCGGGCAGGTGCGGGACCACCTGCTCTTGCGTGGTTTCATGGATGGCTATCGGTGGCAAGGTGATGAAGATGACTATGAAGTCATCCATGGGGGCCGGGCAAGAAATGAGGAAGGGCAACAAGACAAGTACCACCGTGGCGAGGGCGGGCGAGAAGACGAAGAATCTCCAGGACATGATCACGACGGTGATGCTGTACACAGTCATCATGTAGAAGATGTCGTACATGATGATGAGGAAGATCAAGACGAAGGGCATGATCATGAAGATGAAGATGCCGGAGCAGACGACGATGGAGGCTGGGTGTAGGACCCTCATATCCAAGAGCTGCTTCTCAAGCAGACGGATAACGCAAGAGCTGCCGCCCGAGAGAAAGCCAAGCTGGATCAACTGGAGATAGACGCGGTTACTCCATTGTATGAAGGATGCAGGCCCGAGGATACCCGCCTGAAAGTAATGCTCATGGCTCTGGAGATGAAGGTAAAACACAAAATGACCGACACATGCTTCGACAAGAACATGTCATTCTGGCACGAACGTCTTCCCAAGGGGAACAAGTACCTGACCAGTTTCGAGGAGGCGAAGAAAATCGTGTGTCCTCTAGATTCACCGCACGTGAAATACCATGTGTGCATGAACAATTGCATCATTTATCGGGACGAGCACACGGAGTCTACCATATGTCCGGTGTGCGGCGTCACTCGATACAAGAAGAGGAAGAAAGCTCCTCGAAAATCGATGTGGTACTTTCCGATCACTCCTCGTCTGCAGCGGTATTTCGCGGACCCTAAGGTGGCAAAGCTCCTACGTTGGCACGCGGATAGGGAGCAGAAGAAGCGGGAAGATGACGGAAATGATCCGGAGATAAATAAAAAATACAAGATGCTGAGTCACCCTAAGGATGCGAGCCAGTGGCAAGCGTTGAACTTCGAATACCCAGAATTTGGGAAGGATCCAAGTAACATCATGCTGGGCGTGAGCACTGATGGAGTCAATCCGTTTGGCAGCCAGAGAAGCACACATAGCACGTGGCCTGTGTTTGTGTGGATGTACAACCTTCCCCCCTGGTTGTGCATGAAGAGGAAGTACATTCACATTAGTATGCTAATTGAAGGGCCGAAACAACCAGGGAATGACATCAATCTGTATCTGGGGCTGCTGAAAGAGGAGCTAGACACGCTGTGGAAAACGCCAGCCAATACGTGGGACGCCGCAGAGAAAGAATATTTCCCTATGAGAGCCGCACTGCTCACGATGGTGCACGACTATCTCGGTTACGGATATCTCGCGGGGCAGGTAGTCCATGGATTTTATGGATGCGTAAGGTGCATGGATGACACAATGTATCGCCAGCTAGATAGAGATCCCGGGTCTTCGAAAACCGTGTTCATGGGACATCGAAGGTGGCTTCGCGAAGATGACCCGTGGAGGAAACGCAAGGATCTGTTCGTTGGTGAAACCGAACCCCGAAAACGCCCACGTACGAGGAGCAGCGAGGAAATAGATGAGCTGTTGAAAAATTGGAAAGATTGCCCACTGCCGGGAAAGAAGCAAAAGGCGCCAGAGCCGGGAAAGAAGCGAAAGGCGCTAGAACCGCTGCTGAAGGTATGGAAAACGAGGTCTGTTTTCTGGGACTTGCCGTACTGGAAGATCTACTGTGTGCCTCACAGCCTTGATGCCATGCATATCACGAAGAATGTGTGCGAGAGTCTGCTTGGTACCCTGCTCAACATGCCAGAGAGGACCAAAGATGGGCCGAAAGCAAGGGCGGACTTGAAATCAATGGGCATCAGGCAGGAGCTTCACGCTAATGATGATGATGATGATGATGATGATGAGGCGAAGCAGGACACAGAAACTCGTTGCAAAGGTAAAAAGGCCAAGAAGACCGGAAGTGACTACCCTCCCGCGTGCTTCACTCTAAGTCAGGAGGAGATCGAGCAGTTTTTCACCTGCCTCGTAGGAGTAAAACTTCCTTACGGTTACGCGGGGAAGATAAGCAGATACCTAGACCCAGCGAAGCAGAAGTTCAGCGGGATGAAGTCTCACGACTGTCACGTGCTGATGATGCAGATACTTCCAGTTGCAATCCGTGGGATCATGGACGCGCACGTCCGTGAAACGCTATTTGGCCTATGCAACTTTTTCAACATCATCTCTCGGAAGTCGATTGGCATGAGGCAACTCAGAAGGCTACAGGAAGAGATCGTGGTGATACTATGCGAGCTTGAGATGTACTTCCCGCCCGCATTCTTCGACGTTATGGTGCATCTGCTGGTCCATATCGTGGAGGATATCATCCAACTCGGGCCGACGTTCCTGCATAGCATGATGCCGTTCGAAAGGATGAATGGTGTCATCAAAGGATACGTTCGCAACATGTCACATCCAGAGGGAAGTATAGCCAGGGGCTTTCTGACCGAAGAGTGCATCTCCTACTGCATGAATTATCTAGGCATCGAGAACCCCGTTGGTCTGCCCGTCAACAGGCACCTTGGCAGTCTCGCTGGATGGGGTCACCGTGAGGGTCGCCGCGAAATGCATGTCGACTTTGAGGGTCGACTTGCCGACTTTGAAAGAGCAAACCTAGTCGCACTACAACACATAGACGTGGTCGATCCTTGGGTGGTAGAGCACAAAACCTTTATTGAGAAGACGTACAATGACCGAGGCCAACAGAGGACGGACGGAGATATAATCAAAGAGCACAACTCATGTTTCACGCGTTGGTTCAAGCAGAAGCTTCTGTCGTACCCTTTACATGAGGATTCTTCCGCGGAAGAACAACTCATATTCGCCTTGTCACAGGGCGCCGAGCACAACCTGATGACCTATGAGGCGTACGATATCAACGGCTACACATTCTACACCAAGAACAAGGACATTGAGAGCGATGGTTATCAGAACTCCGGGGTAACGATGGAATCCTACACCGGTAACGACAAGGACAGATACTACGGAAGGATCGAGGAGATCTGGGAGCTGAGCTACGCTGGAGAGAAGGTCCCAATGTTCCGTGTCAGATGGGCCAAGAGCGTCCTAAAAGAAGACCGGTATTTCACCATCATGGTTATACCCTAAGCCAAATCCAAGACCGCGGGTGCAAACGTCACCGCGAAAAATGGGCCATGGGTACTGGCTTCCCAAGTGGACCAATGCTTCTTCATTACCGACCCATCAAAGCCCAGTCGTGTTGTCGTGAGGAGAGGCAAAAGGAAGATCATCGGAATGGATGGAGTAGCCAATGAGCAAGACTTCGACAAGTACGGCGACCCGAAGATCGAACATGACGACGACGATGAAGTAGCAGCACACACCACAAGAAGAAGCAGGACCACCCTACCTAAAGGACGTCCGTTCCACAGAAGAACTCCATTTGCGAAAAAGAAGGGCAAGAAGATTGTGAACAGATAGCTAGCTAAGATCGATTGTATTTAAATCGTAGTCTTCATTTCTCGATTGTATTTCATGGGCACTTTTTGATATCATGAATATTTTTAAATTTCACAGGCACTTTTTGAATTCATGAGGACACTCGATCTCGATCCCCCTCCACCGCCGCCGACGAGCACCCGGCCCCCCGCACCCTCCCCCGCTCCACCGCCGCCGCCGATGATATTTTCAAGCAACAAATTTGAACATATTTTTAAAAAATTATTACTATTTTTATAAAAAATATTACTGTTATGATTTAAACAAGTTTGAACATATTTAAACACAAATAAATATCAAACAGCATTTAAAATGCAGAAAAAAATATTGCAAAGCCTGGGAATCGAACCCAGGACCTCCTGGTGTGTGCTGCGTGCTGACCAGTCGGGCTAGTGGACGGGTTCTGATGTGGATTGGGTTAGGTGCAATATAACCTGTGCTCGAACTGTAATAAAAAACATTCTAATGGCGCACCGCTGCGGGGTGCGCCATTGCTATCTAAAAAAAGATTTCTAATGGCGCACCGAGGTGTGGTGCGCCATTAGTAAGCTTCCCCCTAGCTATCCTCCCTCTCCCTCGCCAGATCCCCTTCGACCCTCTCTCCCTCGCCACCAGATCCACCCGCGCATTGCCCCGACCCACGATGCCGCCGCCCCGACCCTAACCGGACTGCCACCCCCGCGCCCCCGCGCCCCCGTTCCATCTCTCCCTCTCGATCCCTCCATCCTCCAGGCCTCCGCCACCGCCGGCCGCCAAGGCACCAACCACCTCCTCGGAGGCAGAGCCTCGGAGGCAGTGCCGCCTTGCCAACCACGACGCCGGCCACCTGCTCCTCACCAACCCCCATCAATGAGAGGAGCATCTGGTGCCCCCGCCCTCGAGTTCGTCGACGACGCCGTCCTCCAGCCGTTGCCGCCGCAGCCGCCATCCTCCCGCCCAGGTACCTCTCCTCCTTCCTCCTTCCTCCCTCTCCTGTGTTCCTAGGTTCCTAGGTTCCTAGGTTCAGACAGACAGTAATGACTGTGTTCCTAGGTTTAGACAGAAAGACAATGGAGAATGGAGATGCCATGCTAGTAATTCGTTCCTTTTCTTCTAAAATTGACAAATTTATCAGTCTCTGTTCCCTGGGTAATGATGAATGGATTCGTGATGGCCGCAGATAAACACCTGCAACGCCTTCTACTGTGACTACTTCACCCCCCAACTCCACCTGTAATGTCTGAATTTTGTTACTGATGATGATAACAGTAAAGTTTGTGCACTGTAAATTGACATATAGAAGTAATCTGTTAATCTGAATTTTGTTACTGATGATGACAGGAGATTTGTGCACTGTAGTTTGTTAATCTGGACAGCTTAGTAGCTAATGCATTCAGTTAACCAAAGTTTAGTTCTTGTATACTGTTATTTGTTAATCTGTTACTCCATTTGTTACTGAGTTTTTCTCTTGGGGTTTAGTAGTGAGAACATGCATGGTCCAGCATTCAGTTGGAGTATTGCATAGGTTCAATTAGGTTCAGTAGTGCTACTAGGTTTAATATCGTTGCTCTTGTGCTATACTTTGGCAGCCTGGAGTATTATTTCCAAATTGGAGTAGTAGTGACCATGTAGTGTAGTGATGTGTACTGTAGTTCCCCCTCTTCTCAAATTGGGGTATGTAGTGTAGTGTAGTTCCCTCCTCAAATTACTTGCAAGCATATTGTAACTATTTTCACTCTGTCCTGAAGGTTTTTAACTACACAATCTGTGGTGACCCACACTCTGTTGGTTCACACTCATTGAGTTCGCTCGTGAAGGTATTATATGTTCATATGGTACATTTATGTTTTTCAGCAGCTAATTGATGGTTTGATACATGATACATTTCATGCACAGGGTGCTAGAGCTGCACTTAACTTGCTAAAATCATCCCCTTGTTCTTACTGGTTATAGAAATTCGTTGCTTGTCCTATGTTTTCTGTCAGGGTATTGTTCAGGAAGCTTGCTTGAGTTTGTGTCCTTTAATTTGTAAATCTGCAGTTCTAGCCACATTTAGGATAAGTTGTTGTATATATTGTCATAAAGTTCAGCAAGAACAGGGCATCAACAGTGCTACTCTAGTATCTAGTTGGGGAGGAACAAATGGACAGGGCATCACTGTAGCTGTACTGCACAACAAACTATTAGTCTTAGGATTAACACTCCTCATATGAGATGAGAGGATTTTTTTAAATGGCTTCTTGCAGTTTCGAAAATTCAGTTTATTCGGTTACTAAAAATTCAGTTATTCAGTTAGGGAAACAAATTTCAGAACTTTTGTTTGCTGTAACATATTGATGTGCTTTGTAAAACTTGTTCATGTACTGAACTACTAATGCCTTGTGATGCTCTGAATTACTTGTGATGCCTCTGAATTACTTGTGATCATATTGAGAAAGACATGCAAAGATGATGATCAAAGATATATATTTCAGATTTGTATAGTTTCAGAGATTTGTATGACCAAAGATACAGTTCAGATTTGAATTGTTTCAGAAATTGGTATGACCAAAGATGCTATTGTATATAAATGGGCTGCTGTAGAACTGTTCTTCATCTTTACAGTGCTGTTGTATAGAAATATGCTGAATTTTCTGCTCTGATTGTTGCTCAAAGAAATTTAGCAAAAAAATGGGGTCCTGGGAGATGCCGCTGCTGCTTGAGGCCCTTGAGAGGCCCTTCGTGTCGTGATGATTTTGCAGGTACCCCGAGAGGCCCTTGAGTTTGCCGGAATGTCGATTAACTTCCGTTCCGGCAAATTCGGGTACTCCATATGTCCTATTTTCAGCCAAGGTCATGCTGAAATTTTCCGTGAACTTTAGCATGACTTTGCTAAAAATCGGACATATGAGGTACTTGCTACTAATGCATGGGCCGGGGTATCTTAGTACTTAATTAAGTAGGATCAACTGCCCCTTTATTCTTGCTGCATTAAACCATAGGTGGCAATAGAGCCAAGTGATTAGGCCCAACTTAGAAATTCTCCTCAGCATCGATAAACTCTAGATGATAAACCCAACATAGGTGGCAATAGAGCCAACTAATTAGTGCCAAGTGATTAGGCCCAACCTAGGGTGCCTCGGCATCGATAAACCCTAAATGATGAAAACTTAGCATTTAGGGTGCCTCGGCGTCGACAAACCCTAAATGATGAAACCTTGGCTTTTAGGGTGCCTCGGTGTCGATGAGAACCTAAATGATGTACGCTTAGGCTTTTAGGGTGCCTCGGCATCGACAAACCCTAAATGATAAAAGCTTAGCTTTTAGGATGCCTCGGTGTAGACAAACCCTAAATGATGAGACCATGATCTTGTTCCTTGACAATAACCAACTTTTTGGCCACACTTTTTTCCTATTTAGAGCGAAACATGGCCCACAACGATGAGGCCGGCGGTTCGGGCAGCAAGCAATTCTGGGAGCTGTCCCAGGAGTTGGAGGAAGAACCTCACCACTATGAGGACGCCGCGGAAGACACCGATCCTGACTACATAACCCCTAGTGGCGTCGGGGATGACACCGCTGATGATGGCGCCGCGGATGCTACCACTGATGATGGCGCCGCACGCACAGATGGCAGCCAACCGAAGAGGCAATGGAAGGACCAGCGCCCGAACATGCTCGGCACCGTCAGGGAGGAATTTACTGAAGTGAACTCCGACGGGCATCCGACGGCGCCCAAACACGTAGTCAAGGGGTACTCGATTTAGCTCGGGTGCATTCTTCGGAGCACCGCCTCGATCAACACCGAGAACCTAAGGCATAATGACCGAGGGAATTTGCGCAGCCTCCTCTTCACGAAGTTGCACGAATGATACAAGTTCCCCGCTGAGTTCACAAACACACGCTTCTCGGGTAATAAAGTGAACGGTGCCGCCCTCACGACGATGAGCACGGCCCTGTCTACTTGGAAAAGCACGGTGAAGGCAATGATTGACAAAGGTGATAGTTATGAGAAGATCAAGGCGAAATATCCTTTGATGAGCGAAGATGACTATAAGGAGTTCAAGATCAAGTGCGAGAGCCCCGCAACCTCCGAATCAAGTAAGTGGGGGAAAGAAATGCGGCAGTTGAACATAGGGGTCCACCAACTCGGTCCCGGCGGTTACAGAGTGGTAGAGCCTGTATGGGACAAGGAGGACGCGGAGCGTGCCGAGCAAGGCCTACCGCCCCGCTTCGAGAAATACAGTGACAAGCAGACCAGGAACTTTCTCAGGGCCCGGTACAAGGAGGACCCGGTAACAAAGGAGCTTACCACGGATCCGAAGACCAAGGAGCTTGAGCTTGTTCTGGTAAGGAATACACCCCCGCATAATTAGCTCCATATGGTTGCATTCTAATTAATCCCCAATATTTCTAAATGGTTCACGTTCCTTCCGCAGGACAAAGAAAGCAGTAGCGCGGGGTCGTCTCAGAGCTCCCCTTTCGATACCCCTTTGAATAGGGCGTTGAACGTAATGAAAAACAAGGATAAGCTCAGTAAGCCAACGTCAGCTGGTCGTGTGGCCGGCAAAGGCTTGTCCACAAAATGGTCGTCATACTATATCGCTGGTGGGCGAAAGGAGAAAAAGACCAGCTCGGAAAGCCAGTCGCGCGAGGTTGAAGCACTCAAGGCGCAAGTGGCGCGGATTCCGGAGATGGTCCAAGAGCAAGTGCAACAACAACTGGGATCGACGCTCACCGGCATTATGCCTACCTTGATTCATGGGATAACGACGTGGATTGCGGATGGCCAACAGGGGCCGCCCCCGATTCCCAGCTTCACGGCCAGCAACACGCACAACGCGCAGGCGGCGCCATTGGTGTCTCCGGCGGCGGCGGTATTGGTGTCTATGGTGGCGGTGCCATTGGTGTCTCCGGCGGCGGCGGTATTGGTGTCTCCGATGCCGGCATTGGAGCTTAATGCACCCGGGTGTATGCCGGCCGGCACCTCGCCAGCAAGCGGCCCCTCCATCAGTTGCACGCCCGCTGTTGGCGGTGCCTCGACATTAGCCGAGCTCGACAGCATCATGGTAACTAAGCCTCTCGGTCGAGGACTTCATCTCCTTGCCTTTGACTGGGCATCCCTGACGCCCTACATGTTTTCGCAGGGCGCCGCCGACGTTCCTTGCACTCTCCTGCACTTCGTGGGCGGCGAGTTGGTCGATGTCGCCAAGGGCAGAATCGTTCAACCGGGCAACCCCGTGTTCCACGATAATCCGATGCCACCCACAATGTATAGGGTTGAAGTGGTTCGGGTGCTGCCAGGCTGCGACGAGCTGTTACCTCCGATTCGACCCGCTGGGGCCGACGAAGAAGATGAGATGACCCTCAGCGCCTGCGTAAGTTGGCCCCTGCATTGGCCGAAGAGCCAGATTCGTTTGGGGGCGGGGGACACCACCCCACAGACAAGACCGCCAGTCATGTCGGCGCCAAGCCATGGCAAGAATGCCGCAACGCTACCGGACATGCCGGACATCCCTATGGCACAGGATCCGGACATGCATATGGCACAGGATCCAGACGACGACGACAACCACGATGGTACATTTACCAACGTCAATAAGTACTTTGCCAAACATGGGTACGGTGACGAGTTCTGCGGGCCTCCTTCTCAAGAACCCAAACAAGACGATCGCGATCTAGCTGGTACGGCGGAGAAACCCAATTGCAACAGGAGTCGTCTAGCGTTCAGTTCTCAAGAGACGCCTCCAGCTACCGCCTTCACCGAGCCTCAGATAGCGGAGGTGCCAAATATTATCAGCCCCAACACGCTCAAGAAGGCGGTCTGTGAGCAGAACTCGGTCCCATTACAGCAGATCAAGAAGAAGGGCCGGAAACGGCCGACTAAAAAGGCCGCCGATGCGAGCCAGCCGGCACCGAGTACGATCCGTGCTCAGGATGGGCCACCTTCACCTAAGGATATCTCGAGGAGGGTGCATGTGGCGGGTAGGGCGATGCTACCGACAAATATGCTCAATGCTGCAATCGGTGCTATGCGGAGTCTGCACGATAGTGTTCTTTCTTTGGAGAAGCGGCGTCTCAGAGAGAATGATGTGGCATAGCCGGTTTTCGTGGCCAAGGTGCCAGAGGGCAAGGGCTTTGTGGATGGCGCCATCGGGGGTACGATCGTCCTGCGGTTTGATGACATCTTTGCTATGTTCAACCTTCATCCGCTGCACTACACCTTCGTTCGGCTGTTTTCGCCGAGTATGGAGATGCGGATTATTAGAGACAAGACCCCGGACATTGTGATCGTCGACCCCTTCTACATGTGTGCCAAGCTCTTGAGCAGCGCTGGGGACCGCCAAGTCGCGAGTTCACACCTCGAAGACGTCATTCTGGCAAACCCAGATAAGGATAACTTCCTTGTGGCTTACTTTCCCGAGTAAGTCATCCCTTAACCGCCCCGTAACATATGATTTCTTAGATTTCGATCGTTCTTTTTTTCTAACATTCCGTGCTCTGTGCAGTGGCACACATTGCACACTCATCCTCTTAAGCTCGAAATATTCCATGGCCACGTATTTTGACCCGAACCGTAACTCCAAGATAGACTACACAAATATCAAGAAAGTTCTTGATGATGTTCTCCCTGGCTACGCCAAATCTGGAGGCACCTTCATCAGGGTAGTTCGTAAGTATGGCAAGCACGTGTTCGCCCACAATACGACGGTCTGCTGAGTCAAGCAGCCACCTGGCGATCAGAAGGATGCCTACTACGCCCTACATCACATGCGGGTGATCGTAAGGGACCATCATCACCTTCTGCTACCAAATAATCACAAAGATTGGGCCGCGAGCTTGTCGGCAATCCAGGACGCGGACATCAGACAAGAATTCTTTCGCATCCAGTCAGAGTTTGCGGACATCATCCATCAAGATGTCCTTCATACCTCGGGGCAGTTCTTCCTCAGATATCAACCGTCCAACATTGAGATATACGGAATGCTACAAATGTAGGCTGACAACGCCCGCGATTTCATGACCATCACGACAGACGGCGGCTTCATCCACGCTCCTGTCCATGAGTCGAGTCGAAAGTAGTGATGTGTAGTTCTGAAACATTGATTGGCTCATGTTGTAATTAAACTTTAATGAATTGTATGTCTCTTTGGTTTGGACAGTCGTTCAACTTAGATGTAATCGATGCTATTTATTAGTAGGACCATGAATCATGCTATTAATGTCTTGCTTTTCTCTTCCGATCCTTTTGTTGCATACTTATATATTGCTTATGTATGTATTGTCTGTTGTTTGGCTTGTGCATAGAGATGCCGTCGTATGTCGTGTACAAGGGTAAGGTTCCCGGAGTCTACGACGACTGGGAGGAGTGTCGGAGACAAGTTCACCGTTTCAACGGTAACAGTTACAAAGGGTACACCACTAGGGCGGAGGCCGAATCTAGATACGCCCGCTATCTAGCGGGAGAGAGGAGGGAGCGTTGGAGGAACTGGATGAAGACCAGTTTGATCACGATGATGCTCATCGTGATGACCGCAGCTCTCTTCTATGTGATGGTAGTTTAGATGATTGATATCGACTTGTAGTGTGAAGACAAACTCGATACTCGCGGTCTCGAGACTTGTAATGTTTTATCTTTGTTCGGTCTTTTGAATTTGGAGAGTAATATGATGAATTGTATTCGGAGACTAATCTTCTATTGTATTCGATGAATCTGCTGTTGCTGTGTGCTACTGTCTATATTCTGTCAAATAATATATTTTGTAACCTGTGCAAAAATCAGAAAAGTAAAAAAAACAAATATTCATACTAATGGCGCATCACCACAAGGTGCGCCATTAGTATGCCAAAGGATACTAATGGCGCATCAGACAGAGTGCGCCATTAGTATGCCAAAGGATACTAATGGCGCATCAAGACAGAGTGCGCCATTAGTATGCCAAAGTATACTAATGGCGCATCTATCCGCAGTGCGCCATTAGTGTGCCAAAGCACATGGTTAAATACGGCCCCTGGGAGGCACACTAATGGCGCATGGTGTTATATACTAATGGTGCACTTGGTGGTGCGCCATTAGTATACCAGATACTAATGGCGCACCAGTGGTGCGCCATTAGTAAAAATTACTAGTGGCATGCTACTAATGGCGCACCAGTGATGCGCCATTAGTAGGCAAAACTGGTGTGCCATTAGTAGGCCTTTTCCTAGTAGTGATTGCATTGACCTTCTCGGGGTTAGCCTCGATCCCCTTGTGAGACACGAGGAAACCCAGTAGCTTGTCGGAGGGGACACCGAACACGCACTCCTCCGGGTTGAGCCACAAATCCACCTGGCGCAGGCTAGCGAAGGTCTCCTCCAGGTCTTGAATCAGGGTTCTTGCCTCCCGAGATTTTACCACGATGTCATCGACGCAGGCTTCAGCATTTCTCCCGAGCTGCTGACCCAGGGCGATGTGCATCAGCCACTGGAAGGTCACCCCAGCGTTGCGCAGTCCGAACGGCATGCAGGTGTAGCAGTACAGCCCGCACGGGGTCAAGAAGGCGGTCTTCTCCACATCCTCCACTACCATCTTGATCTGGTGGTAGCCCGAGAACGTGTCCAGGAAACATAGAAGGTCACACTTGGCGGTGGAGTCGACGATCTGGTCAATGCGCGGAAGCGGGAACGGGTCTTTGAGACAGGAGGTTGGTGAAGTCGACACACATGCATTCTTTCCCGCCTTTCTTTGGCATGAAGACGGGGTTCGCCAGCCACTCCGGGTATCAGACCTCGCGAATGACACCTGCCGTCTCCAGCTTGCGAGTTTCCTAGACGATGAAGGACTGCTTCTCCGTGGACTGTCACCGCGCCTTCTACTTCACAGGGCACACCCTTAAGTGATGCTCGATTACCCCCCTGGGACCCCTACCAGCTGCTTGGGTTCTCAGGTGAATACCTCCTTATTCGCGCGCAAGAACTTCACCAATGCCTCCTTTTGATCTCGGTCGAGGTTGGCACCTATGGTGAAGGTGCCTCCCGAGGGTCCACCTTCCTCGACAGGCACTTGCTTCGTTTCAGCCTGGTCTTGAGTGAGCATCTGCTTCTTCTTCACTGGCGCAGCCTCCTTAGCCCCTGGGGTGGATTCGCCGGCCGGGCACGCTGCAGCTGTGGCCCCGAATGTAAGCTTGAGGGCTGCCAGAGCTTCCTTGGTGTCTCCGGCCACGGTGAGGATGCCATTGCTGCCCGGCATCTTCATGAGGTTGTAGGCCAGATGGGTCACTGCCATGAACTGAGCCAAAGCAGGGTACCCGAGGATGGCATTGTATGGGAGGCCGATGCGGGCGATGTCGAAGTTGATGAGCTCGGTGCAGTAGTTGTCCTGGGTACCGAAGGTGACCGGGAGGCGTATTTTCCCCAAGGGGCTGGTGGACCCACTGCCGACTCCGGAGAAAGGCTTGGTGGGGCGGAGCTGGCCACATGGCATGTGAAGCAAGCCGAAAGCTTCCACGGAGAGCACGTTGAGGCCTGCTCCGCTGTCGATGAGAGTCTTGGTCATGGCGACGTTGCAGATGGTGGGCGTGCATAGCATTGGGAGCGCACCCGAGTCAGTAGTGGTAGCGGGGTGATCCCCTGAGTCGAAGGTGAGGTCGGCCTTGGGCGCCGCCTATCCTGGAGGGGCTCCCGCTGCACAGAGGCGGCGCCAATCTGGCGTAAGAATTGCTTGGTGTGGCGGTCCGAGGGTGGCACTTGCGAGCAGCCGAGGAGGGCCGCGACGGTGACAGACACCGGTGACGCGAAGCGTGTGATGAAAAGGCCGTGCAGGTCCTCCCAAGAAGCCATAGAGGATCCTGGAAGGTTGAGCAGCCAGGCGGATGGCACGCCAACGAGGGCCATGGGGAACCAGTTGGCCATGACCTTGTCATCACCTCCAGCTTCCAGGATGGCCTCCTCATATGCCAGCAGGAAGGCCGACAGATCCGTCGTGCCGTTGTAGCGAGGCGGCATCTCTGGCTTGAACTTGTGCGGCCACTGCATCCACCACAAGGCGGGGGTGAAGGCCCTGAGCCCCTTGGCGCCACCGTGGTCGCCCACCGGTCCAGTCGAAGGAGCAGCGCTGGCCATGGGGACAGGATGGAGAGGCGGAGCCGACGGAGGAGTGGAACTTCAGCGCACCCCTACCTGGCGCGCCAAATGTCGGATTACGGGTTCCGGCAAAACCCTTGAGGTACGAACTCTGGGGTGCGCATGAAGATCTCTCTCCCCCTAGCTCACACTCTCACCACGATCTTAAGGTCTAGCTCGCCTAACCCACGGAACAAGGGACACAAGAGTTTATACTGGTTCGGGCCACCAATGTGGTGTAATACCCTACTCCAGTGTGGTGTGGTGGATTGCCTTGTAGGCTAGGAGTGAACAAGTACAAGGGAAGAACAACCTCCTGAGGAGATGCGTTCTCGGGCTCGATGAGCTTGTGTGGTTGGAGATGATCTGAATGATCCGTCCCTGCCTATGGTTGTGGCTAGTCCTATTTATAGAGGCCCTGGTCGTCTTCCCAAATGTTTAGGCGGGAAGGGATCCCACAACGGCCAAGTTAAAGGGGGACAGCTAGTACAAGCTATCCTTACAAAAGGTGGTCTTCGCCTGCCAAAGGCTCTGGTGGTGACACCATCGTGGGCTCTGCGATGACCTCCATCCTGTCGTCCTACTGGTCTTGGTCTTGTTGCACCGATATGGAAACCTTTGCCTGATGCCTCAGGACTCCTCGCTTGCACCTGCCTCTTTAGCACCAAAGAGGCAACTAGTACTCTGCGCCTGCTGGCGCCCGCCTGGCCTTGGTTGTCATGGCTCACGTCGCGGGAACCTCGCGAGGTGCCCCTCGCCTCGATCTCTCTACTCCTCACGAGCCAGCCTAGTGAGGCTGCCCCTGAGGAGGTCTTATGTCTTCCGCCTCATGAGGGTTGGCCCCTCGCGAGGGTCTTGAGTGTTTGGTCATGAAGATAAGCCCTACCAGGCCTTTAGTGGAGCCGCGCCGTGGGCCGCAGGCAAGAAAGTCTGGGGACCCCTGTTCCGAGAACACCGACAGCACCCACCACGAGAAGAAGCGCCGCCACGGCTGGCCAAGGCGCGCCCGCGCCCTCGGGGAGCCACCGCAGGGGTCGTGGCATGCTTGCCTGGGTGGCCTCTCCCCCTCTTGGGAGGTGGCGAGTCAGGTCCCTCCTTGGGGGCCTTCCCCTTCTCGGCAGCGGAGAACTTCCTCGTCAGCGCCATGGGAGCTGTAGCAAGATGGAAAGACGAGAAAAAAGAAGGAGAAGCAGGAAGTGAGAAGACAGAGATGAGCAAGGGGTGCTTCACCCCTTCCCTCATTTATAACCAGGAGGAGGCCAACCACCGGCCTCCATGATCGCACGTAATGATGACTTTCCTTTGCATGCGGCAGGGTCTCGTCAAGTCGAACGGCTACCGAGGCAGCATGGGGAAGCGGAGGCGCCCACGCCCCATCAATCACTACATGTCGACCAAGGCCGTAGGCGGTTGGGGCTCGCGGCGCTCCGCACTTGCCCTTTGGCTTCGCCTCGAAGCCAAGTTTGAGCGTGCCTTGGGCCCAGGGGCTACTGTCGGTGTCCTGGGAACAGGGGTACCCAGACTTGCCTGCCTACGGCCCACGACGTGGCTCCAATAGCGGCCCGGTACGGCCCAGTTTCAGCGGCAATGACTCAAGACCCTCGCGAGGGGCCAAGCCTCGCGAGGCGGACGACACCAAGACCTCCCTGAGGGGCGGCCTCACTAGGTTGCCTCCCGAGGAGCAGAGATATCAAGGCAAGGTGCACCTCACGAGGTTCATATGATGTGAGCCATGACGACCAAGGCCAGGTGGGCGCGAGCGGGCGTAGTGTACCAGTTCCCCCTTTGGTGCCAAGGAGGCAAGCGCAGGCGCAGAGTCCCGAGGAATCAAGCAAAGGTTTCTATATTGGTGCAACGAGACCAAGACCGCCAAGACGACAGGACAGAGGTCATCGCGGTGCCCATAGTAGTGTCACCACCAGAGCCTTTGTAGGCGAAGACTAGTTTTGTCAGGATAACTTGTACTAGTTGTCTCCCTTTGAATTTGGCCGTTGTGGGATCCCTCCCCGCCTACATTTGGGAAGAGGACCAAGGCCACTATAAATAGGACTTGGCCACCACCATAGAGGGGACAGATCATTCAGACCATCCTCTCACCCACTAGCTCATCGAGCTCAAGAACTCCTCACATGCTGAGGCTATTCAACCACTGTACTAGTTCATCCTCACCCCCTTGAGGCAATCCACCATAAAGCTGGAGTAGGTTATTACACCGCAAGGTGGCCCGAACCAGGATAAACTATTGTGTCCCTTGTTCCTTGGGTTCGTCGAGCTAGGCCTTGGAGTCGTTGGGATGGCAAGTTGGGAAGAGGGAGTTTTTTGTATGCACCCTAGTGTTTGAACCTCTCAAGGGTCTGCGGAGCCCCAGATTCGACAAATGTTACAACATACTTACTAATAATATAATATGCTACTCTTATCTCTTTTGATGCTGCAAGATGCTTGAAGATGCTAGTCTTCGACAGGCTAGGCTTTCCCCTTCTCTTCTGGCATTCTGTAGTCCAGTCCACAAATACAGCCCACTCCTTTGATACAGATGCATACTTAGTTTAGATCTGATGTAAGTCTTGTGCGTACTTTGGATAAGTACTCACGGTTGCTTTGCTACCTATTTTTCCCCCATACCCGATTGCTGCGATCAGACGACGGATCCTAGGAGACAGACGCCACCACCGACGACTACTACTATCCCGAGGGTGCCTACTACTACATGGAGACCATCAACGACCAGGAGTAGTTAGGAGGCTCCCAAGCAGGAGGCCTTGCCTTTTCGATCATCATCGATGTTTGTGCTAACCTTCTTAAGGCAAACTTTTTCAACTTATCTCTGTACTCAGATATCGTTGCTTCCGCTGACTCGTTTGTATTCGAGCCCTTGAGGCCCCAGGCTTGTAATATGAAGCTTGTATGACTTTAATTTGTGTCTAGAGTTGTGTTGTGATATCTTCCCGTGAGTCCGTGATCTTGATCGTACACATTTGCATGTATGATTAGTGTATGATTGAATCAGGGGCGTCACATGGGGCCCTCAAAGCCCCTTCGACCCTAATTCCAACTCTATAAATTCCTATTTTCGGAGAAAAATAGGAGAGGAAGTTCATCATGTTTTACGATACGAAGCCGCTGCCACCTCCTGTTCTTCATCGGGAGGCTAGATCTGGAGCCCATTCGAGGCTCCGGAGAGGGGAATCTGCGATCTTCATCATCACCAACCATCCTCCATTGCCGATTTCATGATTCTCCCCATCGGGAGTGAGTAATTCCTTCATAGGCTCACTAATTTGTGAGGAGTTGGATGAGATTCATCATTAATCGAGTTAGTTTTGTTAGAGCTTGATCCCTAGTATCCACTATGTTATGAGATTGATGTTGCTATGACTTTGCTATGCTTAATGCTTGTCACTAGGGCCTGAGTGCCACGATTTTAGATCTAAACCGTTTATGTTTTCACCACTATATCTATGTTCTTTATCCAATCTTGCTAGTCATATGCACCTATCATGTGTTATGATCTGTAAACCCCAAGGTGACAACAATTGGGATACTTTCCGGTGATGACCTTAGTTTGAGGAGTTCATGTATTCACCAGGTGTTAATGCTTTGTTTCAGTTCTCTATTAAAAGGAGGCCTTAATATCCCTTAGTTTCCTTATGGACCCCTCTACCATGGGAGGGTAGGACAAAATATGCCATGCAAGTTCTTTTCCATAAGCATGTATGACTATTTACGGAATACATGCCTACTTTATATTTATGAACTGGAGCTAGTTTTGTATTGCCCTAGGTTATGACAGTTATATGATGAATATCATCCAGCGAATCCACTGATCCAATGCCTACAAGTTTTTCGCATATTGTTCTTGCTAAGTTACTATTAATGTTGCTACTTTTGTTACAACGGCTACATAGTCATCGCTACTGTTGTTACCACTACTGTTATTATTACTATCACTGTTGTCATGGTATTTCCGCGGCAGATGTCCTCATAGGACTTAGTCGCGAGGCCATCACGTCAAGTGGTAGATCGAAGGGGTTAAGTGGAAACGAAAGACATGAGGGTTTATACAGGTTCGGCCCCTCTTGCGAAGGTAAAAGCCTGCGTCATGTTTGGATGTATCGATTATGATCTCGATGCTCAGGTGCGCTAGGCCAACCCTAAAGCTCGAGAGATTGTAAGTTATCCTCTAACCCGGGGCTCCCCTTATATATATAGGTGGAGGTCCGAGTTGTACATGAGAGTCCAAGCTAGGAACGAGTCTATAACTTGTTCCCTAAGTAAAGAAAAACACACATATGGTGGTTTACAAACAGGCCTAGGCCAGCGTGCGATGAGCCGGCCCAGCGGAGGGCGGCTCATCCCCCTCCTGATGATCTTCAATAGAATACGGCCCACCTGGCCCAGCTCCTTGTAAGTCGTCGTTGGTGACCCGGCCCTGGACGGGCGGGTTATATCCTGGGGTCATATCCCCAACATTAGCCCTCAAGCTGATTTGAACTTGTTCATTTCAAGCTTCTGGATCATGTTATTCTGAGTGAATATTCTACCTTGCGCCGTCTTAAAAGCCAACTCACCCAGTCCTCTTTTACTTGCCTTCGAAAATTCTGTGACGTTATTCAGCAAATCGTAACGGATCTCTCATGATGTCATCCATACCTTGAGTGGATCTGACAGGCGTGATAATTGAGGCATCTGTTGGCACTATAGATCCTAATTTTTTGCGCCTGCCTTTTGCAATTCCACCTCCTTTTAAATACCCCCCTCAGGGTTTCATTTTTCATTTGCCACTTCTGCTTCTTCTCCTTCCCCTTGCCGTTGCGTCTGAAGCTCCGCCACCTCCCGCAGAGCTCGCGGCGTCCGAAGCTCAAGCACCTCCGCGGGCGTCATGACAAGCTTCCTTCGACCACGCGAGGACCCCTTCACGCGGCTTAGATACCTACCGCCATCGCTCTGGATTGTTTTTAGATCTTCAAACCTAGTTCACCATGTTCTTGACCTCGACCATGCCGCCATGAACATCGTGGCTGTAGTTGGCCGGCCGAACCATCGTTCTTGTCCAAGGGAAGGCCTTCTGCTCTGTCCGCAATCGAAAAATAGATCTGGCATAGTTCGTTTAGGCAAGAGATGCAAACTCTACTAGCCCACTGTCTCTATGTATGAACTTGTCAAGAACTGCTTTTATTCGCTTTAAATCTGAATATTTGGATATGTTATTTCCTCCACTTCATCTGGAAACTTGTTATTGCACACGTAGCGAATATTGGTATCCTTCACCATAGAATGAGCCGCCCTTCTAACTGGGGCGACTCAAGGTTGCAACGCTTCCCAACGGCTGGTGTTTACTTAGTTGCTAATTGTTGATCGTGTCTCAATAAACTTGAAGATAAGCTGGCTCATGACTCATCTTCCTAAGCCGCCTGCCATATGATGTTTTTAGATGTAGACCACCTCTGACATTCTTCAAGCTTTAAATCATGCTTAGTCCACTTGAAAACATGTCGAGAATCAAATCCAAGGAACCAAATATCTGCAACTGGGTCGCTTCCCAGGTCTCGGATCTCATTATGCAGGATTATGTGGTCCAGGGGCTTTTGTCTGCAAAGGAGGCTGCTACCTGCTCGGTCTCGATGGGCGAGTGTCCCCCAACTCCTCAAGACGGGGAGGTCATTATCTTTACTGACCACCTGTTAAGGGACTTTTCCCCACCTGGCTCGAAATTCTTTAGAGACGTCCTCCATTTCTATGGTCTGCACCCACAGGATCATGGCCCTAATTCCAATGTGAATTTATGCCAATTTCAAGTCATGTGTGAGGTATATTTGCATGTAGAGCCATCGGTGACTCTCTTCAGAGAGTTTTTATATGTCAACAAACAATGTGAAACCACAAAGGGCCTTAGCCTGGAGCTTGGAGGAGTCTCATTTCAGAGGCGAAGGGATACCAACTTCCCTACTGCTCACCTGTCGATTCACCCAAAGGGTTGGAACAGGACTTGGTTTTATTGTAAAAGTACTGCGCCAGAGGGTGAAAATCCTTTGTCGGGTTATCGTCCAACCCAGCTCTCTCTTTTGGCGGCTTATCCTGGTTGTCCATCACCTGAGGAACGGGCACAAGTAAGTGGCCTTCGCTCAAAGGTGGGCGCGCTAGTGGCCAATGGATTGAAAGGGATCGACCTAGCACGTTGCTGGATCTCTTGGCGTATAATGCCATTAAGCCACCATTCCAACTTGATGTGTGTTTACAATGGTCAGATGACTGATCCTCAGCGGAGTAGCTCAATCAACTTTATGGAAACGGAAACTGATGAAGCAGCGAGCTCTCTCATCAAGGTCCCTTTAACAGACAGCCGCAATTTCGGGCTAGCACCGTTTTGTACATCTAACCCGCCACCCCCTGTATGTGTCGAGAATGAGGTTATATGTATCTCACGCGTCCTTCATTCGTGTGATCCTTTGATGTTTTTCTTGGCAGGAATATGACCCTTTTTGGAGCAAATGACTAATGGTGAAGAAAACGACCACTAAGAGTCGTAAGGCTATGGCGGGTGAAGAGCCAAAACCCAAAAAGAAAGCCAAGACTGTCTCAGATCTGGAGGCCTTTGAGGAGTCACCCGAAGATGGCCCGACCCTTAATGAGTCGCCTCAAGATGATGATTCGGAGGTAAAACTTCTTTCCTATGACTAACTCGTTATTCTCTGATTGCTTATAATATTCCTATTATCAATGCCTTCCCTAGGACGACGCCGGTGAGAGCCGAGCTGAAGATGTTGAGGTAATCCCTATCTCATCTGAATTAGATGTTCACGTTCCTAGAAAGCTGAGAAGGGCAGTGAGAAAAGTGACCTTTTTCCATCCACTTGCTTATTTGGACCCTCATTTCTTAATGAAGAAAACACATTATGCTGGCTCATCTCGGCAAGGAGCGGGTGGCGACTCTGGTGCTTCAATGCGCGGCTCAGATTATATGCCAAATCCTGGCAAACGTGCCAATGAGGTGCCTCATAGTCCAACCCCTTTTTACCCCAGAGCCGGCTTATTTAAATAGCCTCTTAACTCGTCTGATTCGGGTTATCAGAAGTCTCCATTGACATTAGAGGACTCGTCAGGGTCCCAATTTGCTCCAATGGTTATCAAGCCAGGGTAAGCATGAATGTGATCAGGCCATATATCTCTCACCAGGTATTGAATGTTGATTCACACCATTGTACCCCTTGTGTATTTGTAGGTCTAAAGCAAAGAAGAAGAAATCTGGCGAGTTAGGCTCGACGTCAGGGCCGGTCTTGGCCCATGAAGAAAACACCAAGGAGCAAACTAAGGAAACTCATGAAGTTTTGGAACAAGATAACCCGCCACCTGGTGATGACACGGAGACACAAGTGGAAGATGTCAATGATCAACCAGAAGTTAACCCGCCATCTCCTGCTTGTGAGCCGAAGTCAAAAACGGCGGCTGATGAAACAAACACGTCTTCTCTCCAGGATGATCTTGTCATTACAAGGACAAAGTTCAAGGCTCCCAAGCCATCACAGGCTTTGGAGAAAGTGCAACTGAAGGGCAGGTCACAAGTTTCATCTAAAGGGAAAGACAATGTCAGATTTCGGGTTCCGGCAAAACCCTTGAGGTTCGAACACTGGGGTGCGCACGAAGATCTCTTCTCCCTCTAACTCACGCCCTCACCGCAATCTCAAGTCTTAGCGCGTCGAACTCGCAGAACAAAGGGACCCAAGATTTATACTGGTTCGGGCCACCGATGTGGTGTAATACCCTACTCCAGTGTGGTGTGGTGGATTGCCTCTTGGCTGAGGATGAACAGTTACAAGGGAAGAACAGCCTCCTCGGGAGGGGTGCTCTTCTGCTTGGTGAGTTTGTGTGTGGCCTTGGTGGAGTGGATCCGGTCCCACATGAGATCGTATCTCCTCCTTTCTACGATGATGGCTAGTCCTATATATAGAGACCCGGGTCCTCTTCCCAAATATTAGGTGGGAAGGGATCCCACAACGGCCAATTTGAAGGGGGGCAACTAGTACAAGCTATCCTGACAAAAGATGGTCTTCGCCTGCCAAAGGCTCTGGTGATGATGTCGTCTTGCGCTCCACAGTGACCTCCATCCTGCAATCCTGCTGGTCTTGGTCTTGTTGCACCGATATGGAAACCTTTGCTTGATGCCTCGGGACTCCGCGCCTGTGCTTGCCTCTTTAGCACCAAAGAGGAAACGAGGACATTGCGCGCGCTGGCGCCCGCCTGGTGCCTGTCTGGCCTTGGTCGTCATGGCTTCCATCACAGGAACCTTGTGAGGTTCCCCTTGCCTTGATCTCTCTGCCCCTCGCGAGCCAGCCTGGTGAGGCCGCCCCCGAGGAGGTCTTGCATCGTACGCCTTGCGAGGCTTGGCCCCTCGCGAGGGTCTTGAGTGTTTGCTGGTGAATATGGGCCGTACAGGGCCGCTGGTGCAGCCACGTTGTGGGCCGCAGGCAGGCAAGTCTGGGGACCCCCATTCCTAGGACATCGACAATAGCCCCCGGGCCCAAGGCGCGCTCGGACTTGGCTTCGAGGCGAAGCCAAGGGGCAAGTGCAGAGCGCCGTGGGCCCTAACAGCCTGCGGCCTCGCTTGGCGCGTGGCAATTGATTGGATGTGGGCGTCTCCGCTTCCCCACGCTGCCTCGGCAATGGCCCGTCTTGATGAGTCCCCGCTACATGCAGAAAAAGGTCATTATTACCTTTGATCATGGAGGTCGGCGGTTGGCCTCCCCTGGGCTATAAATGGGAAGGGGGAGCGGAGCCCCCATCACCCATCTCTTCCTTTGCTCCTCCTGCTTCTTCTTCTTCCTTGCTCCATCACTAGCAGCGACAACCATGGCGCCGATACGGAGGTTTTCGGCCACAAAGAAGGGGAAAAAACCCTCAACGAGCCTGAGCCAATTCCGCCGAAGAAGAGGATGTCCCATCTTCGTGACATAGTCATGAGGCCGGAGTTGTCGTGGCCTTGGTGTGAGCGGCCACCTCCCGGTATCCGCTGCCTCTGTACACCCGAGCCGAGGGCTCCAGAGGGAGAGGCGGTGAAGAGCGCCGCCCACGCCGTGGCCGTTGTTGCCGCGCCGTGGTGACACACGCCGTCGCCCCAGGAGCCCACGCCGTGGACTCCTCGCGTGAACTCGTGATGTCGGCGGTGATGCCTCTGCGCACTTGGATTCTTTTCCCGCAGTTCTTCTCTGTCGAGATGCTGCCGAGGGGCCCCCTCGAGCTTTGGCTGCAGCACGCCGACTACGACGCCCTGGCGACTGGAGCGGAGATCGAAACCGTCTCCCCAGGGAAGATCTTCATGACTCGTGGCTGGGGCGAGGTTGCTTGAGTCTGTGGTGTGGAAGGCGCCCTCGCCATCCACTTCGAGTACAATGGCGCCTCCACGATGTTATTCAATTTCTTCGACGAGGAAGGCCGCCGCTTGGAGTGCTGCCCTGAAGGGGGTCGTCAAGACGGCGCAGCGGCCAACGTCGATCCTGCCACTGGCTTCGCCAGCAACTCCTCCAGCGGCAGCGTTGACTCCTGGTAGTCCCGCGATTCTCCCGAGCCCGACGAGACTCCGGAGACAACCAACGACAGCTACGTGCCCCTAAGCTCTCGCCGCGCCCGGAGCAAGGCCGCAGTGTCCGGCCGCTGTCGTCGCTGGTCTGGATGGGGTTGGCGTCGGCCTCCTGTGGACCACTGTTGATGATGGCATCGGCGGTGTTTGGCGCGTGTAGATAGGGCCCCTAAAAATTTCCTTCATTTACTCCATGCGAGGAATCAAGATGGACCCCGTGGGGCGTGTAAAGGGTATGTAATGTTTTTTGTTGATATTTTTCTTATTATGAAAATTTGCAAACACATGTCCTGTTTCAGCTCGGTCTCCCCTTTCCAACCCCGCGGCAGCTTGGTGCTCTACGCCAACAGGTCCCGGTCCCCAGGCAGGCTGCAGCCGTCGCTGGTATGCCAGGTCGCGATGCCGTGGTCAAGGCCAGGAGGTGAGCGTCCCAAGGTCCAGTAAGAGCTCCTGAGGTGCGATGCTCAAGAGGTCCCCTTTAGCGCGCAAGCAGCTACCTAAAGGTGGGAAAGGGGGGCGATGCCGCCGTAGCAGGGCTGCGAGAGGTGGGAATCTTATGACATAGCGCTTGGCCGACCCGGGTGCGTAACTTATCTTGGTAGTTCAGAGTTTTTTCCTTGTGCTGCGCCAGACTCGTGTGCCGACGGCCGTAGTATAGCCAGGTTAGGCCCATGCGATCCTCCCCCTCTTCTCCATGCTCTTCTGTGTGCTCTATGTCGTCAGGTCCCGGCCCTCAAGCGAGCTCAGCCGCCGCTGGTATGCCAGGTCGCGGTGTCGTGGTTAAGGCTAGGGGTGAGGGCTGGAGAGCTAGTAAGAGCTCCTGAGTTGCGATGCTCGGAAGCCCCCCTTTTAATGTGCAAGCGAATTGCATGGGAGAAGAGGGAGCCCATGGTACCACCTGCTGCTGTCTTTAGGAGGCTCCTGCAGGTTAGCGCGAGGAGGGACACAAGTTGCCACTACGATTGCCGGTCTGCCACTGGTCGCTCCGCAAGAAGGTGAAGGCACTGAGGGCCTGGTGAGGTGACATGCGCGGGCGTGCTGCGAGCCAAAGCTCGACCGCTCAGATTTGTCAGTGTTGCAGGGACGGACCCAAACACAAGAGTCGTGTCGGCGTGAATGGCTCCCACGGTGGGTGGCAATCAAGCATGTGATGACTATAAATAACTCATGCATGGAAAGAAAACTAGCTTGGGTAAATGCAAGAACGATACCTGCCACTGGGTCGCACCCGAGCGGCCTGGGGATGATGCAGCCCGAGGGGCGCCCCCAACAGGGTAAGCTAAAGATGCAAGAGGATACATGCCGCGGGAACAGGCCCATGCGACCTAGGAATAATGCAGCCCAAGGGGCGCTCCCAGCTGAATGAACTTGGAAAATGTCACCTGGTTTTGTTGTCGAAGGAGCGTTGGGGTAGCTAAAGGCATGCGCTGAAGAAGTCGCTCCTCACGAGTCGTTGAGACCTTGAGCCTTGGGAGGCTCCGGGAGTTCAGGTGGCCTCCTGAGTACCGTCTCCATCTCTGCTAGGACCGCGTGATGCTTGGCCTCCTGGGTCACTAGGATGCTCCGAAGATTGTGCTGGAAGGTGGCTGCCACGCTCAGCGGGCCAAACGGCATGCGAACATAGCTATTAGGTGGACCCTCACACCGGCCAGCATGCGAAGGCCAGAAGTGCTCCTAAGATGCGGCCCTATTGAGCCCTGGGATGTCGATGCAGATGTGCAGCTCGCCACCCTTGCCCGGGTGGGGAGCTACACCAGGTGGGCGGCGGTCGCCGCGTATTGCCCTTGCTTCCTAAAGCTCCTGAGTGGCCCTTGATGATGAACTCCTGAGCGCCGGGCGCTCCTCACCCGATGCCCTCCTGAGGGAAATGTGCCGCGAAGCACGCCTCCACGTGGTGCCCAAGCGCCTCCCTCGTGATGTTGGCCAGGTCTGAGGCCATCCAGAAGAGAGCCCCCGAGCCCTGCCCGAGGAGGGCGCTGGGCGCGCCTTCCTATGCGAGGAAGGGAGGCGCCCCAAGAGCGGGCGCCGATCCTGATGTGGCACCGCTAGAGGTGCCGCCCCCTGAGGCCCTGTGCGGAGTAGCTGCTTCTTCTTCTTGGGGTGGCCTCAGGAGGGTACTGCGCGCCCTCGCTGTCAGGGTCTTCGATTGCTGCGGCTTGGAAGGCGCGTTCAAGGGAGCACACCGGGTCTCTCTCTTCGCAGGGGACTGTGATGATTCCGCCGCTTCCTGGCATCTTGAGGACGTTGTAGCCATGGTGGGTCACTGCCATGAATTTGCCTAACTCTAGGTACCCGAGGATGGCATTGTACGGCAGACAGATGTGGGCGACGTCGAAGTCGACGAGCTTAGTGTGGTAGTTGTCGCGCTGACCGAAGGTGACAGGGAGGCGAACTTGCCCTATCGGGGTGGTGGAGCCGTCAGTCACTCCTGAGAAAGGCTTGGTGGGTTGAAGCTGATCGTATGACACTTGGAGGATGTCGAGCGTCTAGACGGACAGGACACTGAGCCCTGTGCCGCTGTCGATGAGGGTCTTGGTGACTTGGACATTGCTGATGACGGGTGAGGAGAGCATCGGGAGGACGCCGGCAGTCGCCGCGCATTTGAGTTGGTCCGCTGAGTTGAAGGTGATGGCATACTTGGACCATCTGAGCGGGCGCGTGGCCTCGAGCTTGGGAAGGGCTGCATTCACCTCGCGAGAGAACGTCTTGAAGATGCGCTGGGAAGCCAGGGCCTAAGCACCACCCAAGATGCAAGCGATAGTGTGCGGCTCCTGGAAGCCCCCAGCACCCTTGTCCTGATGGTGGTCGTCGTTCCTCCTTGGTTTTAGCGGCAGCGGAGGGACACCAGGATTGCCCTGAGGATGGTCCTCGCAAGGCTGGTGCCTCCAGGCGCCCTCACGAGGCTGGTCCTGCAAGCGGTCCTCGTGAGGCTAGTCGCGCCACTCCTGGCGGGGGCTGCGGTCATCCCAACGTCCTCCGCCTTGTCCTCCTCCTCAATCGTAGCTCCGATCGTTGCGCTTGGGGCGTTTACTGAAGCGTCCATCTCGAATGGCCCTGAGCTCTTGATAATCATTGGTGTTGTGACTGTGCACATTGTGGAAGGCGCAGAACGGACAGCCGCCCTTGGACGACTTGGGGAGGTCCCGGCCGCGCTTTGTGTCTGCCTCTGCCGTGAGTACGGCCACTCTCTTGCGCTTCACGTCCTTGACCTTGGCCTTCCTCTCCTCTGGGTCTGCAGGAGGGAGCTCGAGGAGGGAGAGACGCCCCTCCTCAGCTCTTGCACACTTGGTTGCTATGTTGAACAGCTCCAGAGTCCTTCATAGCTCCTCCTTCATCTTGATGTCGCGGACGCCATCGGAAAACGCTGAGATGATGGCCTCGTCCGTCACCTTGGGGATCTTGAGACGCACGCTATTAAAGTACTGCATGTACTTCTGCAGGGTCTCTCTCAGCTGTTGATTGATGCAGCGCAGGTCACCTGCGGCCGGAGGGCGGTCGCGAGTGCCCTGGAAGTTGGCGACGAAGCGGTCGCGCATCTCACTCCAGGAGGAGATCAAGCCTGGAGGCAGGTTTAGGAGCCATGAGCGAGCGCCATCCTTGAGAGCCATGGGAAACCAATTCGCCATGACTTTTTCGTCTCTGTTGGCCGCCTCGATGCTCAGCTTGTAGAGCTGCAGGAACTCCGCGGGATCGGGGGTGCCATCATAGCGAGGAGGCAGATCCGGCTTGAACTTACCTGGCCAGATGACGCTATGCAGCTTGGGAGCGAAGGCGCGCCATCCTGCGGTGGCCACCAGGGCCCTCTACAGGGGCGGAGCCTGCCCTTGATGTCCGCGCACCGCCGCCGCAGGCAGCACGCGGTCTTGTCGTGATGGTGCTGGGAGCGCTGGAGCGTTTTCTTGCGGCCGGGGAACCTCTTGGCAGCTTCCTTCTTCGTGCGCGGGCACACGGCACGGTGGATCGCTCCGCCGGACCGCGTGTCTTGGGGCGAGGACACCGTCTTGACGCGGAGGAGGCGGTGGCACTCCGTGAGCTGCGCGTCTCAGCGCGAGGGCGCCGTCTTGATGCGGAGGCGGCGGAGGCGCTCCGTGAGCTACATCGCCCGCGGCTGGAGGTGGGAGAGGCAGCGAGAGGGATGGTGCAGGAGAGCCTCCAGCGGCATTGACGAGCTCGGTGATGTGTTCCAACCAGTCCTCGTAGAGACGTCGACCGGGCGGTAACGCAGGAGCTCGCATGCCATGAGCAGTGCAGCCTGCGCGTCCGCTGGTGCGCGGCGAGCGTGAGACGATGAGCCGGCCGGAGTCAGCGATGGCGTGGCAGTGCGGTCGTCCCGCCGCACGGAGGGGTGCAGTGATGATGCTTGCTGCTCGTTTGCTGCCGGGCCAGTAGCAGCGTTGGCAGCAGGAGACGGAGAACGACGGGGAGGCCCACTGACAGGGGCTGTCTGAGCGACACGGACGGGGAGGGCAGCCCGGTGCTTGGCACGGGCTCGATGTGCATCTGACATGGATGCGGTGGAGCGGTGGGATGCGGATCAGCGGAAGGAAATCTTTAGCGCACCCCTACCTGGCGCGCCAAATGTCAGATTTCGGATTCCGGCAAAACCCTTGAGGTTCAAACACTAGGGTGTGCACGAAGATCTCTCCTCCCTCTAACTCGCGCCCTCACCGCTATCTCAAGTCTTAGCGCGTCGAACTCGCAGAACAAAGGGACACAAGATTTATACTGGTTCGGGCCACCGATGTGGTGTAATACCCTACTCTTGGGCTGAGGATGAACAGTTACAAGGGAAGAACAACCTCCTTAGGAGGGGTTCTCTTGTGCTTGGTGAGTTTGTGTGTGGCCTTGGTGGAGTGGATCCGGTCCCAAATGAGATTGTCTCTCCCCCTCTCTATGATGATGGCTAGTCCTATATATAGAGGCCTGGGTCCTCTTCCCAAATATTAGGCGGGAAGGAATCCCACAACGGCCAATTTGAAGGGGGACAACTAGTACAAGCTATCCTGACAAAAGATGGTCTTCGCCTGCCAAAGGCTCCAGTGATGACGCCGTCCTGGGCTCCACGGTGACCTCCGTCCTACCGTCCTGCTGGTCTTGGTCTTGTTGCACCAATATGGAAACCTTTGCTTGATGCCTCGGGACTCCGTGCATGCGCTTGCCTCTTTAGCACCAAAGAGGAAACGAGGACACTGCGCAAGCTAGTGCCCGCCTGGTACCCGTCTGGCCTTGGTCGTCATGGCTTGTGTCACAGGAACCTCGCGAGGTGCCCCTTGCCTTGATCTCTCCGCTCCTCGCGAGCCAGCCTGGTGAGGCCGCCCCGAGGAGGTCTTGCGTCGTCCGCCTCGTGAGGCTTGGGCCCTCGCGAGGGTCTTGAGTGTTTGCTAGTGAAGATGGGCCATACAGGGCCGCTGGTGGAGCCACACCGTGGGCCGCAGGCAGGCAAGTCTGGGGGGGCCCAGTTTCCAGGACGCCGACAGATAAACTTGAGCTGCCAAACTTGGAGGAGTTGAATGTTGCTGAGCTCCATGAACCTTATTTGACTCGGCTATCTGAGAGCCGGACATGGAAGCTAGCATGGTCAACATGCTTATAAGAAAATATGAGGTATATCTTGCATCTTGAAAATTTACCACTTAGATGTTCATATCTTTAATAGCTGCCCAATCCTAAATATGAAACGAAACATTACCGAGTCGTAAGTAGGGTTGTAAAAACGTAGTTGTTAGACATACAGTAGCCCCCGAGGCCTGGTTTATTTCTTCATAAGTGGTCGGGTCTTGTTTAAATATACTTTCTTAGTATGGTCCTCAAAAGAGGTAATTTTGATACTTCGACAAGGGCCAAGTCATCATGCCAATGTGGGCTTGGCTATTGTTCATACACAAAACTTGATTGTGCATTAGCCCCCAAGTGCCTTGTAGAGTACTAGTAGTCTGCTTGGGACTTCCAAAGTGGTTTAGTCCATGTAATCTCTATGTGTACAGGAGCTATTGTCTGAAGCGCAAGGCAAACTGACCAGCTGCCAAGAAAACCTCAGGGCAGAGCAAAAGCTAAGGGCGGACACCGAAGCAACCGCTGCTGATCGAGAAAAAACAGTAGTTGTGGCGGATGAAAAACTGAAAGCCCAGCTTGCAGAACATGAGAAGGAGAGGACAACTCTGAAATAGCGTGCCCAAGACGCAGAAGGGCGGCTCAAATCTATGGTGGATGAACTTGCTGGATTGAAGAGGCATATCTTCCAAATAACTCAAGTTGTATTTGGTAAGTCATCATATCCTTGTAATGTTCATAATCATAAGATGAGGAGGAAAACTGACTTGACCATCCTACTTTGGATAGGTAAGAGAAGTTCAAGCCTGAAGAAGGAGCCTCTTGTGTAATTGAAGGCGGCTTATACCTTCCTTGAGCAGTTATGTATTGGAAGTCTGCATACCAGCGGCTATATAGTGGGTGCAGCAGATATGCCAAATACCATCAAGGAGATGCTCAATGTGCTATCAACATTGCTGGGTCAAGTGGGAGAACTGAAAAGGTCGTTAGCACCTTCAGCCGCCATGTATGCGCTGACCCGGGCCAAAGCTCATAATGAAGACATGGACGTGTCTGAATTAGCTGACGGCTTTCCAAAATTCAACTTCGATGGTAAAGCATTTACCAGGGACGATTATACCCACCTGCGGAAACAGACCCGGTCTGTGGCTACCAAACTCGCACAAGAAGTGAATTTGGATATTACCAGGCGGGTAAACGCATAGAGCAACCCGGCTTCAAGACTGTCAGCCTGATCCCTGCCGGACGTAAGGCTTGTTTTGCCCCTGACGTTGACCCCTCCAAACTTATTGAAGAGGGTGAGTTCTTTAAAGCTTTGTCAACCATTGATTGGGATGCTAATGATGTTCAGATTGTCGAAGCAATAAAGACGATGTAGGGTGAAGAACAGGCGACTCAAAAGTAGACCGGCTTGGCAAGTAGAACTATCCATGGCACGGGTTCAAAAAGACTTCTTGATTATTTTTGAGAGCCCTTCTATGGCCATGTAATAGGATAGTAAAACTTTTGGCCGTGCCATTGTGCACCTGTTTGATTATGAGGTGTAAAACATCTAAGTATTTGTGTGGGAGGTCTCTAACCTGAAGGAAATCCTTTTGAGTGTGTAAAAACTCTTGAGAAAATGATGTATGTCTGGGCGCGTGAAGTGCTCATAAAGGTCAAGGAGACGAATTATGGCGGCTTAACCCAGAAGAAGCAAATCTTGTAAATGTGTCAGATGGAACCAGCATAGTATAAAACTGGTGGCTCAAGGGTCAGCCATAAACATTAAAGTTAGCCTGAAACAAAAAAACACAACGTAGAAATGTTAAGTCGGCGTTCGAGGCTCGACAGACTTTGCTTTTGAGGCTTAAGTCCCACTTCAAAGAAGCGTTTGGCGTGATAGCCCTTGGAGTATCCTCCCTGTTGTAAACCAGCTCTCGCATGACACAAACGTCGTTTGAACCTTGCAAAGTTAAGGCGGGTTTTACCAAGATTAATGGCGTTTCGGTGCCAGCCAAAAGGGTGAGGTAGCTTAACTCGTGGAGTTTGGAAGCCTCCAAGTGACTCATGATCAGGAAAAGGTAAAGACTCATGCACAGTGATTGAGATGAAACGACAGAGACCCCGAGTTTCAGGGGTGTCGGCTTTATTTATTGATCATAATATATATATATATATATAGATATATATACACATATGTATGTACAAAGGGAACCTGAGCCGGAGCTCTAGGTGTAGTAGGGCCTTAGATGAGCTATGTTCCAAGGCCTATTGGTCTCCTCCTCGGATGTGTGGGAATCCTTACCAGGACAGAGATCAACCAAGTAGTAAGATCCATTATGAAGGTTCTTACTGACGATGAAGGGCCCTTCCCAAGGTGGGGAAAGCTTATGCATGTTAGACTGATCTTGAATCAGCCGGAGCACTAAGTCGCCCTCCTAGAAAGTGCGGCTACGAACTCTATGGCTATGATAGCGACGTAGGTCTTGTTGGTATATGGCAGAGCAGGCTGCGGCTAAGTCACGCTCCTCCTCCAGTGCATCCAGAGAATCTTGATGACCTTGTTCATTGTCACCTTCAATGTATGCGGTGACCCGGGGCGAGTCATGACGTATGTCGCTGGGTAAGACGGCTTCGGCGCCATAAACCATGAAGAAAGGCGTGCAACCTGTTGATCTGTCGGGGGTAGTCTGTATGCTCCATAATACAGAGGGAAGCTCTTCAACCCAACAACTCAACGTGCACTGGAGAGGAACCAGGAGTCAAGGTTTGATGCCTCGTAGTATCTCTTGGTTGGCGCATTCAGCTTGACCATTAGACTGACGGTGCGCAACAGATGCCACATCGAGCCGGGTGTGCTCTCTTTGATAGAACTGTGCCATAGCTCCCTTAGAAAGGTTTGTTCCATTATCAGTAATGATGTTGTGTGGAAAACCAAATCTGGAAATCAACTTCTTTAAGAACTTGATTGTTGTAGCTACATCATAATTGCTGATAGGATCTGCTTCAACCCACTTGGTAAACTTATCGACAACGACTAAGAGGTGAGTATTCTTATCTTGGGATGGTTTAAACTGACCAACCATGTTAAGCCCCCACAAAGGGCCAAGTTATTGGGATCATCCTGAGTTCCTGAGCCGGCACGTGAGCCTGATGTGTGAACTTCTGACATCCATCACACCTTTTGACTATGTCCTCGGCATCAGCATGAGCCGTGAGCCAGAAAAAACCATGACGAAAAGCCTTTGCCACCAAGTACTTTGAGTCGGCATGGTGGCCACGGCCTTCCTCAGGGGAAGCACAACGTTGGAAAACTCATGTGATGCTTCTCCTGTGTAACTCGCCGTTGACGATTGACATAGACTTGGAATGTCGGACAATCAAACGAGTCGTAAGCTCATCATCAGGGAGCACACCTCGGGTCAAGTAGTCCAGGTAAGGGATCGTCCAGTCTAGGATAGCATGCAGAGCCGCCACAAGGTGAGCCTCCGGGTCAAGAATGGCAAGATCCTCTTCCGATGGCAGCTTGACTGGCGGGTTATGAAGGATGTCAAGGAAAACATTAGGAGGAACCAGCTTACGGGGCGAGCCAAGGAGGGATAGATCATCAGCCGCCTCATTCTGTTGTCGATCTATATGATCCACCCGATAACCTTTGAAGTGACCAGCAACATTGGTGACTGCTTGTCAGTAAGCCGCCATCAGGGCATCTTGTGAGTCCCAAGTGCCAGAAACTTGTTGAGCCACCAGGTTTGAGTCACCCAAGCATCTGACTCGACTAAGGTTCATCTCCTTAGCAATACGGAGGCTGTGAAGAAGGGCCTCATACTCAGCTGCATTGTTAGTACAGGGAAACATAAGTCTCAAAACATAACAAAACTTGTCACCTCGAGGGGAAGATAAGACGACTCCAGCCCCTGAGCCCTCAAGCTACCTAGATCATCCAAAGTGTATAGTCCAATACGTGTTATCTGGTTTCTCCTCAGGTGCATGTAGCTCAGTCCAGTCGTTGATGAAATCCACCAGGGCTTGAGATTTGATAGCTGTAAGAGGGACATACTTGATGTTATGTGGACCAAGCTCGATGGCCCACTTGGCGACCCGGCCGGTTGCTTCCCTGTTGTGAATAATATCACCTAAGGGAGCCAAACTAACCATTGTGATGGGATGTTCCAAAAAGTAATGCCTCAGCTTCCGACTTTCCATAAAGACACCAAAAACAAGTTTCTGCCAGTGAGAGTTGCTCCCGCCATATAGACCGTGGACTGAGCGGGCGGGTCGGGAGAGTCCTGGGTCGTTCCACCTCCAAGACCTCCTCCAAGATGAGCATCATGGAGCGGGAAGATTGACTGGCCATCGCTCGAGGCAAAATCATCGTCGGAGTGGACGGGCGTGTTGCCATCGGAAGCTGAGCCATCGGGGTAATCATCTCCTTGGATAAAGACGACGTACGCATGCTTCGGCCAAGCGGTCGCCTATCCTGAGCCGGCTTGATGAGGTTGGTGTAGACATCCGGCCCAGGTTTGGATCCATGAGCTGCGTGAGGTGTGGTGGCTCTCACGACAGCCCTAGCAACAGCGGGTTGTGAACGCTGAGCCAACTCAATGATCTCAGAGGAGGCGTCTGGCTTGGTCCTAGATCCGCCACGCCTGCTGATGAAGACTCTTGGTGCCCCAAGGGGACCCGGTACCCGTACTCGATTGAGTCGGACTCGGTGCCCCAAGCCGAATCGTTAATGTAGAGCTTTCCACGACGACTCTTGGTCATGCGGCCGATGATGTACCCTTCGAGTCCCGAAGGAGGGCCCTTCGAATACTCAACACCACCGTGCGACAACCCCATGATGGGCGCCAACTGTCATGGTATTTCCGCGGCAGATGTCCTCATAGGACTTAGTCACGAGGACATCACATCAAGTGGTAGATCGAAGGGGTTAAGTGGACATGAAAGACACAAGGGTTTATACAGGTTTAGCCCCTCTTGCGGAGGTAAAAGCCTGCGTCCTGTTTGGGTGTATCGAATATGATCTTGATGCTCGGGTGCACTAGGCCAACTCTAAAGCTCGAGAGATTGTAAGTTATCCTCTAACCCGGGGCTCCCCTTATATATATAGGTGGAGGTCATGGTTGTACATGAGAGTCCAAGCTGGGAACGAGTCTACAACTTGTTCCCTAAGTAAAGAAAAACACAAATATGGTGGTTTATAAACAGGACTAAGCCAGCGCGCGATGAGCCGGCCTAGTAGAGGGCGGCTCATCCCCCTCCTGATGATCTTTAGTAGAATACGTCCCACCTGGCCCATCTCACTGTAAGTTGTTGTTGGTGACCCGGCCCTAGACGGGCGGGTTATATCCTAGGGTCATATCCCCAACAACTATTATCACTATCAAACTATCATACTAATGTGCTACTGATCACTTTGCTATAGATATTAAACCTCCAGGTGTGGTTGAATTGACAACTCAACTGCTAATACTTGCAAATATTCTTTGGCTCCCCTTGTGTAACGCCCTCGATGCGGCTATATCTCCCACGTGTCGAAGCACGACTTAGAGGCATAACCGCATTGAAAGCAATGTCGCAAGTGAGCTAATCTTCACACAACCCATGTAATACATAAGGGAAAGAGATACATAGTTGGCTTACAATCGCCACTCCACACAATACATGAATAAAGCATTACATTCATCCAAATACACTCAAGGTCCGACTACGGAACCAAAATAAAAGAAGACTACCCCAAATGCTACACAGACCCCGATCGTCCCAACTGGGCTCCACTACTGATCGACTGAAATGAAACAACACAATGGACAGGATCTTGATAGAGCTCCTCCTTGAGCTTGGTTGCGTCACCTGCACGGTATCATCGGCACCTGCAATCTGGTTTTAGAAGTATCTGTGAGCCACGGGGACTCAGCAATCTCACGCCCTCGCGATCAAGACTATTTAAGCTTATAGGTAGGGTAAAAGGTATGAGGTGGAGCTGCAGCAAGCGACTAACATATATGGTGGCTAACATACGCAAATGAGAGCAAGAAGAGAAGGCAAAGGCACGGTCAAACAACTATGATCAAGAAGTGATCCTAGAACAACCTACGTCAAGCATTACTCCAACACCATGTTCACTTCCCGGACTCCGCCGAGAAGAGACCATCACGGTTACACACGCGGTTGTTGCATTTTAATTAAGATAAACTTCAGGTTTTCTACAGCCGAACATTAACAAATTCCCATCTGCCCATAACCGCGGGCACGGCTTTCGAAAGTTCAAATCCCTGCAGGGGTGTCCCAACTTAGCCCATCACAAGCTCTCACGGTCAACGAAGGATATTCCTTCTCCCAAGACAATCCGATCAGACTCGGCATCCCGGTTACAAGACATCCTCGACAATGGCAAAACAAGTCCAGCAACACCACCCGAATGTGCCGGCAAATCCCGATAGGAGCTGCACATATCTCATTCTCGGGGCACACTCAGATGAGCGCTCCGTACAACTAAAACCAAACCTCGAGTTTCCCCGAGGGGGCGCTGCACAGGGCTCTAGTTTGGACCAGCACTCAGAGGAGCACTGGCCCGGGGGCATAAAAATAATGATGACCCTTGGGAGCACGACTCCCAAGGGAAAAGAGGCTAGGTGGCAAATGGTAAAACCAATGTTGGGCATTGCTGCAGGAGTTTTATTCAAGGCGAACTGTCAAGGGGTTCCCATTATAACCCAACCGTGTAAGGAACGCAAAATCCGGGAACATAACACCGATATGACGGAAACTAGGGCGGCAAGAGTGGAACAAAACACCAGGCATAAGGCCGAGCCTTCCACCCTTTACCAAGTATATAGATGCATTAATTAAATAAGAGATATTGTGATATCCCAACAAAATATCCATGTTCCAACAAGGAATAAACTCCAATCTTCACCTGCAACTAACAACGCTATAAGAGGGGCTGAGCAAAGCGGTAACATAGCCAAACAACGGTTTTCTAGGACAAGGTGGGTTAGAGGCTTGGCTTAGCAATATGGGAGGCATGATAAGAAAGTGGTAGGTATCGTAGTATAGGCATAGCAAAAGAGCGAGCATCTAGCAAGCAAAGATAGAAGTGATTTCAAGGGTGTGGTCATCTTGCCTGAAATCCCACAAGGAAGAAGAACGAGTCCATGAAGAAGACAAACGAATGTAGTCGAACGGGTCCTCACAAACGCGACGTTATCGGAACCAACCCGAATAAGCAACACCGGAAAGAAGCACACAACATAGTAAACAACCAACACAGGAACATGGCATGATATGCGGGATGCGGTATGTGATTGTAGCGACCAGAACTCAAACAGTCTGATCTCTGTGCTCCGGTGTCATCCCTGGATCAGTAATGCTAACACCACACAGTACTCGGAGGATTTATAATAGAGTTGCCATCACACACTTATTACATCGCGTGTCTCAAGAGAGAACATAATACAATAAATATGGCTTAAGGCCATCTAATAACGATAACAGCGGAAGGCTTGGAAGATAAGCGAGTCCATCAACTCCATCAGCATCACTGAGTATAGAACCACGACCTAAAACTCCTTAATCGTCGTCTGAAAAGTTTGCAACATTAACGTTGCAGCCCGAAACGGGTCAGCACATGGAATATGCTGGCAATGTAACACATAAAGAGTAATGGAATGGAATAGCTATACTATATGCATATTTGGCTGGTGGAAAGCTCTATGGTTATAGTTTTGCATAAAGCCAATTTTTCCCTACTGCAAAGGAATAAATTTATTTAACTATCATGGTAGTTGTTAAACATTGAGAATGGTTGACAGCATTCTCAATCCCAATTAAGCATCATCATTAACAAAACCCAACAAAATTAAATTTTAGAGTAACATGTTGAGATTCACATGATAATCCAGGTACTAGATACTCAAGATGTCCATAACCCGGGACATGGCTAACCATGATTAGTTTATTACACTCTGCAGAGGTTTGCGCACTTTTCCCCACAAGACTCGATCGCCTCCATTTGGTTTCTCGCACTACTTGGCGTTTGAGAAGACGGATGACCGAGACATAGTCTTTCAGAAGCGCTAGCACCTTACGATGGATAGACCGTTACACCTACTTTCCCCTACATCTGCTAGTCTACCCTGTAAGAGTTCGCACGACTTAGTCAACTATGCCAGAGCCCATAATGGCTTGTGGCTGCACATGGAAGTTTCTAGTATGAATAATCTCATGATCCCTTTGAGCCTGGGTGGCGGTCAAAAAAGAAACAGGCAATCTTGGAATACCCATGTACCTCAATCCACCTAGATGTGTGTTTAAGTTGCCACCTTAGATAAACCATTAATTTATAAGACTCACATCTGTCATGGATATCACTCACCCAATCCACGTCTACTAGCATAGCATGGCACAGTAAGCAAACGTAGAAGTAACTCCCAAAGGTTTGATAATAAACAGGTAATAGGTACTACCTCAACTACTTCCCATCCCACAATTTAATTGGAATCATAATCATGCAATGTGCGAGGATTGATGTAATGCAATAAAACTGGGTAGTAGAAAAGGTATGATCAAAGTGTTACTTGCCTTGCTGATGATCCGGGAAACCTAGCGATTCGAAGTAACAGGCGGCGCACTCCGGATACTCTATCGCAAACAAACAAACAAGCATACAATAAGTACTCATCTAATGCACAGGTAAAAGTCAAATAAGATATCTAACCAGAAAATTCAACTTAAGAACTCCGGTTTGCAAAAAGAATCAAATCAAACGAAGCAACGATAGTCAAACGGCGAAAGAAAACAACTTCGTTCTACTAATCTGGATCTAAGGCAATTTTTACAGTGGCAAAAACTTGTTTAAGTTAGTTAAACGGATAGAGGGTTTCGAGACGAAACTCCAGGCACTTGAATCGCCTGATTCCGATAAACGAGCGAAAAGTTATACTAAAACGAAAATCGGATCTTAAATCGCGATCAGAAAAATCACGGATTTAGTCCGAGAAAAAGAAAAACGACGAACGTTCGCTAGAACGAACGAACGGACGAACGCTCGCTAATTAAATAAATCGGAAAACCGATCTGTTTAAAAAAACCGAACCTAAAAAAACCAATGAAAAACTGACGGTTTTTCGAAAAAAAAAATAAAAAAGAAAACCGGCACGGACTTTGAGGCAACCTCGGGCGGCGTGCGGCGGCGAGGCAGCGGCGTCCGGCGGTGGCGGCGGGCGGCGGCGGCGGCGCGTGCGGGTGGCGGCGACGGCGCTGGCTGGGGGCGGCTCGGGGCTGGGGCTAGGGTTTGGCTTCGGCTAGGCCTCCCCCCTGGCTTATAAAGCCTAGCGAGCCAGGAGTCCGGGTCGGACACGGCCCGTTAGGTCGGTTCGTTTTTTTTTAAATAATTACGCGCAGAAGAAAAATAAAAAGAAATACTAAACTGACTCCAAAAATCCCGAAATAAATTTTCCCGGGCTTCTAAAATCAAGCCGCACAAGGTGAACATTTATTTGGGGCCTAAATGCAATTTTGAAAAACGCACATTTTCCTAAATTCAAATAAAATAACGAAAAACTCCGAAAATAAATCTTATTTGATTTTATTATTAAATCCTCAATATTTCTTTATTTTGGGGAAGTCATTTTATTCCCTCTCTCATATTTTTGTAATAGAAATAATTGATGATAAAATAATATAATCAAATGATCCTATTCTCAAAATTTGAGAAAACTCAAATATGAAAATAATGAATTCCCCAACTCTCTCCGTGGGTCCTTGAGTTGCGTAGAAATTTCTAGGATCAACCAAAATGCAAAATAAAATATGATATGCATTTATGATCTAATGTATAACATTCCAAATTGAAAATTTGGGATGTTACAAACCTACCCTCCTTAAGATGAATCTCGCCCTCGAGATTCGGGTTGGCTAGAAAATAGGTGAGGGTGGTCCTTGAGCAAATCTTCCTCTCGCTCCCAGGTGGCTTCGTCCTCCGTGTGGTGGCTCCACTGAACTTTGCAAAACTTGATAACCTTGCTGCGAGTGACTCGACTGGAAAACTCGAGAATCTTAACTGGTTTCTCCTCATAGGTCAAATTGTTATCCAACTGGATTGTTTCCAATGGAACTGTGTCTCTCAAGGGTATGTCAGCCATCTCCGCGTGGCATTTCTTCAACTGAGAAACGTGGAACACATCATAAACTCCTGACAATCCTTCGGGAAATTCCAACTTGTAGGCCACTTCTCCCATACGTCCCAATACTCGGTATGGTCCTACAAATTGTGGCGCTAACTTTCCTTTAACTCCAAAACGCTTTGTTCCCCGAAGTGGAGATACTCGAAGATAAGCTCTATCTCCAACTTCGTAAACAGTCTCCTTGCGTTTGGAATATGCATAACTCTTCTGTCTGGACTGAGCTACCTTGAGTCTATCGCGAATCAATTTCACCTTCTGTTCAGACTCTTTAATCAAATTAGGCCCAAACAACTGGCGGTCTCCAACTTCGTCCCATGACAACGGTGTCCTGCACCTCCTTCCGTACAAAGCTTCGAAAGGGGCCATCTTTAAACTGGTTTGGTAGCTGTTGTTGTAAGAGAACTCTGCATATGGCAAATTGTCGTCCCAACTAGATCCATAATATAGCGCACAAGCTCTCAGCATATCCTCCAAAATTTGATTGACTCTCTCGGTCTGTCCATCTGTCTATGGATGAAAAGCTGTACTGAATTCTAGCCTGGTACCCAAAGTTTCGTGCAACTGCTTCCAGAACTTTGAGGTAAACTGGGTTCCTCTATCTGATACGATACTTCTCGGAACTCCATGCAGACAGATGATCCTGGTCATGTATATCTTTGCCAACTTAGCACTGGTGTAAGTGGTCTTTACCGGGATGAAATGAGCTACTTTTGTCAATCGATCGACTACAACCCAAATCGAGTCATAGCCTGAACGAGTCCTAGGTAATCCCGTGATAAAATACATGCCTAACTTATCCCACTTCCATTCAGGTATCGGCAATGGTTGTAAAAATCCTGCCGGCTTCTGATGCTCTGCCTTTACTCTCTGACATACATCGCAAACTGCTACATACTCTACAATATCCTTCTTCATTCCGGACCACCAGAAAATATCCTTCAAATCCAAATACATCTTGCTATTTCTTGGGTGAATCGAATATGGTGAATCGTGTGCCTCTTGCAGAATTAGCTTCCTAATCTCTGGGTCATTGGGCACATAAACACGGTCTTCAAACCATAGGGTGTCGTGCTCATCCTCACAAAATCCCTTAGCCTTTCCTTTGCTAAGTTTCTCCTTTATAGAGGCAATCTCCTTGTCAGTCCTCTAAGCTTCTCTAATTCTACCCATCAAGGTTGACCGAATCTCCAATGCTGCTACATAGCCTCTCGGGACTATTTCCAAACATAGTTCACGAAGATTTTCTGCTAACTCCCTTGATATTTCTCCCGTCATTAACGTATTGACATGGCTCTTACGGCTTAATGTGTCAGCTACTACATTAGCCTTTCCGGGATGATAATGCAATTTCATATCATAATCCTTGATGAGCTCCAACCATCTCCTTTGTCTGAGGTTTAACTCCTTCTGTGTGAAAATATACTTCAAACTCTTATGATCCGTATACACCTCGCAATGGTTTCCAATCAGGAAATGTCTCCAAGTTTTCAGTGCATGCACCACAGCTGCTAATTCCAAATCATGCGTAGCATAATTCAACTCATGAGGCTTAAGCTGTCGTGAGGCATATGAAACAACTCTCCCTTCCTGCATAAGCACTGCTCCAAGTCCTCGACATGAAGCATCGCAATACACCTCATAATCCTTGGTCTGGTCTGGCAAAATCAACACTGGTGAAGTAACCAAACGTTTCTTCAACTCCTGGAAACTAGCCTCACATTCTTCCGTCCATATGAACTTGGTATCTTTCTTCAACAACTCAGTCATAGGCTTCGCAATCTTTGAGAAATTCTCAATAAATCTCCGGTAGTATCCTGCGAGTCCAAGAAAACTCCGGATCTCTCCAATTGTTGTTGGTGCTTCCCAATTTGTCACGGTGTCAACCTTGGTAGGATCTACTGCTATACCTTCTCCAGATATAACGTGTCCGAGGAATCCTACTTCCTTCAACCAAAACTCACATTTGCTGAACTTGGCATATAATTGGTGTTCTCTGAGCTTTCCAAGAACCAAACGCAAATGTTCCTTATGTTCCTCTTCATTCTTTGAGTAAACCAGGATATCATCAATGAACACTACGACGAACTTATCCAAGAACTCCATAAACACTTTGTTCATCATGTTCATAAAATATGTCGGTGCGTTAGTCAGACCAAATGACATAACGGTATACTCGTACAGCCCATACCTGATGGTAAAAGTTGTCTTAGGAATATCCTGTTCCCGAATCTTCAACTGGTGGTATCCTGATCGTAGATCGATCTTGGAAAATACCTTAGCTCCTTGCAATCGATCAAACAGATCATTGATCATTGGTAGTGGGTACTTGTTCTTGATGGTTACTTCATTCAATCCTCGATAATCAACAACCATCCTTAACGATCCATCCTTCTTCTCCACTAGAACTACTGGCGATCCCCAAGGCGAAGAACTTGGGCGAATATATCCCTTATCCAGTAACTCCTTAATCTCCTTCTTAATTTCCACCCAATCCTTTGCAGGCATCTTGTATGGTCTCTTCGATATTGGCCCTGTGCCTGGCAACAGCTCAATCGAAAACTCAATGTCTCTATCTGGTGGCATGCCTAGCAACTCCTCTGGAAATACATCAGGGAAATCCTTCACTACTGGTACTTCCTCCTGCACAACTCTTGTTAAGCAATTTACTTGAGTCCTCTTGGGCACATGTCGGGATACATACTTGATCCTTCTCCCTTCTGGTGTGGTAAGCAAAATTGACTTACTAGCACATTCAATATTCCCTTCATACTTTGATAACCAATCCATGCCTAATATCACATCCAATCCTTGGGATTCCAATACTATTAGGTCTGAGGGAAAAACATAATTACCAATCCTTAATGGTAACCGATCACACCATCGACTAGCCATATATTCTGCTCCAGGCGAGGTTACTAACATGGGTGACCTAAGGAATTGGGTTGACAGTTTATACTTATCCACAAATCCCCTTGATATGTATGAATGTGATGCACCAGTATCGAAAAGAACGAGTGCAGTAAATGACTTAACCAAAAACTTACCTATTACTGCATCAGGCTGAGCTTCAACCTCCTCCACGCTAACGTGGTTCACCTGTCCCCTGTTGAAAGGGTTTGGCTTCTTCCCAGAGCTTCCATTGCTATTTCCATTTTGTAATTTAGGACATTCATTGGCATAATGTCCGGTCTTCGAACACTTAAAGCAAGTGACTTGGCTCAGGTCTTTCTTGGCTGGGGTTGATGGGTTGGTGCGGTTCTGGCCGTTGCTTCCTCCATTCCCATTACCATTCTTGGGGCCATTTTGATTGTGCGAGCTACCTCCTCCATGGGTATGCTGAAAATGTCCTCCCGGTCTAGGGGTAAAACGTGGCTTCTGCTAAGCTCCTGAATTGTACTTTCCTTGTGCATACTTCCTCTTGCGACTTTCAATTTGTTGCTGCTTCCCTTCAATCATAAGAGCATGATCTACCAACTCATGGTAGTTATTGAAGGTTGCTACCATCAACTGCATGCTCAACTCATCGTTCAGTCCTTCCAGAAACTTCTCCTGCTTAGCTGCATCCGTAGCAACGTCATCTGGGGCATAACGTGCTAACTTACTAAAGTCCTCCACATACTGGCCAACTGTCCAGCCTCCTTGGCGCAAGTTGCAAAACTCACGTTTCTTCATGGCCATAGCTCCTGCTGAAACATGGGCAGTGCGAAAAGCCTGCTAAAACTGGTCCCATGTGACATGTCGACAGGGAAAGTGGCTGTGAAATTCTCCCACCATGATGCTGCGGGTCCTTCAAGCTGATGTGCGGCAAACTTCACCTTCTCCGCATCCGTGCATCCTGCTGTGATCAACTCTCTAGCTGTCTTGTGGAGCCTATCATCTGCTACTATTGGCTCGGTGCTACTGGAAAACACCGACGGGTTCAGCCTAAGAAAACGGGCTAAATGATCAACAGGTGGTGGTGGTGGTAGGTTGTTGTTGTTGTTCCCCTGGTTCTGATTCTGGACTAGCAACTGCATCAATGTGTTCTGTTGCTGGATCAACTGGGTGAGCTCCGGTGGAAAGTTAAATTCGGGGTCACATCTCGGAGGCATCTGAGGGTTTAGAAAACATGAGATGTAAGAATAGAGGGGGTCTAAAGAGAAAATACTACCCATATGCACATGAGGCAAAAGCAAACAATTCACTTCATTCAATCAAACAAGGACATACAATCGATCTAACTATCGCATAAGTGCTCGGATTACTGTATTTACATGGTGGACTACTACTGATGAGGTGGTCTACTAGAAATATTCTTCGGTTGCAGACTCCATGATATCTGCTCCGGCTTCATCAACATAGTCATCATCGCTATCATCTGGATCCGAGTCTGTGTCGTCGTCGATGATGATGTAGTCTTCCGGGCTAATCTCCTTGGGTTCTTCGTCTTCATCTACTGGTGTAGGGCCTCCCATAAATATTGCTAGCATCATTGTTAGGTCGGCATTCTTATCCACTAGTACTTCTATTCCCTCTTCATAATCTTCACGTGTAGCCTTGAGTTCTTCCTCCAGTTCCTTGATTCTTGTCTTAGCCTTCTTCAGATCTATCATGTCGGTGCACATCTGATTCTCTTGTCGTTGAATGTGCTGGTTTAATTCCTGGATAAAAGCTGCAATGGATCTATCCTTTCTGGTGCTGATCATCTCCCAGTGCTCATCTCTGCGCCCACAAATCTGGTAGATAATATCCTTGAGATCCTTGCGGTAGACTTCTCCAATGCGTCCCATGGCGATGTGAGCTGCCGTGCTCTTTCCTAGACTCCAAGTTGGTGCATCAAAAGAAAACTCTATGGGCTCAGTGACTGGCATGAACGTCCTTCCTAGAACTTGAACTTGAATCATCCAGCGCTCTTCTTCAGGTAAAGTGGCATTGTAGGTTCCAATGAAGCTTGGTACTCCTATGTTCAGGTATCTAGTGACTTCCTTCAAGTGACATCCAAAGGGTGTATCGTCATCCGGTTGTGTGAACTTGTTCCTTGCATCCGCCATCCTAAAGAGTAGAAAAGATGAGAGGTCAGAAGAGAAGAGGGTGAATAGTGATCTAGGTCTTTAGCTTAGTGGTCGTGTCCTATAGTCAGCGTGTGCTCTGATACCATCTCTGTAGCGACTAGACCTCAAACAGTCTGATCTCTATGCTCCGGTGTCATCCCTGGATCAGTAATGCTGACACCACACAGTACTCAGAGGATTTATAACAGAGTTGCAATCACACACTTATTACATCACGTGTCTCAAGAGAGAACATAATACAATAAATATGGCTTAAGGCCATCTAATAACGATAACAGCGGAAGGCTTGGAAGATAAGCGAGTCCATCAACTCCATCGGCATCACTGAGTATAGAACCATGACCTAAAACTCCTTAATCATCATCTGAAAAGTCTACAACATTAACGTTGCAGCCCGAAACGGGTCAGCACATGGAATATGCTGGCAATGTAACACATAGAGAGTAATGGAATGAAATAGCTATACTATATGCATATTTGGCTGGTGGAAAGCTCTATGGTTATAGTTTTGCGTAAAGCCAATTTTCCCTACTGCAAAGGAATAAATTTATTTAACTATCATGGTAGTTGTTAAACATTGAGAATGGTTAACAGCATTCTCAATCCCAATTAAGCATCATCATTAACAAAACCCAACAAAATTAAATTTTAGAGTAACATGTTGAGATTCACATGATAATCCAGGTACTAGATACTCAAGATGTCCATAACCGGGGACACGGCTAACCATGATTAGTTTATTACACTCTGCAAAGGTTTGCGCACTTTTCCCCACAAGACTCGATCGCCTCTGTTTGGTTTCTCACACTACTTGGTGTTTGAGAAGACGGATGACCGAGACATAGTCTTTCAGAAGCGCTAGCACCTTACGATGGATAGACCGTTACACCTACTTTCCCCTACATCTGCTAGTCTACCCTGTAAGAGTTCGCACGACTTAGTCAACTATGCCAGAGCCCATAATGGCTTGTGGCTGCACACGGAAGTTTCTAGTATGAATAATCTCATGATCCCTTTAAGCCTGGGTGGCGGTCCAAAAAGAAACAGGCAATCCTGGAATACCCAGGTACCTCAATCCACCCAGATGTGTGTTTAAGTTGCCACCTTAGATAAACCATTAATTTATAAGACTCACATCTGTCATGGATATCACTCACCCAATCCACGTCTACTAGCATAGCATGGCACAGTAAGCAAACGTAGAAGTAACTCCCAAAGGTTTGATAATAAACAGGTAATAGGTACTACCTCAACTACTTCCCATCCCACAATTTAATTGGAATCATAATCATGCAATGTGCGAGGATTGATGTAATGCAATAAAACTGGGTAGTAGAAAAGGTATGATCAAAGTGTTACTTGCATTGCTGATGATCCGGGAAACCTAGCGATTCGAAGTAACAGGCGGGGCACTCCGGGTACTCTATCGCAAACAAACAAACAAACAAACAAGCATACAATAAGTACTCATCTAATGCACAGGTAAAAGTCAAATAAGAGATCTAACCAGAAAATTCAACTTAAGAACTCCGGTTTGCAAAAAGAATCAAATCAAACGAAGCAACGAAAGTCAAACGGCGAAAGAAAACAACTTCGTTCTACTAATCTGGATCTAAGGCAATTTTTACAGTGGCCAAAACTTGTTTAAGTTGGTTAAACGGATAGAGGGTTTCGAGACGAAACTCCAGGCGCTTGAATCGCCTGATTCCGATAAACGAGCGAAAAGTTATACTAAAACGAAAATCGGATCTGAAATCGCGATCAGAAAAATCGCAGATTTAATCCGAGAAAAAGAAAAACGACGAACGTTCGCTAGAACCAACAAACAGACGAACGCTCGCTAATTAAATAAATCGGAAAAACCGATCTATTTAAAAAAACCGACGAAAAACCAACGGTTTTTCGAAAAAAATAAAAAAAACAGCGCGGACTTCGAGGCAACCTCGGGCGGCGTGCGGCGGCGAGGCGGCGGCGGGCGGCGGCGCTGGCTGGGGGTTTCTCGGGGCTGGGGCTAGGGTTTGGCTTCGGCTGGGCCCCCCCCCCCCCCCCCCCGGCTTATAAAGCCTAGCGGGCCAGGAGTCCGGGTCGGACACGGCCCGTTAGGTCGGTTCGTATTTTTTTAAAATAATTATGCGTAGAAGAAAAATAAAAAAGAAATACTAAACAGACTCCAAAAATCCCAAAATAAATTTTTCCGGGCTTCTAAAATCAAGCCGTACAAGGTGAACATTTATTTGGGGCCTAAATGCAATTTTGAAAAACGCATATTTTTCCTAAATTCAAATAAAATAACGAAAAACTCTGAAAATAAATCTTATTTGATTTTATTATTAAATCCTCAATATTTATTTATTTTGGGAAATTCATTTTATTCCCTCTCTCATATTTTTGTAATATAAATAATTGATGATAAAATAATATAATCAAATGATCCTATTCTCAAAATTTGAGAAAACTCAAATATGAAAATAATGAATTCCCCAACTCTCTCTGTGGGTCCTTGAGTTGCGTAGAAATTTCTAGGATCAACCAAAATGCAAAATAAAATATGATATGCATTTATGATCTAATGTATAACATTCCAAATTGAAAATTTGGGATGTTACAGTGATGCATATGCATGATTTGGAAAGGAATGATTGAACCTGGCCTCAACTTGGAAATCCAAGAGTGCCACTGGAAAGAGGAGTTGATTTCGGTTGAAATCGATATAAAGATCACCGGAATTGGCTGCACGGTTTGGAAATGACAAGCAAAACAAATATGGCACGGTCTGCGATAAATAGCAAGTAGCCTTCTAAATGCATCAAGATAAATAAGCTACTGCACTCAAACATGGCAACAAAATACATGGCAGGGATCCACTCATGATGCTTGACGAAAGATGAACACTGAGCTACGGCTAATTAAATCAATAATAGGTTCAAACAAGCATGGCAAAAGTGCAAAAGATAACGGGTTTCAGACTTAGTGAAATTAACAGCAAGTCAGGAATTTATCATCAGGGAAGCAATGTTTAGAGCACGCAAACTATATGCCACAGGAACATATCATGTCAAAGCAAGGCATGGCATGAAGCTACTCAAAGCATACAACAAAAGTCCCTTATTGACCATGAGCCAAAAGGGATCAGAAAATACAATTGCAAGCATGTGAACATAGCAAAAACATACACAGATTCAAACTTAGTGAAAAACTGGAGCATGGCAAAACAGTTAACAAGTAGACATGTTACGAGCTCGATGCACTCACTACAAAGCATGGCATGATAATCTAAGCATACATCCAGCAAATAGACATGGCATAGAAGATAGACATGGCAAGAACAACAACATAGCATGCATGGATCAACAACAACAAGCTCGGCAAAATTGCTAAACATGTTAACAATCTGCCAGGAACATTTTATAGCAAAAGTAGAGCTCGATTGACTCAAGCTAGGGTGCTCCATAATTGCAAACAAAGACATGGATGGATAGAGCACAACATTATCTACAAATCATCCTTACTGATCATGCTCAAAAGAGGCACAGATCACTAGGAAACAACATGAACATATGGCATAAAATAATGACAGGGCAAGGACTTAGTGAAATTCTAAGTCCCTGAAATCAGCATCAATGAGTAAGCTACTTTGCATGCTTGTGTTAGTCACCACAAAGATCACAAAAATACATGGCATACACCCCTGTAAAGATGGCATGGCATATTACAAAACACATGTAGAGCTCAGGATCATAGAATGCACACATTAATCATGGAAAAATGACAAAAGTGCATTTGCTGAAACAGATCTGAAACTATCACCACATAGCCCTCTTCCGACAGCATTTCGGGCATCAAGATGAGCTCAAATGAAAATGATGCAATGAGATGAAATGGTGTACTCGTCGAGACGAACATTTTGATATGCTACATGCCTGAAGCGGAGCAGTATGCAACAAGTTATGGACATGACAAGATGCACACATGATACTGGAAACTTCGGGGACTTGGTCAAAATTCCACGTCTGCGGGTGAGCGCAACATAGTAACAATCGCCCACGGCGATGGATAAGGGAAATGGCGGGGCCTCACCCGATTGGGCTCAGCCCAGGATGAAGGAGAGGTAGGCCAAGGCTGAGGTGGGCCGGACGGGACCCACGCGGTGCAGTGGGCTGAGGCTGACGTGGAAGCCCACGCGCGGAAGGTAGTGAGTAGGCCGCTGGGTGGCTTCGTCCCGACCTCTCGATGGAGACAGGGGCCTGGCGGCGGCGTACGGCACTCGCGGCGATCACCGGAGCTTGCGAGGAGCGGGGACGAGGCCAGAGGTCGGGGCGGAGTGGATCTGGTCCGCGGCGGCGAGATCCGGGCGCGGAGTCGCCGGATCTGGGCAACGGCGCGCCGGACGGAGCCTGCGGCAGCGCTGCACAAAGGGCGGCCATGGCGGGGCGACGGCGTCGCGGTTCTGTGGCGAGGAACAACGGCGGAGGACGAACGGTGGCTTGGGCGCGAGGCTGCGGGTGCGGGCAGGCACCTGCGGGCGGCGGCGGCGGCGACCGTGCCTGCGCGGGCCGGATCTGGGCCCCGTGGGCCTCGCGGTGGAGAGGGAGGCGGCCGGCTGAGGTGGCGCACGCCGATTGGGAGAGGGCGGTGGCGGCGGTGACGTGGCAGCGCCTGATTCGCCGGAGCGAGGTGGCGGCGGGATGGACGCGTCCGCCGGCGAGCGGACATGTCCGGCGGCGCGGAGGGAGTTGGATCTAGGGTTTGGATTGCGCGAAATTTTTGGAGGGGATCACATATTTATAGATAGAGGGAGCTAGGAGGCTCCAAATTGAGCACGGTTTTCGGCCACGCGATCGTGATCGAACGACCGAGAGGATGGAGGAGGTTTAGGTGGGTTTTGGGCCACTTTGGAGGGGTGTTGGGCTGCAACACACACGAGGCCTTTTCGGTTCCTCGGTTAACCGTTGGAGTATCAAACGAAGTCCAAATGACAAGAAACTTGACAGGCGGTCTACCGGTAGTAAACCAAGGCCGCATGACAAGTCTCGGTCCATTCCGAGAATGTTTAACACCCGCACACGAAAAGAGATAGAAAGGGACACCGGGTGACATAGGAGCGCCGGAATGTAAAACGGACAACGGGTAAAATGCTCGGATATGACATGCATGACACGCAAGAAATGACATGGCAACAACAGCGAATAACTGGAGGAAACCTGGCACATCGGTCTCGGAGCGTTACACCTTGTGTCAAATCTATAAATTTGGGTTGAATAATTTACCCTAAAAACGGTTACGATCCCCTATACTTGTGGGTTATCACCAAACAAGCTGAAATCTTGCACAGACATCAATTTGAGCATCTTGAACCATAAAAAATCAGATTTTTTTAATATTTCCGCTATTAATTTTTAATTTATTGTTCACACACGGGTGTAGGTGAGGCTGGGTGTAGAATAGCTGCTTCATCATAGAAGCATCAAGTCTCATCTCTCCCAGAGATTTGGATGAACTACCATTATTTTTTCCTTTGTTGTTGTTGAATGCTTGTGATCTATCTCTTTGACTTGTGATTTGGGTACTTGTATTTGTGAATCTTGTCTAATAAAGTGTTCCTCTTGTGATTTTTCTTTTTGTTCTCGGTGTTCTTCCCTAAGTCCACCTCCAATTCATGAAGGTTGGGAAAAAATAGCTTGTAATAACGATTGATTCCATAGTTGTAGCAAAACCCATACTACCTTTGCTATTGTTAACACGAAACGGTAACATCGACATGAATCTGACAAACTTATCCGTAGTTACAATCAAGGATTCTTCTCAGGTGATCATCATGAAACTCTCTTGGATACAACCAACAATCATCCAGACCAACACACACATGCACACACTTAATTACTGTACTATATTAAGATTGCAGCTTGCAAGCATCCACCGTGTTGGGAATGTCGGCTCATTTCCCCGGCTTGCTCCCAGCATTGAATCCCCACCTGTGCTCCTCAATGAAGTTGGATGAATTCTCATTGATGTTGGATGGCACCCTCAAGTTCGCCGCCGGCATCCTCGGCCGGAGCCCTCGAGCTCACCTCAGCGGCGGCTTCAGGACCGGGTCCTCCCCTCCTGCCATGACAACCTGGCCACCAGGGCATCCCCAAGCCTAAATGTTTGAGACTTCTTGGATTATTAACTTGGTGAGCCTTGGGCATCCCCAAGCTTGAGCTCTTGTGTCTCCTTAATTCCTCTCATATCATCCACACAAAACTCAACATGAACTCATGAGATAATTTAGTATACACAACTCAAAGCCTTATGATTATTTACTGTAATAAATTACTAGAATTATAATTAAACACTGAATACTAAATGCCTCTGCATATTTTATACTCCTGTCCTTAAATAGAATCATTAAACAAGCAAACATATGCAAACATAATAGTAATATGTGTAAACAGAATAGTCTGTAAAGGATGAAGCATAATTCATACTTATTTAACTCAAAAAAATTGAAAAATTACCACACTCTAGAAAGTTTGTTATAAAATACTGTGTCAAAATTTCAAGATTTTATCACATTCTGACTTTTCTGGAGAATTCAGACAATAATAAAAAAACTTTCTATTTTAAACAGCAATTCATGAACATGCAAACTAAGCATGGTAAAGGCTACACTTGATAATTTATTGAAATAAAATATAAAAAACATGATTCTAAATAACAGGAAGCAAATCAAAATAAAAGAAAATGATGCTCCAAGCAAAATACGTATCATGTGAAGAATAAAAAATATGGCTCCAAGTGAGGTATATACGGATAGATTGAAGATGAAAGAGGGATGCCTTTCAGGGCATCCCTAAGCTTAGACGCTTGAGTCTTCCTTGAATATTACCTTGGGGTGCCTTGGGCAACTCCAAGCTTATGGTCTTTCCCCTCCTTATTCTCCTCATATTGATATCTCACCCAAAACTTGAAAACTCAATCACACAAAACTTAACAGAACTTCATGAGATGCATTAGTATTATAAAGAATAAATCATTCACTTTGGTATTGTAAAGACATTATTCATAATTGTTCTCACATAATGTCTACCATACTCGATCATTTCTACAATTTCAATTGACCAATATAAGCCATAGAAACTACCCCCTCCATCCCAAAATAAGTGTCTCAACTTTGTACTAACTTTAGTAGAAAGTTGTACTAGAGTTGAGACACTTATTTTGCGATGTAGGGAGTATAAAACAAACAAACTATGCATTGTAAATAGAATATGTCAAAAATGGAATAGTATGTAATGATCTGAACACAAATCCATACTTTTGTAACCCTAAATATTTTGAAAAATTAGGACAGCGGGCAATTTTTATATCAATACTATGTAAAAATTTCAGACCAAGATCATGTTCCAGGGAAAAAAATGTAAATTCCATCACTAGAAGCAAAAGTTTCTGTTTTTGCACAGAATCAATTCAACTATCATCCATATTATCCCAAATTCTTTACTCGGTACATTATTGAAACAAAATCTATAAAACAAGATTACTACAGTAGCTTAATCATGTGATCACACAAAAACAGTAGGGGTAAATATTGGTTTGTCTCCCAACAAGCGCTTTTCTTTTATGCCTTTGTAGCTATGCATGATGGTTTTAATGATGCTCACATGAAAGTAAAGAATTGAGACATAGTGGGGCATCATGAAACATATGGCAAGCACATTTAAGCTTGGCCCACTTCCTACGCATAGGGATTTTGTGAGCAAACGATTTATGGGAGCAAGAATCAACTAGCATAGGGAGGCAAAACAAGTGTAACTTCAAAACTCTCAACACATAGAGAGGAAACTTGGTATTATTGAGATAACTACAAGCATATGTTTCTCTCTCGTAATAAGTTTCAGTGGCATCATGAATGAATTCAACGATATAACTATCACATAAAGCATTCTTTCCATGATCCACAAGCATAGAAAATGTATTACCCTCCACATGAGAAAATTTCTTCTCATCAATACTGGTGGGAGCAAATTCAATGAAATAACTATCATATGTTACTTGATTAAAATCATGACGACTAGTTTCATGGTTATTATTAATCTTAATAGCATACATGTCATCACAATAATCATCATAGATAGCAACTTTGTTGTCATAATCAATTGAAACCTCTTCGAAATAGTGGAATCATCACTAAATAAAGTCATGACCTCTCCAAACCCACTTTCATAATTATTACAATAAGATTCAACACCCTCCAAATCAGTGAAATAATTATTATCTAGAGTTTACACTCTTCCGAACCCACTTTCATCATTGTAATGATCAAAAATAGGAGGCATGCAATTATCATAATTAATTTGCTCATCAAAACTTGGGGGACTAAAAGGATCATATTCATTAAACATAGCATCCCCAAACTTATGGCTTTGCATGTCATTAACATCATGGATATTTACAGAATTCATACTAGCAACATTGCAATCATGCTTATCATTCAAAGACTTTATGCCTTACATTTAATTGAATTCTTATTCTAAAACTTTGGCACAATTTTCTGATCCATCATTTTCAAGGAAGACATTATAAAGATAAAGAACTTGATGCAACTTCACTTCCAATTTTTTGTAGTTTTCTTTTATAAAGCAAACTAATGAAAATCAATAAACTAAAAGATTAAATTGCAAGATCCAAAGATATACTTTCAAGCACTCACCTCCCTGGCAACAACGCCCAAAATTATCTTGATGTCTACAACGCAACTTTTCTTCTTGTAGACTCTGTTGGGCCTCCAAGCGCAGAGTTTTCTAGGACAACAACAAATTTTCATCAAGTGGATGACCTAAGGTTTGTCAACCCATGGGGGTGTAGGATGAAATTGGTATCTCTCAAACAATCCTGCAATCAAATAAAAGAAATCTCTTGTGTCCCCAACATACCCAATACAATGGTAAATTGTATAAGTGCACTAGTTTGGCGAAGAGATGGTGATACAAGTGTAGTATGGGTAGTAGATATAGGTTTTTGTAATCTGAAATAATAAAAACAGCAAGGTGACAAGTAGCAAATAGCAAGCAAAATTCTATATCAATGCCTAGAAACAAGGCCTAGGGTTCATACTTTCACTAGTGCAATCTCTCAACAGTGCTAACATAATTGAATCATATAAAAATCCCTCAATGTGCGACAAATAATCACTCCAAAGTTCTTATCAGTAGCTGAGAACATAAGATGAAATTGTTGTAGGTAGCGAACCACCTCAAAGTTATCTTTACGATCAATCTATTGAGCCATCCCTATAAGTCTTGCAAACAGCCCTAGAGTTCGTACTACAATAACACCATATGATACACATCAATCAACTCTAATATCACCTAGATACTCCAATGTCACCACAAGTACCCGTAAGTTAATTATTTGATATGCATCAAACAATTTCTGATTCATCATATTCAATCCAACACAAAGAACTTCAAAGAGTACCCCAAAGTTTGTATCGGAGAAAGTAGGACGAAAATGTGTATCAACCTATGTGCCTAGATTACCCCAATGTCACCTTGGGAATCCGCAAGTTGATTACCAAAACATACATCAAGTGACTCAATAGAATACCCCATTGTCACTATGAGTATCTACATGCAAGACATGCATCAAGTGATCTCAAATCCAATATTCAATCCGATAATAATGAAACCTCAAAGGGAAAGACTCAATTCATCACAACAAAATAGAGAGGGAAGAACACCATATGATCCAACTATATTAACAAAGTTGGTGGTACATCAAGATCATGCCAAATCAAGAACACAAGAGAGAGAGGGAGAGAGAGATCAAACACATAGCTACTAGTACATACCCTTAGCCTCGAGGGTGAACTACTCCCTCCTCGTCATGGAGACCACCAGCATGATGAAGATGGCCTCTGGTGATGATTTCCCCCTCTAGCAGGATGTTGGAAAAGGCCTCCCGATGAGATCGCTTCGGTACAGAGGCTTACAGCGGCAACGTGGAAGTTCTAGGTTTCTTTCTGGGGTTTCCCAATTTATAAGAATTTTTAGTGTTGGTTACACGCCAGTCGGAGTTACGTCGGGCCCACTAGCTCAGACGACACTCCCTACCACCTAGGGCGCGCGGGGTGAGCTCGTGACTCCCTTGTGCGTCTTCTGGTCCTTCCTCGAAGCTTCAAGGGTTGCTTATGTTCTAAAAAATCACTATAAATTTTGTTGGCATTTGGACTTCGTTTGGTATGGATTTTCTGGAAAACCAAAAACATGCAGAAAACAGCAACTAGCACTGGGCACTAGGTTAATAGGTTAGTTCCATAAAAATCATATAAAAGTGCACCAAAACCATTTAAAATTATTGTAAGCTGATAGGCGGGAACCCGATGAACGAGTTCACGCCCGAGGGTGGCCCGATCTTCACGTCATAGGATTGAATCGGGAGGGATAACTAGCTGCAAGCAGCTGGGATAACTAGTTTTATACCTGCCAAGGTTGGATGCAACCCGTACGTTGGGGATGGCTGACTGAAGCTACAAGAACTCCAACCCGCTGTCCGAACAATCACAGAACCACAAATCGGGACTAATCCACACAAAACGGCCGGAACCATAGAGCACGAACTAGGGGGAACTAGAGGCTCCTTCTCGCAAATCCGAATGAACTCACAAGAGCAAAGGTAGCAAGATCTCTCGGATCTCTCTAGCAGTCTTACTGCATAAGCTTGTAGCTGAATGGTTTAACAAAAGGTTTTCTAGAGGATGGGGGAGATGGGGTTTTATAGCAGGGACAACCCCCCTTAGCTAGGTGTGAAAATGGTTTCAAAAGTAAGCAGGTTTGCATAGCTTCCTTGGGTGAATAAGCAGTCAACTTTGGGAGTTGTTGCAGAGCTCCTCAGAAATTCACGAAGTCTTAACAGCCTGGACACCTTCCACGAGAATGACTAGAACTTTTGATTCAAAACTCCAAATGATGTGAGGTTTTTTGCATTGGAAAGATAATTTGATGTAGCTTCTGTTGATGTACCCCTATGGCCCCGTCTCTCCACCATATGGGTGTGCCACACCAAAACATCAGAGGTAAAAACTGACAGCATCAGCTTCACTTGCAACTTGTTTCCTCCAAACCGGTTGCTTCAAGAGCTCGTTAGTTGTTGGACTTCTTCCATGTGATACCTAAGTTCAACCAATAACAATGTAAATGGAAGTGCAGCCATGTTTTCAAGATTGTGGTATGAACTTAAGTTAGCGTTCACCTGGCCATGTGTTTGCTTGATTCGGCTTAGTAATTCTTTCCAACTAAATTGTGCATTTTTCTAAAATGTCATGTATGATGTACTCATGTGCTCATCATCCTCCCTCCCTTGATGAAGAGTCGTCCTCGACTCTCTTTGATCTGCAAAACATATGTAGAAGGGAAGTAGATAATATCTATGCAAAGAAATAATGCAATCCTCATTTGTAGCTTTCACCTTTGAATTGTGTTGCATCTGATCATGTACTTGTTTTTTACAACGTGCAATTTTTCCAGAGATGATTGGTATTGTTTTGAAGACCGAGATGTCCTCATCATCCCCCCTCTCTTGAAAAGGAGTCGTCCTCGACTCTACCTGGTCATCACATAAAAGAAGGCAGGGCAATACCAAATCATAACGCAAAGGTTTCATGATATGGAGTATTTTAGTTTTCAGCTTTGCTATCTTATGGATAATGCAAACATGATGTTTTGTTCGACTTAGGAGTTCCTTCCAGCAAATATTTCCATGGAGCACAAATTTATAACCAACCATAACCATGTCCATATCATCCTCCCTCTCTTGGAGAAAAGTCGTCATCGACTTCATTTGGTCTACAAAATTATAGCACGAGGACAATACAAAATGACTAGGAAAAGAAAATGATGAATAATCATGTGCAACATTCAGTTTTATTGGATCTTTAATAGCCTCATCAAGATTAACAAAATCATATTGCTGGATGGATGATGTACGAAACAATTTTTCTCTAATCTTATCACAGCATTGCTTCAAAAACTCATAAGTGCATACCTCTGGCTTCATCAAAATGGAAGATCCTTTTTGTTTTACCTCAGTGATTACTTGAATGCCTTTTTGAAAATCAATCTTCACACATGCACCTTGTGTACTGGTACTACATGTCCTCCATATTTGCTCTTGGATCTCAATCTCCCATCGTTGTAAGAGAGCTGATAGATATGTCTTTTGCACCTGCACATATTGCAAAGAAAGAGAACTTTGTGAAAGGTTAGTTATTGAATGTTCCTCTCTCTTTTCATTTGGTGGACTACTAATTTCCCATGGTGGTGGATCACTCAGCTTGCTACTCTCTTGTTGAAAAATCTCAACCTCACATTTGGTGGACTCATATAACTCAGTTATCCTCTCACTCTTATTGTGTGGTATATTGGGTTGTGGATCGCTTATCTCTCTAATGATCTTGCATTTTGTGGACTCACACAACTCATTAATTCTCTCTCCCTGAATGTGTGGTATATCTAGGTGGAGATCTTGCATTTCTCTAATCTCATGATGAACAATCTGATCCTCACATTTTGTGGACTCACTCACCTCACTTTCCTTGTCACTCTCAATATATGGAAACGTGGAAAGTGGACACTCTTCCTCACATTTTGTGGCGTCACTCAACTTATTTTTCTTTTCACTCTCAAGTGGTGGGATTTTTGAAAGTGTACACTCTTCCTCACTTTTGGTGGAGCCACTCAACTTGCTTTTCTTATCACTCTCAAGTTGTGGGACTTTGGATTGTGGGCTCTCTTCCTCAGATGGAATTTGTGGCACATGTTTCCAGGATGTTGGGACAGTGGTGGTGGCTGAGATGCGAACATCAGGAGTGAGCTTCTTAGATGAACATGGGCTATGAATCACCAAAGTTGGTTCATCAACCATGGTCCTGCTTTGCGGTGTGTCGTCGGTGTGCCGATGGGTGCCATAACTCTGTTGTCGGCCATGACGTCCTTGCTGCGATTCAGGAATAGCAGCAACACGCCTCAGGTCAGCAGTAGCTTGCCCTCGAGCGTGCCATCCTTGCCGCACTTCTTGAGTAGTAGTGACATGCCCACGAGCAACAATATCATGCCCTCGAGCATGCCTTCTTTGTTGCACTTCATGAGAAATAGGGTATTGTCGGTGTCGAACCCCGTCACCACTTGCTCGAAGACGCTCGTTAAGCCCCCTTTGATATTCTTGAACAATGTTCCGTAATTCCAGAAACTCAGCACGTGTGACCGGGGTGTCTTTTTTCCCTTGATTTTGTCCATGAACACTCGATGCAAATCCCGCCATGTTAGTAAGGCCAAAAGTGGAATAGGATAATTTTGTGGAATCACACAACCTCACCTCTTACTCACCAAAGTTCTTATGAGTTCACATCAGATTGTGCTTCTCCCGGATGTGTTAAAGCGATTGAAAGACAGGGATCAAAGAACTAGCTTCGGTTCTTGGTGGAGCTCGGTGGGGTAAACAAAAAGGGGCTTGTGCTGAAATCAAGTTGATGCAAACCAAGAAAATATGTGGATGGATCTGCCGCACCTTTGCACCAAGATTGAAAAACACAACACACAAGCTTCTAAAATTTTTTCTATCAAGCTGAAACTTTTGGATCTTACACAAGACTTTCTTTTTCTCTCTTGACTTTTTTTCCACTCTTTTTTTTCTCTCTTTGATTTTTTGCCACTCTTTTTTTTCTCTCTTTTTCCAAAGCACAACAAACAAATCTGAAAGCAATTATGAAGATGAACTTGGTGCAGATCTAAAAGATGAAGAACATGCAAGGTATGCAACAACAAGATCTCAGCACCAACAAGGCTTGGATTTATTTTTGGTGGGGCTTTGGACTTCTAGGACAGGAAATATAGCATGGAAACACTCGATCTAAAGGGATGATAGCAAGATAAAGTTGGATAACAAATCCTACCGTGTCGACGAAAGATCTGATACCATATGATAGGTGGGAACCGGATGAACGAGTTCACGCCCGAGGGTGGCCCGATCTTCACGTCGTAGGATCGAATTGGGAGGGATAAATAGCTGCAAGCAGCCGGGATAACTAGCTTTATACCTGCCAAGGTTGGATGCAACCCGTACATTGGGGATGGCTGACTGAAGCTACAAGAACTCCAACCCGCTGTCCGAACAATCGCAGAACCACAAATCGGGACTAATCCACACAAAATGGCCGGGATCGTAGAGCACAAACTAGGGGGAGCCAGAGGCTCCTTCTCGCGAATCCGAATGAACTCACAAGAGCAAAAGGTAGCAAGATCTCTCGGATCTCTCTAGCAGTCTTGCTGCATAAACTTGTAGCTGAATGGTTTGACAAAAGGTTTTCTAGAGGATGGGGGAGATGGGGTTTTATAGCAGGGACAACTCCCCTTAGCTAGGTGTGAAATTGGTTTCAAAAGTAAGCAGGTTTGCATGGCTTCCTTGGGTGAATAAGCAGTCAAGTTTGGGAGTTGTTGCAGAGCTCCTCGGAAATGCGCGAAGTCTTAACAGCCTGGACACCTTCCACGAGAATGACTAGAACTTTTGACTCACAACTCCAAATGATGTGAGGTTTTTTGCATTGGAAAGATAATTTGATGTAGCTTCTGTTGATGTACCCCTATGGCCCCGTCTCTCCACCATATGGGTGTGACACACCAAAACATCAGAGGTAAAAACTGACAGCATCAGCTTCACTTGCAACTTGTTTCCTCCAAACTTGTTCCTCCAAACCGGTTGCTTCAAGAGATCGTAAGTTGTTGGACTTCTTCCATGTGATACCTAAGTTCAACCAATAACAATGGAAATGGAAGTGCAGCCATGTTTTCAAGATTGTGGTATGAACTTAAGTTAGCGTTCACCTGGCCATGTGTTTGCTTGATTCGGCTTAGTAATTCTTTCCAACTAAATTGTGCATTTTTCTGAAATGTCATGTATGATGTACCCCTGTGTTCATCATCAATATGGCATGAATACTTCATAAATTATAGATACGTTGGAGACGTATCAGCATCCTAACGCTTATCACAAGTAGCAACGTGTCTTCTTGTCCACTTCAAAGATAGTATACTACTTGACTCTCCTCTCGTGTGCATGCATAGGTTTGAGCAGAGGTTCAAACTTGTTGAGGAGTACAAGCACAAGAGTACACCTACACCATCAAGGAGTAAAGCCTGAAAGCAGAGGAATCACGAGGAGGAAGCAACCAAATATATGCAAGAAAGTCGAACAGTTCGACCCACTGTTCGACCTAGCCTCTGACTCCACGCTAGGCTCTCAGGTCAGGAAATGCGAGAGATTACCTCGAAATGTCTGACTTGTCGAAATATCCGACCCATCGGACTATCCAACCCCTACCCGTGTGCATATGTTGGGACAGACCCATGTACCCCCCCCCTCACTTAGCCCATTGTGGCTATATGAAACTAAAGAGCTTAAGTTATGTATCTCATGTTTTGTGGGATCTATCTTCCCTAATGGAATCACCGCCTCCTCTTGAGGAGAAGGATTCATATGTGAATCACCTAAGGCCTCCCCTATTGAAGAACAAAGGCTTCACAGAACCAAAAATTCAACTCAGTGCCTAGGCTCATCCACACCTGATGAATAGTAAAATCTAAAAAATAGTAGAAAATATAAAAATGTTTTTATGGTGCAGGATGCTCAAATGTATGATGCTCATGTGAAATTTCATCTTGTTTGGACATTCGAGGAGCTCGTGACGTTCCAAACAAGCTGAAATTTTGCATGAACATCACGCATTGGAGCATCTTGTAACATAAAAAATCAGATTTTTTTTAAAAAAATCTGCTATTATTTTTTATTTTACTGTTCACACACAGGTGTAGATGAGCCTTGGTGCAGAATAGCCGCTTCCTATAGAAGCATCAAGTATCATCTCTCTCCTAGAGATTTTTTTTGAATAAAAAGGTAGATCGTTATCTACCTTATGCATTCAAACGGGCAAAAAATGCCCGGATGACCGTAGTCATTTACATGAAGGTGATGTAAACACTGCATAACATGTGCAGCTAGCCATCACCAGACCATCAGAATAGATAACCAGATGACATGGAGAGGGGAAGAGTACAGCCTAAGTAGTGAAGAACAAATTAGCCCAGTGCACTAGTAGCTCTCTAGCCGGTTCTTCCTGTGCCCGCATGCTCCATAGTGTGAGGAGATCAGCAATCTCTTTGCATGCATGGCCAGCCCCCAGTAGTTCTTGTTGAAGACCTGTGCATTTCTGGCACACCACAGGGTTACGGAGCAGGGAGCAAAAAGTATGTGCCATAGTCTTCCATGTAGGATTCTTGCTTGTTCGGAGCATAGCAGGTCCTAAGCTATTTCCGAGGATATCACTATCTGTTGAAGTCCTAGCTTTGCCCAGACTGCACCTGCTAGCCAGCACCTCAGAAGAATGTGGTGCATGGTTTCCGTAGCTGGGCATAAATAACAGCCGTTGTGGGTGGCTATTGTTTCCCAATGCTTGGCAATCATGTTGCTCCTGGTGTTGTGTTTGTCTCTTAAAGCAATCCATAGGAAGATACGGTGCTTGTGTGGGATGATCTTTTCCCAAATGTATGGAGCTAGTGGGCAGTCCTTACCCCGAAAAGTCAGAAGCTTGTAAAAATAGGCAGTAGAAAGCTTGGCCTCTGTTGTGATGGGCACTCTTGCATCTAGTTTGCCCTCCTCTAGAGTTATGGTGCTGAGCATGTGAGTCAAGGCATCAAGCTCTCACATCGCGGTGAGGGAGAGGTTGGGGTGTAGCTGGATATTCCAAAGTCCGTTGCTATGTTGTGATGCGACAGTGTAGAACTTGCAGCTAGAGAAGGAGAAAAGGGTTGGATATACCAGGTATAGTCGGCCACAGTCCAGCCACAGGTCATACCAGAAAGAGGTGCCGCTTCCATCTCCCACAATGCATTTAGTTTTAAACCTGACTTGAGGCAGTGCCAAGTAGCAGTGTCTCCACTATGGACTGTCCAAGAAATTGTTCTTTCACAGTAGCTTGTGGCAAACCATCTATAACATGGTATCTCCAGATGCTATAGAATCTTAGCCATGATATTGCTTACCATGGCCTTATTGTGCGCCCTCAAGTCTCTAATTCCCAATCCCCCAACATTCTGCGACAGAGTTATCGTGTCCCAGGCCAGCAAGCAGTGTCCACCCTTAGCCTTGTTCTTGCCTTACCAAAGGAAACCCCTGAGTATCTTCTCTAGTTTCTTCAGATACTCCTCCGGCCATAGGAAGCATCCCATGTAATAGTTCGGTATTGCTGCCAGAATGGAGTTTATCAAAGTTAGTCGCCCTCCCCATGACAAGAAGGTGGCGATCCATCCTGATAGTCTCTTATCGGCCCTACAAATGAAAGGTAGCAGTGATCCATGTGTTATCTTGTGTATAGAAAGTGGGAGGCCCAGGTACGTGCAGGGGAAGGATTATGTCTTGCATTGCAGGAGGGTGGCAATGGCTTGGCTAGTTCCTGGTCAAGGCAGATAGGGATGAAAGTACTTTTGTGGTAATTGATTTTAAGCCTGCTGAAGCCAGAGAAAACATCAAGAATCCCCTTGACAACCTATGTCTGCTGAAGACTCCCTTGTACAAGGAGCAGGGTGTCATCGGCGTACTGCAGGATAGGGGGACGTTCAATAGCCCCAAGAGGGTGGTATAGGTTCCCCTTCTGAACTCCTTGTTGCAAAACTGCTGCAGAACGTCAGCTACCAGGAGGAAAAGGTAGGTGGAGAGGACATCTCCTTGCCTCAAGCCGCTCTTGGAGCTGATCTTCTCCCCAAGCCTGCCGTTGATGAGAATTCTGGAGGAGATGGAAGTGAGAATTTCATTGATCCACCGCATCCATTTAGCCCCGAATCCTCTAGCAACGATAACCTTCCGGAGGGCATCCCAACTCGCACTATCGAATGCCTTTTGGAAGTCTAGCTTGAGCACAAAAATTGTTATTTTCCGTTTGTGGGCTTGCTGGACCAGTTCGGCCGCCAGCACAAAGTTCTCTGTAATGCAACGGCCAGGCAGAAAACCAGACTAAAGAGGGTGCATGAGTTTCGGTATTTGCTTCTGTAACCTCACTACAAGGACTTTGGAAGACATCTTAGGCAGACTGTGCACCAAGGAGATGGGTCTGAAGTCCTTAATATTCGTTGGCAGCTCCTTCTCTGGCACAAGCACGATGTTTGCTGTGCTGACGCCCTATAGTGAGCCACTGTGCTCATAGAACTATTGGAAAAAATTCAGAAGATCGTCTTTTAGCAGCCCTTGGAAACATTTGTAGAACTCATTTGTGTACCCGCCAGGTCCTGGGTGAAGGAAATATGCCCTAGAGGCAATAATAAAGTTATTGTTTATTTCCTTATATCATGATAAATGTTTATTATTCATGCTAGAATTGTATTAACTGGAAACTTAGTACATGTGTGAATACATAGACAAATAGAGTGTCACTAGTATGCCTCTACTTGACTAGCTCGTTGAATCAAAGATGGTTAAGTTTCCTAGCCATTGACATGATTTGTCATTTCATTAACGGGATCACATCATTAGAGAATGATGTGATTGACTTGACCCATTCTGTTAGCTTAGCACGATGATCGTTTAGTTTGTTGCTACTGCTTTCTTCATGACTTATGCATGTTCCTATGACTATGAGATTATCCAACTCCCGAGTATTGAAGGAACACTTTGTGTGCTACCAAACGTCACAATGTAACTAGGTGATTATAAAGGTGCTCTACAGGTGTCTCCGATGGTGCTTGTTGAGTTGGCATAGATCGAGATTAGGATTTGTCACTCCGATTGTCGGAGAGGTATCTCTGGGCCCTCTCGGTAATGCACATCACTATAAGCCTTGCAAGCATTGTGACTAATGAGTTAGTTGCGGGATGATGTATTACGGAACGAGTAAATAGACTTGCTAGTAACGAGAAACTGACACCCGCGAGACTGGTTCTACCGACGTGCTTTGCACATAGGTGGCTGGCGGGTGTCAATTTCTCCAACTTTAGTTGAACCGAGTGTGGCTAGGCCCGGTCCTTGAGAAGGTTAAAACAGCACTAACTTGATGAACTATCGTTGTGGTTTTGATGCGTAGGTAAGAACGGTTCTTGCTCAAGCCCATAGCAGCCATGTAAAACTTGCAACAACAAAGTAGAGGATGTCTAACTTGTTTTTTCAGGGCATGTTGTGATGTGATATGGTCAAGACATGATGCTAAATTTTATTGTATGAGATGATCATGTTTTGTAACGGAGTTATCGGCAACTGGTAGGAGCCATATGGTTGTCGCTTTATTGTATGCAATGCAATCGCCCTGTAATTGCTTTACTTTATCACTAAGCGGTAGCGATAATCGTAGAAGCAATAGTTGGCGAGACGAAAACGATGTTACGATGGAGATCAAGGTGTCGCGCCGGTGACGATGGTGATCATGACGGTGCTTTGGAGATGGAGATCAAAGGCACAAGATGATGATGGCTATATCATATCACTTATATTGATTGCATGTGATGTTTATCCTTTATGCATCTTATTCTGCTTGATTGACGGTAGCATTATAAGATGATCTCTCACTAAATTTCAAGGTAAAAGTGTTCTCCCTGAGTATGCACCGTTGTCAAAGTTCGTCGTGCCGAGACACCACGTGATGATCGGGTGTGATAAGCTCTACGTTCACATACAACAGGTGCAAGCCATTTTTGCACACGCAGAAATACTCGGGTTAAACTTGACGAGCCTAGCAAATGCAGATATGGCCTCGGAACACTAAGACTGAAAGGTCGAGCGTGAATCATATAGTAGATATGATCAACATAGTGATGTTCACCATTGAAAACTACTCCATCTCACATGATGATCGGACATGGTTTAGTTGATTTGGATCACATGATCATTTAGATGACTAGAGGGATGTCTATCTAAGTGGGAGTTCTTAAGTAATATGATTAATTGAACTTTAATTTATCATGAACTTAGTCCTGATAGTATTTGCATAACTATGTTGTAGATCAATATCTCGCGATGTAGCTCCCCGTTTATTTTGATATGTTCCTAGAGAAAAACTAAGTTGAAAGATGTTAGTAGCAATGATGTGGATTGGATCCGTGATCTGAGGATTATCCTCATTGCTGCATAGAAGAATTATGTCCTTGATGCACCGCTAGGTGACAGACCAATTGCAGGAGCAGATGCAGACGTTATAAACGTTTGGCGAGTTCGATATGATGACTACTTGATAGTTTAGTGCACCATACTTTACGACTTAGAATTGGGGCTTCAAAGATGTTTTGAACGCCACAGAGCATATGAGATGTTTCAAGAGTTGAAATTAGTATTTCAGACTCATGCCCATGTCGAAAGGTATGAGACCTTTGACAAGCACTTTGCCTACAAGATGGAGGAGAATAGCTCAGCTGGTGAGCATGTGCTCAGAATGTATGAGTACTACAATCACTTGAATCAAGTGGGAGTTAATCTTCCAGATAAGATAGTGATTGACAGAGTTCTCTAGTCACTATCACCAAGTTACTAGAACTTTGTAATGAACTATAATATGCAAGGGATAACAGAGACGATTCCCAAGCTCTTCGTGATGCTGTCGATGAAGGTAGAAATCAAGAAAAGCATCAAGTGTTGATGGTTGACAAGACCACTAGTTTCAAGAAAAGGGCAAAGGGAAGAAGGGGGACTTCAAGAAGAACAGCAAGCAAGTTGCTGCTCACGTGAAGAAGCCCAAGTCTAGACCTAAGCCTGAGACTAAGTGCTTCTACTACAAAGGGACTGGTCACTCGAAGCAGAACTTCCCCAAGTATTTGGTGGATAAGAAGGATGGCAAAGTGAACAAAGGTATATTTGATATACATGTTATTGATGTGTACTTTACTAGTGTTTATAGAAACCGCTCAGTATTTGATACTAGTTCAGTTGCTGAGATTAGTAACTCGAAACGGGAGTTGCAGAATGAATAGAGACTAGTTAAGGGTGAAGTGACGATGTGTGTTGGAAGTTGTTCCAAGATTGATATGATCATCATCGCACATTCCCTATACTTTAGGGATTAGTGTTGAACCTAAATAAATGTTATTTGGTGTTTGTATTAAGCATGAATATGATTTGATCATGTTTATTGCAATATGGTTATTCATTTAAAGTCAGAGAATAATTGTTGTTCTGTTTACATGAATAAAACCTTCAATGGTCATACACCCAGGTGAATGGTTTATTGAATCTCGATCGTAGTGACACACATATTCATAATATTGAAGCCAAAAGATGCAAAGTTAATAATGATAGTGCAACTTATTTGTGGCGCTGCTGTTTAGGTCATATTGGTGTAAAGCACATGAAGAAAATCCATGCTGATGGGCTTTTGGAATCACTTGATTATGAATCAGTTGATGCTTGCGAACCATGCCTCATGGGCAGATGACTAAGACACCATTCTCCGGAACAATGGAGCGAGCAATAGACATGTTGGAAATAATACATACTGATGTATGCAATCCGATGAGTGTTGAGGCTCGCGGCGGGTACCATTATTTTCTGACCTTCACAGATGATTTGAGCTGATATGGGTATATCTACTTGATGAAACATAAGTCTGAAACATTTGAAAAGTTCAAAGAATTTCAGAGTGAAGTGGAAAATCATTGTAACAAGAAAATAAAGTTTCTGTGATCTGATCGTGGAGGAGAATATTTGAGTTACGAGTTTGGTCTTCATTTAAAACAATGTGGAATAGTTTCACAAATTCATGCCACCTGGAACACCACAGCATAATGGTGTGTCCGAACATCATAACTGATATAGTGCAATCTATGATGTCTCTTACCGATTTACCACTATCGTTTTGGGGGTTATGCATTAGAGACAGCTACATTCACATTAAAAAGGGCACCATCTAAATCCGTTGAGACGACACCGTATGAACTGTGGTTTAGCAAGAAACCTAAGCTGTCGTTTCTTAAAGTTTGGGTTGTGATGCTTATGTGAAAAAGTTTTAGCCTGATAAGCACAAAACCTAAATCGGAAAAGTGCATCTTCATAGGATACCCAAAAGAAACTATTGGGTACACCTTCTATCACAGATCCGAAAGGCAATATCTTTGTTGCTAAGAGTGGATCCTTTCTAGAGAAGAAGTTTCTCTCGAAAGAAGTGAGTGGGAGGAATGTAGAACTTGATGAGGTAATTGTGCCTTCTCCTGCATTGGAAAGGAATTCATCACAGAAATCAGTTCTAGTGATCTCTACACCAATTAGTGAGGAAGCTAATGATGATGATCATGAAACTTTAGATCAAGTTACTACCAAACCTCATAGGACAACCAGAGTATGGTCCACACCAGAGTGATACGGTAATCCTTTCTTGAAGTCATGTTACTAGACCATGACGAACCTACGAACTATGAGGAAGCGATGATGAGCCCAGATTCCGCAAAATGGCTTGAGGCCATGAAATCTGAGAAAGGATACATGTATGAGAACAAAGTATGGACTTTGATTGACTTGCGCGATGATCGGTGAGTCATTGGGAATGAATGGATATTCAAGAGGAAGACAAACTCTGATAGTAGTGTTAGTATCTACAAAGCTCGAACTGTCGCAAAATGTTTTCGACAAGATCAAGGTGTTGACTACGATGAGATTTTCTCACTCGTATCAATGCTTAAAAGTCTGTCTGAATCATGTTAGTAGTTGCCGCATTTTATGAAATCTAGCAAATGGATGTCAAAACTGCATTCCTTAATGGATTGCTTAAAGAAGAGTTGTATATGATGCAACCAGAAGGTTTTGTCAATCCTAAAGGTGCTAACAAAGTGAGCAAGCTCCAGCAATCCATCTATGGACTGGTGCAAGCATCTCGGAGTTGGAATATATGCTTTGATAAAGTGATCACAGAATATGGTTTTATACAGACTTGCAGTGAAGCCTGTATTTACAAGAAAGTGAGTGGGAGCACTACAACATTTCTGATAAGTATATGTGAATGACATATTGTTGATCGGAAATAATGTAGAATTTTCTGGAAAGCATAAAGGAGTGTTTGAAAAGAGTTTTTCAAAGAAAGACCTCGATGAAGCTGCTTACACATTGAGCATCAAGATCTATAGAGATAGATCAAGACGCTTGATAAGTTTTTCAATGAGTACATACCTTGACAAGATTTTGAAGTAGTTCAACATGGAACAGTCAAAGAAGGAGTTCTTGCCTGTATTTCAAGGTGTGAAGTTGAGTAAAGACTCAAAACCCGACCACAACAGAAAATAGAAAGAGAATGAAAAGTCATTCCCTATGCCTCAGTCATAGGTTCTATAAAGTATGCTATGTTGTTTACTAGTCCTATTGTATACCTTAGCATCTTTCTTACAAGGGAGTACAATAGTGATCTAGGAGTAGATCACTGGACAGCGGTCAAAATTATCCTTAGAGGACTAAGGAAATATTTCTCAGTTATGGAGGTGATAAAAGAGTTTGTCGTAAAGAGTTATGGCGATGCAAGATTTTTACATCGATCTATATGACTCTAAGTCTCAATCTGGATACACATTGAAAGTGGGAGCAATTAGCTAGAGTAGCTCCGTGCAGAGCATTGTAGACATAGAAATTTGTGAAATACATACAGATCTGAATGTTGCAGACCCGTAGACTAAACTTCTCTCACAAGCAAAACATGATCACTCTTTGAGTGTTAATCACATAGCAATGTGAACTAGATTATTGACTCTAGTAAACCCTTTGGGTATTAGTAACATGGAGATGTGAACTAATCACATAAAGATGTGAACTACATTATTGACTCTAGTGCAAGTGGGAGACTGAAGGAAATATGCCCTAGAGGCAATAATAAAGTTATTGTTTATTTCCTTATATCATGATAAATGTTTATTATTCATGCTAGAATTGTATTAACCGGAAACTTAGTACATGTGTGAATACATAGACAAACAGAGTGTCACTAGTATGCCTCTACTTGACTAGCTCATTGAATCAAAGATGGTTAAGTTTCCTAGCCATAGACATGAGTTGTCTTTTGATTAACGGGATCACATCATTAGAGAATGATGTGATTAACATGACTCATTCCGTTAGCTTAGCACGATGATCGTTTAGTTTGTTGCTACTGCTTTCTTCATGACTTATACATGTTCCTATGACTATGAGATTATGCAACTCCCGAGTACCGAAGGAACACTTTGTGTGCTACCAAACGTCACAATGTAACTGGGTGATTATAAAGGTTCTCTACAGGTGTCTCCGATGGTTCTTGTTGAGTTGGCATAGATCGAGATTACGATTTGTCACTCCGATTGTCGGAGAGGTATCTCTGGGCCCTCTCGGTAATGCACATCACTATAAGCATTGCAAGCATTGTGAGTAATGAGTTAGTTGTGGGATGATGTATTACGGAACGAGTAAAGAGACTTGCTGGTAACGAGATTGAACTAGGTATTGAGATATGGACGATCGAATCTCGGGCAAGTAACATACCGATGACAAAGGGAACAACGTATGTTGTTATGCGGTTTGACCGATAAAGATCTTTGTAGAATAAGTAGGAACCAATATGAGCATCCAGGTTCCGCTATTGGTTATTGACCGGAGATGAGTCTCCATCATGTCTACATAGTTCTCGAACCCGTAGGGTCCGCACGCTTAAAGTTTGGTGACGATCGATATTATGAGTTTATGTGTTTTGATGTACCGAAGGTAGTTCGGAGTCCCAGATGAGATCAGGGACATGACGAGGAGTCTCGAAATGGTCGAGACGTAAAGATCGATATATTGGACGACTATATTCGGACATCGGAAAGGTTCCGAGTGATTCGGGTATTTTTCGGAGTATCGGAGAGTTACGGGAATTCACCGGGAGGGTCAATGGGCCTCCGTGGGCTTTAGTGGAAATAGAGGGCAGCAAGGAAGTGTGGGGTGCGTCCCCCTAGGCCCAAACCGAATTGGTTTAGGGCTTTAGGGGCCGACCCCCTCTTTCCTTCTCCTCTCCTCCTCTTTCCTTCCCCTCCTAGTTGGACTAGGAAAGGGGGAACCTACTCCTAGTAGGAGTAGGATTCCCCCCTTGGGGCGCACCCTATGAGGCCGCCGGCCCCCTCCCCTTGCTCCTTTATATACGGGGGCAGGGGGCACCCAAGGACACACAAGTTGATTGTTTCAAGCCGTGTGCGGTGCCCCCCTCCTCCATAATCCACCTCGATCATATTGTAGTGGTGCTTAGGCGAAGCCCTGCGTCGATAGCAACATCATCACCGTCATCACGCCGTCGTGCTGACGGAACTCTCCCGTGAAGCTCTACTGGATTGTAGTTCATGGGATGTCAGCGAGCTGAACGTGTGCTGAAATCGGAGGTGTCGTGCATTTGGTACTTGGATCGGTCAGATCATGAAGATGTTCGACTACATCAACGACATTCTCATAACGCTTTCGCTTACGGTCTACGAGGGTACGTGGACAATACTCTCCCCTCTCTTTGCTATGCATCATCATGATCTTGCGTGTGCATAGGAATTTTTTTGAAATTACTGCGTTCCCCAACACTGGGCTTCTGTTATTTGGGTTCTTCCTTATTACTGATAGGATTTCACTCCATGAAAAGGGTTCATCCAATGCACTTAGGTCTGTCCGATCATATAGCTGTGATGGCTCCAGTGTTAGTAGTGAGGGGGAGTGCGTGCCAAAGATGTTGTTGAAGTAGGCTATTGCGATCTCCAGCTTGTCCTGGTCATGAAAGTATTCAATGCCATTCTCGGTGAGCATTATGATGTTGTTCCTGTGGTGGTAATTTGCCATCGCGTGGGAGAATCCGGTGTTCTCGTCCCCCAGAGTACAACCTCTAATTTTTGCTCTTCTCCTCCAGAAACTTGTTTTCCATAGGATTAGCTGCTACGCTTCCATGGTGGTGTGCTTCCTCATGGAGAGCTCGAGTTTTGATAGGTGCCTCCTTTCTTCAATTGCATCTAGGTATTGAACATTGTGTTTGTAGTTGTCAAGTAGAATCTTCATTGGTGCCTTAGCACGACTCCATTTTCTGATGGCAGCCGCCTGAGTTTGAAGTTAATCAAGGTTGATGCAGCAGCGAAGTTCCTGGTGCCCTTGTTCCAACTGGACGTGATAAGCTCCTTAGCTGCCTGAATCTGTAGCCAGTGGTTCTCAAACCTGGAGAGAGAGCGTTTTGGTTTGTCTTGGGAGAACTCCACGGCAATGGGCACGTGATCAGATGTTGTGGTCGCGATGCTTGTTGATGTGCTGTTGAGAAAGGCCAGGTTCCACTCAGCATTCGCCAGAACTCTGTCAAGTTTGATCAGGGTCGGCTGTGCCCTCTTGTTCGACCAGGTGAACTAGCGGTTGATGATGTGGATATCATGCAGTGCATTATCTCTTATCCACGAGTTGAACTTGTCCATGACTGACCAATTGTTCCTCCCGTTCAATTTTTCATGTGCATACGGATACATAATGAAGTCTCCTAGGATGATCCAAGGTCCAGAGACTTGCTGCACTACTTGTTCCATAACCAGAAAGAATTCAGGTTGCTCCTCATCTTCACATGGTGCATATACCCTGGAAAGAGCAAAACTGTCATTGCAACTTGTCGACTGGAAATGCGTCGTGACACTGAATCTGTGCCTTGCGATCTCCATGCCACTCACCGCTTGGTTATCCCAGGCGATTAGCAGGCCACCAAATGAGCCACGGGCCAGCATGTGGAAGAAGGAGGTATGGTTCGGAGACGGGAATGTGGCCGCCTTCCTCCTGTCCATCGCCTGCAACTTAGTTTCCTGTAGGCAGATGATGCTCGATCGGCAGGACAGGAGAGTATCCTTGACCAAAGAGCATTTGTCAGCATCCCCTAACGCCTAACGTTCCAGCTAACAATTTGCATGATAACAAAAATGCAGCAAAGAATAAGCGGCTGGGACGGCAGGCATAACGGGAACAACTGGTACTTGATTAGATGAGTGCTCCTTAGAGCTTACAGAGTTGGCAATGCAACATGCTCGAACATGATTGAGCACTTTGTAGCTACATGATTGTTGGTACAAAAATCATAGGAAAAGAAACATGCTCTACGAAGCAGAAACACGGCCTGACATGGCCAAGGCCTAAGGTGAACTACAAATGCAAATGCGACCAGGAGCAGCGGCATAGAAAGCTTGAGGGCCTCATAAGTCGTAAAGAGGCCAGGATCCTTGCATTATCAGAGACGGAAGTCCCTAGTCATGAGCGGACCTGGCGTGCATGGAGGAGGTCGATGTGTCGCCCGAGGTGGCGTCGGAGAGGGAATCTGCGGACGGGCCTGCATCCGCCAGGACCGCGTCGAAGTTTAGGTCACGGCAGCGTGCCAGCTACTTGGCCTTGCCCCTAGTGAGTGGCATGGGTGTATCGTGCAGGGGGGGCCAACGATGGTGGCCTCCTGAGTCACCTTGGCCCGCTTCCTTCCCGCTGCTCTACGATGGCCAGACTCGTTGGCCGATGAGCTTGCCGAGGCCTTGCGATTGGATGCGCCCTCGACGGGTTCCACACACGCCCCGTCATACAGCTGATGGATCCTCGGGCTGCGGTGAGGGGATGTAGCGGAGGTGCATGGGGCCAGATCCGCCGTGTTGTCTACTCCCCCTCCCCCCAGAGAAGGGGGGCGGGCCTATTGTGGAGGCACGGACGTGTGCGTCGGTGGCACCGGCTAGTCATCTGAGATGGTGATGGATGGAGCGCTGAGGAGCTGGATCATGGGTGGAGAGGATTTGAGATCTATGGCAGCAGGCTCAGGCGGTGGTTGGCGGCAGTCGCAGAACCTGGCAGCTATCCCAGCAGGTAGCATAGCACAGGCACCATGCTGCACATCGGTGTTGGCTATTGGAGAGAGGAAACCCGGTGGCAGAAGCTCAACAAATGGGCCTGGGACCGGACGGATGGGCCTGGTGCAGATAGCTCGTGCAGTCAGCACCTGGTGGGCCTGAATCCTAATTTGGGCCAGCGGTTGCTTCAGTGTTGGGTAAGATGGCTCGCCGGTAAGGGAGAGGAGAGGCCCAACATACGGGATCATGGAGCTGGGGACAAATGCTTTTGGTGGGTGTTTGCATTCGATAGAGGGAAGTAGAGGTAGTTTACGGGAGCAAAACTCGTCGGAGAGGGTTTTTGGCCAAAGCTTGAAGAGAATGGACCGGTAAGTGTGATGCTTGATCTGGCCCAAAGTCATATCGAAGCAAAGGAAGTAGTTGTGGTCTTTGCTGGCTGGCCCAAGCACCACCACGCCAGAGGTTGACCGCTTGTTACTCATCTGAAGTGAGAACGTGAAGCTTAGAGTGTCAGTGTCAAAAGCGACGATAGCATGGGGCCGCCGTACTTCTGCAGCCAGGAGGACAGGTTGGAGGCAGAGGCGGTCCTCGTCCTCATGTGCAAGCTCCCGGATGGAGGGGATGGCGAAGGTATGATACTTGCGGAGTCTAGGTTTGGCGGCCAATTTGATCATGGCGATGGCATCTATGAAAGTGGCATAGTGCGGATATTGGAAGGCGCGAAAAGCGCGGTCATCCATGGTCTCATTGATGGCACGTGAGGCACGGGGGTTGCCATGTCCACGCCTGATCCCAAGAGACGGGTCGGGCCGCTGTTCTCTGATGCATGGCTGTCGTGTGGGTGTGAGGGGAAGAGGGCAAGCCCAGCGTGCATGCCAACTCCCAGACCTCATTAATGATGATGTCAGCATAGATGTCGGCGCCATCGATGCAGTGGAAGGCTAGGTGGTCAGGGGTGTGCTGCAGAGCCTCGACCTTCACAAGGACGAGGATGCAAGAGAAGTCGTTGCCATGGAGGCAAGCGTGGCTAAGGCCAAAGAAGCTGGCGAAACCAGCAACGCTCTGGGACACTCCCCTGCAATCCTAGAGCTCCAAGGGCATCTTCTCGAGGGAGAGACTAACAATGTGGCGGAAGGAGAAGGTGAAAGCATTGTCGCCGGCATTGTGTGGGAGGATATCAATGCGGCGAGAGGTGGTTTCAATGGGGCTTGCTCTCATGGTGGTCGCTTGCTCTTCCTCTCTAAGGAAGATAATGTAGACAGTGCTTGAGGCTCATACGGCGTACCGGACTACCGTGATGCCTAGTTGTTCCCTAAAGAGGCGCTTGAGCCAGGGGAGAAAGGTCGGCATGGGTGGGCTAATGTTGACGAGGCAAACTAGGGCATCTAAAGCATCTGCGATGCAAATCTTTGGGCTTTGAAAGCTGGTTTATTGCATTGGATGCATCACGTCGCTGTAAGTGCATCTAGTGCCACCCCTAGTTGGTTTTGGAGTATTGACGACAAACCTAGTTGAGGGACTAATGTGTTTGTGAGAATTGCAGGAAAACACAGGTAGAAGTCCCTCATTGATTCGGTTTCACTACCAGAGATGACCCCTAAAAATGTACGAAGACATTGAAGACAATGGTGGTTTATGAAGATATTCATATTGAAGACAATGACATGAGAAGACTCCCTATGAAGCTTTTGGAACTCGAAGACCTAGATCCTTCGTAGTTTTATTTCATTCATGTTGTGTCATAGGAACCACCGTACTGTTAAGTGGGGTCGAAGAGAACCAGTCAGAATGACTGAAGTGATGCCAAATTCAAATCCTATGTCTTCGAGCGAAGACTTTGAGAGAAAATCTTGTCCAGAGTCAGACAAGTCAGCTTTACTTGTAGCCCAAGTAAAAGTTGCCGTGTGAGTTCGAAATCCGACCGTTGGTACACGTGTCAGTTCCTTAATGACCCAGGGTCATTTCGGACAGATCAGGTCGGGTTGCCAAGTGGCTATAAGTAGTCCACCCCCCACAACCTTAAATGGTTGGCTGCTCAGATTTCAGCGCACGGCTTTTGTCGTTTGAGAGCAACCCACCTCGAAGCCTTTGAAAGAAAAATTCCCAGTGAGGAGAAAAGCCCTAACCACCCAGAGCCAGAGTAAATTGGGCATCACTTAAGTCTTCGTGTCTGTGTGATTTGAAGACTTATTACACTTGAGGACTGTGCATCCTCCAGACGGTTAGGCGTCGCGTTCTGAGCATCCAAGAGAAATTGTGGATTGCCAGTGAACGAAGTCTGTGAAGGTTTGGGAGTCTACCTTGAAGACTTACCAGAGTGATTGGGCGAGGTCTGTGTGACCTTAGCTCAAGGAGAAAACGGTGAGGACTGGGTGTCTTGGACTAAGTGTCCTTGACTGGGTGTCCGGGACTGTGTGTCCTTCGGTTTAAATACCTAGCCGCTCCAACCAGACGTACAGTTGTCACAGCAACTGGAACTGGTCCAACAAATCATTGTCTTCAACGTGTCACTGGTTTCATCTTCACTTTCCTTCATTTACAGTTATTCATTGTGAAGCCATTGCATGCTTGCTTTATATTTTGTCTTCACAACATGAATGTATGATCTGTTCGGCTTCATAACTTCTTCCTACCTGATCCTTATGACACTGAAGCTGTTTGTGATTGCGCTTTCACTCTATTGAATACATGGCCATGGCTGCCCTAGTGTAATCTAACTTCCGCTGCATAGTAATAGGCATAATCTTCACTGTTGGTCTTCATAACTCTCACGTTTTGAAGACTTTCATAAAAATCGCCTATTCACCCCCCCTCTAGTCGATATAACGCACTTTCAATTGGTATCAGAGCCTGGTGCTCCCTTGTTCTGTGTGATTCGGTTTAACCACCTGGAGTTTTAGTTATGTCGACTGCAGGGATAATCAAAGTCTCCGCTGCTTGCCCCGTCTTCGATGGAACTGAATATCCCTACTGGAAGAATAAGATGCGCATGCATCTTGAAGCCATTGACATCGACCTATGGTATGTCGTCGAGAACGGCGTTCCCAAGGCTGGAGAAGGTGTCACTGCTGCTAATGTCAAGAAGTTCACTCAACTGGACTCCACTGCCAAGAATATCATATGTGGTCATCTGACCAAAGGACAGTATGGCCGTGTGAGTGCCTTGAAGACATCCAAACTGGTCTGGGATTGGCTCTCCAAAGTTAATGAAGGCATATCAACCCAGAGAGATCAAAGAATCAGTGTCCTTCACAATCTCTTCAACCGCTTCAAACGAAATGACAATGAGAATGTCCAGCACACCTTTGATCGGCTCACTGACATCACAAATGAGCTTCAAGCCCTCGGCACTACTGAGATCACCAAACATGAAATCGTCAAGACGCTGCTGAGATCACTTGATAGTTCGTTTGACATTCTGGCCCTGATGATTCAAGAACGTCCTGATTTCAAGACACTCGATCCGTCAGACATACTTGAGAGGCTCAACACACATGAGTTTCAGCTTTCTGAGAAAAGAGATATCTACGGCCCAAACTATGGGCGAACTCGTGCCTTGAAGGCAAAAGCTGTCTTCTCATCTGAAGAAGAATCTGACTGCAGTTCTGATGATCCTCAAGACATTGGAAGAGAACTTGCAATGCTAGTGAAGAAGTTCCAAAAATTCACTAAGAAGAAAGGCTTCAGGAAATCCTCACGATCAAGCTCAAGGAATGATGAAGCTTCTGCTCATGACTACAAGAAGAAAACATGTCACAAGTGCAAGAAAACTGGACACTTCATCTCTGAGTGTCCACAGTGGGAAAATGAGAACAGAAGGAAGAAGAAGAGCAAGGAATATGATTCTGACGACAAGAAGAAGAAGAAATACTCAAAGTCTTCTTCCAAAAGTTCATCAAAGTCTTCATCACACAAGAAGAGCTCATCTGGCAAGGCACGTGCGTTTGTTGGAAAGGAGATGGATTCAGAGGAGGAGTCCGCATCTGAGGAGGCAGAGGTGGAGTCTGAGGAGGAGTCTGATTCTGGCATTGCGAGTCTGGCTACAGCATACGTCGCCAAGTCCATCTTCAATACTGAAGACAATGACTGCATCACCGACACCGACGCAAATGACAAGAACGACTCCACTCCTACCTACTGCTTCATGGCACGCGGTGCCAAGGTAAACACACGCACAACTCCCTATGAAACATCTAGTGACGATGACTCTGAATGCGATTCAAAACCTAGCTACAAAACACTTGCTAAAATTGCAACTGAACAACAGAAAGCAATGGAACATATTCAAAAATTGTTAGACAGAAGCGATGATCTGTTGGGTGCTGAAATGACTCGATCTGAATCCTTAATTGAAGACATAAAAAACCTTCACGTTAAGTATCAGGAACTTGAAGATCGTCATGATACTCTCTCAACAACTCATGAAAAGCTTTCCTATGATTATCTTCAAAGGAAGCAAGAACTTGAGAAATTGAGGATGGCTCATGAAGATCTTCAAAAGGAAAACGAGTCACTTCGCGCTGAACAGATCAGTCCCGCTCAGGAAGGATTTGAACCACCATGTCTTAAATGCATTGAGCGTGATAATGCTGCTTCTGTTGCTGAATGTTCCACTGCTACTACTGTTTCAATATCTTCAACTGTTGATGTGGTAACTAACCCCTCTGCTGAGGATACCACTGCTATTGCTGATGAGAATGCTAGGTTGAAGACATTGCTTGAAACAGGGATGTACAAAAGTCTGAAAGGGCATCAGACATTATGTGATGTCCTTAAGAAGAAGATTCTGAACCGAAACCCTAGGAAATAGGGTGTTGGGTTCGTGAGGAAAATTAATGCAGATGGGTCTTACTGGAAACCTGAGCAGTACCCCAAAACCACATGGGTTGCTACAAAGGAATCCTCAGCAGATCCATCCAATCTGTCTGGCTTCACTTGTGCTAACCCAATTATCATTGATGAATCCTTTGATGCAAACTATAAACTGTTTAAGAATCAGAATGATAAAGTGTTTGCCAGGTACATTGGTACTAACTGCAGGAATGGACCGCCTATGAAGAAGATCTGGGTTCCGAAAACATGTCTGGAAAATCTTCCTGTGAATGTCTTCATGACACCTCACTTGAAGAAGACAAACCTCAGACCAAAGGCTTCATATGGTCCAAATGCTTCATACAAACAGGGGACTCACCTGAGTCGCACTAACGCAAATGTTTTGCAGGGGAACCATACTCAGGCATATGAATATGAGAGTGGTTCGTCGAACCGTCATGTTCATATGACCAAAAACTATTCTGCTTATTCCTATGAGTATTATTGTCCACCTGCTAGACTGTTTGCTAAGGTTTCAAAGCCAAAATTCTCAGATGCTGCACTTAGACTTATAGCTTCTAAGCCACCCTTGAAGATGTGGGTGGTTAAGAAAGCTTAACTCTCCTTTGCAGGGAAAGGTCTCCAGCACAAAAACAAAATCTTCTGATGCTATTGCTGGGGACCATAAAAATCTTGTGGGGCGCAAGATAAAATACCCAAATGGCATCATTATGTACTTCGTTCCTGAATCGCATGCTACTCTCCCCATTAGTCCTAATCTGGATCTAAGTTTTCATAACCCACTGGTTCGTCAAATGTTTATGCTTCACAACACTCTTCGTGAAGCCTATCCCCCTAACTGCACTGTAGGGTACGATACCAGCGACTTCAAAGTCTTCAGAATGGATTATTGACAGTGGGTGTACAAATCACATGACTGGCAGAAGAAGCCTTCTTATGGACTCAACTTTACGTCCATCCAACAAGAGCCACATTACATTCGCTGACACTGGTAAAAGTAAGGTATTGGGTCTAGGTAGAGTTGCAATCTCAAAGGATCAACACATGGATAAAGTCATGCTTGTTGAATCCCTTGGCTTCAACTTAATGTCTGTCTCAATGCTTTGCGATTTGAATATGATTGTTATGTTTGGCAAATATCGCTGCCTGGTGCTAATGGAATCTGACAAATCTCTAGTGTTTGAAGGGTATAGGAAAGGTGATTTGTATGTGGTAGATTTCTCAGCAGGACCACAACTTGCAGTATGTCTTCTTGCAAAAGCTTCAGAATGCTGGCTTTGGCATCGAAGGTTTGGGCATGCTGGCATGAGGAACCTCCACACCCTTGCGAAGAAAAAGCACGTCATAGGCATCGAGGGCGTCAAGTTTAAGAAAGATCACTTATGCGGTGCTTGTGAAGCAGGGAAGATGACAAGGGCAAAACATCCTTCGAAGACAATCATGACTACTACACAACCCTTCGAACTGCTTCACATGGATCTTTTCGGTCCCACTCACTACTCAACTTTTACTACTTCTGCATGCCTCTATGGCTTCGTAATTGTTGATGATTATTCTAGATATACTTGGGTGCACATAATCCTTTACAAGACTGAAGTGCAGGATGTCTTCAGACGCTTCACAAATCGAGCTATGAACAAT